>NW_027210607.1:3140000-3647500 GCF_029030835.1 Brachyistius frenatus | reverse complement strand
CAGTATCCTGGAAAAGAAACGCAGTTGGAACATTAGAAACGTGTTTAAAAACCTTTAATGTCTGTACAAGTGGAGAGATGCAGCCTCTGAAACGTTCTGTAATAATGAGGTTGTAGCTCTGAGGTCAGCGTGTACAGACATCGAGACAAACTGGAAGTGATTCCTGCAGCTGTCTCAACTGAGGCCTTTGATTAAAGTGCACGGAAGGCCAATAAAATCAGCGAGGAAAGGTGAAGTTTTCATGACTGTATAAACAAACACCTGTACTCATTTGGGAGGCACCATTTAGCGTGTCTTTGAATCCAAAAAAAAAAAAAAAAAAAAAGGTGAAACGTGATTAGACTGGTAGAAAGTTGGCCTGAATCTGATCCAGTTACAAATTCCCAATTTTCCTGGCACAAACTGTACAGTCTGGGAGAAAATGGAAGGGATGCATTAAAACTCCACATCACTTCTTCTCCTGCAGGAGTCGACTTGTTCCACGCTGTTGAGTCTAGATTAAGAGCAATTTAGTTTAGAAGAAAAATCTGTGTATATTTTAATTATAAGTTACAGATTACATAAACTGTTTCTCATAAACAGCAATAAAACTAACAAGAACACAAACAAGCCAGACAAATGACAAACTGACAGCTACTATCAGGATTGGACACATTTAATTATTGCTTCCAGTACCATTAATCATTCAGTACACACTGACTATGATATAACCTCGATCCGATTTGATATCACCTTGAAAAAATATTCAAATATATATAAAATTTTTTTTAAAAAAAATACATTCGTAGTGCCCGTAGAAAAATCTGTAACGTGACAAATTCTTCTTTGTAAATTTGACATTTCAGGTAGATTTAAAACATAAAATGAAACTGTATTATCCAGACTATACGAAACAAAAGTATTCATAAATCACACAATGTGCATGTTTATATGCATCATACTTGGACTTAGCTGAAACATTGACAAAACAATTAGGAATGTATAACAGTAAAATGAAACATTCACACCTGAATGCAGCCTGATCGGGTCACATTTTAATGGCATCCTCTAAACTGCAATGCAGCAGTGCGTCATATCTACCTTTCCTGATTTATTCATCAGTTTTAAGAGAGCCATCAGTCCCATATGCTTTCAGATACATTGAGAAGTTCAGATTGCAAAAAAACAAAACAAAACAAAAACCACCCCCCCAAAAAAACACTGTGCCCTCAGCTTCCTTCTCAGTGACTCTGTTTACATGCTCACTAGTAAGGTCATTTATTAAATCACAAACATCTAACTATGTTATTTGTTCTTCAGGGTACTGATGAATCCTAATCAGCAGATTTTGTTGCTATATGTATATTTTTCACATCAACTGAAACCTGAGAAAACCTTAACTGAAGGCTAACCACTATAACTGGCCAACGTGTATATGTAGTGTAATAAACCTTAACTGAAGGCTAACCACTATAACTGGCCAACGTGTATATGTAGTGTAATGACAGCCTTCTATAGTGATACCCACTTTTTAACTTGCCATACCAGTTTCCAGTGGTATGCTTTGAATGACTCTCCACTATATTTGACATTGGAAAAGTTGGTAAAAAAAAACAACCCAACAGATTTCTCAATAAAATTGACTTTAAACTGCAAAGATTTAAAAACTATTTCAGAGCAAGAAAATGTAAGAAAGTTGGAGCTCCATGTAGTTGTTGAAAAAAGTTTGTGTGGTAGGTTTGAGGAAAGAGAAAGAGAAACATTCCTGGGAGAATCCAACACGACTAAGAAAGGGGGGGGGGTTGCTCAAAAACACCTGCTTCATATAACCGCTTAGGATGAAATCATTTATGATTTTTTTTTTTTTCCCATTCTGTAATAAACATGCAAAAGGGCACATTAACCACAGGACTTCAGGTGTATAGTGTCTCATGAAAATCAGATATCCAGGGACGAATGAGCACCAGGGGTTAAAAAAATGTAATCTATCATCTTATAGAAATAAAATGTGAAGGTTGTTTACGGATGTAAATACTGCTGCTGCATGCAGGGCTGTCTAACAATCTGCTGTGTTGCATCTTCCTGCTGTGACACGACTGTCACAGCTGAGCAGCAGGAGGAAAAATAAAATGTCTTCAATGGACAGATGCCAACGTCAACAACCACAGAGCATCAGATGTCATAAAAACAGGAACATGTACAGTGAACACATTCAGTGCATCCAGCAGGTGAATGATCTGCATGTAAATAGTGTGAGAGCATTAATGCTGCTCTGTGTGACGGCGGGAGGAGGACAACAGGTCGTCCAGTGGTCACAGCATTCCTCCAAGATGTTTGGGTGCTCCATTGTCTGACGTGCTTTTGTTATTGCCACGTGAATGTGTGGTGGGAGACACCACCACAACAACAACAACAACAACAACAACAACAACAACAAAAACAGGACGGAACAAGAAGGAACAACAAGTCCTGTGGAACACTTTCCCAAAAAGTGCTAGGTCTTTGTTGTCAAGGAAACCTAGTATCCTCGAGACACGCTGGAGTTACAACTCCTATCAGAGCGATCACACCTCCGCTGCACACTGCTGTATAAATAGAATATATTATTTATATTTACACCTTTTATATTGTAGCTACAATCAATCCAATGATTTGATGGCAGTACACTTGATTATTTAGAAGACGGAAAACTAAGTATTTCACTGATTTGGTCGAACCAGGTATGAAAAGTTTTATTTTCCACGATTAAAAATGTTTTCATGAGCAGAACGTCTGATTTCGAAAGAACTAAGGACGAGTCTGAATGTGGCGGACTATTGCTCCCATGGATGATATCACACCACGATTCACCTCCCTACACTCACAGAGCGAATTAATATGATGTCCTATCAATACAGAGTATATATCCACTCACTCACTCACTCACTCACTCACACACACACACACACACACACACACACACACACACACACACACACACACACACACACACACACACACACACACACACACACACACACACACACACACACACACACACACACACACACACACACACAGAGTGCCTAGAGTATGTCAAAAATACATTTCCAAAACACTCCTCTGGTGTCAGACTCCAAGTGCCGGGCAGAGTAAGTCCAGCTCCTTTTGCGCCTCTTCATCCTGAAGAAAAACATAATTATGAATAAATAACATACATGTGGTTGTTAGTGCACAACAGACTGCTCCTGGTGTGCATTAACAGTGTGTAGCACAATAATAAGCACGAAGCAGGGAGAAGCAATAACTTTAGTGAGCAAGTAGTCCAAGTTACATTGCTTGATCAGCACGTTTTTGTGACCGCTGGTATGTGTGCATTTGCAATGTCACCATCAACATAGACAGAGAACACACATCAAATTTGGTGTCATATTCAAGAAATCGTCAACAGAGACTCCTGAAATACTTCAGAAAGCTTACGGCGATGAAGCAATGAGCCGGACGACATTCATGTTTCAAGAGGGGCAGAATGCCACTGTTCAAGACTGAAAATGGGGTTTGTGGGTTTGTGCACCGTGAATTCTTCTCCCAGGATCAGACTGTCAACACTGAGTTCTACTGTGACTTTCTGAGGCAGGAAAACAGTCGGTAAAAACGACATGAATGGCAATTTGGTTCTCTAACATGACAATGTGCCCAAGTTTTTCTCCCTCAGTAACACAATCGTTGCTCCCCACTGTCCCTCCTCACCGGATTTTGGCTCCTTGTGAGTTCTTGAAACCCAGAAATTTGACACTAATTTTGATGTGCATTCTGCTCACTTTTTCAGGTCCATGTTGAAATTGCAAACGCTCACGTACCAGTGATCACAAAGATTTTTCTGACACAAGTGCTGATTTTGATCAAGTGGAATACTTACTCATGAAGGTTACAGCTCCCATCTGCTCCATGTGTAATACCTTGCTGCGCTCAAATTGTGCTCAACAGGAACAGTCTCAGAACTTCTTGATCGCTCCTCGTATAGCATGTGACGCGTATTATTTTGCCTTCATTTGTACTATTCAGCTGCAATGTGTTTGAACTAGCTGCTCAGCTGGACAAGACAAGGCAGAAATAACAGCATTGTAAAGAGGCAGAGATCAAAAGTACCTCTTTGGTTTCTGCATTCACTGAACAAGCAGCTTCACACATCTTCCTGGCATTCTCCCGCTGCCCCAGGTCTTTGTAGCACTGCCAAAGACAAGAACAAAACCTGTCAAAGCATTGTTTAGTCCCAGCAGGATCACACACCTGTCCAATTTTCACAAGACAATCATGTAACCGGATGTTTCAAGTACTGACCTTCGCTAGAAACACGTAGTTGAGTTTAGAATAAGCTGGATGGATCTCCTCAACCTGGAAAAAAAATGCAAAAAAAAAAAAAAAGGAGTTCCTTTTAGTTTTCAGAGACAAACTCTGTCTCTGTTCATTATAACAAAGTCAAGCTGTGATGGCAGCTGCTGGTAGTGCGCATGTTAACTGGATCACATTCATTATTAACATTCAGATTTAAATAAGGTGCATTTAAATGAAGATGCTGATCTTCACACATAAATAGGTAAAAGTTTATCTGCATCACATCCCACGATCCTTTGTTTTTCTGCACCACCAATGTCATTCAGGTACAGATGCCCACTGGTTGGGGCGGAGGACCCGTTTAATGTTGCAGGATGTGTCTCTGTTAAAGGTCGACGGAGGCTCTCTTTCCAGGTCACGAGTGACATGTTGTAACATGGACCACTTAAATCAAATTGCTGGGTGATACGTAGAAGACGTTGGGAAGAGGCATGCGCTGGAATATTGGCCAGGAGAAAAACTCATTTCTCTCCTTTATAAACATTTGAAATGTGGGAACACAGTTTAAGCCTTTTGTCAATACGGAGGGTTTGGACTTTTTTCAAAACTGGGAACCGGGACCTTATTTTCCCATAATTGTAATCACTGACAGAGGTTTGTTTTTGACTCTAACAGGCTCAGATTCTTATCTTAATTATCTTTCAACATTATGGACAGGGTCCTTATCCTGAAAAAGGAATCCTGTTCAAGGAGAAGTGTCGCTCATTTCTATCAATTTAATAACTTTCTCTAACAGTGTAATCACTACTCAGCAGCTCTCCGCACAGCATTTTTTTTTAAAAGGAAAAAATACTTTGGAATAAGATTTCCTCTTTAGTTTGGCTGTTGGTAATCATCATGTTAAATAATCCCTGCAGACACGGTGGTCTTCAATGTGTCTCTCTCCAACAAAGATCTATGAGCCTAAGAAAGTTGGGCGAAGTGTTGCGGAACATTTTCTTGGTACAATTCTGTAATTCACAAACACAAACCATATTTTGTGTATCTTTTAGAGGAAAACTACAGCAGAATGATTCACAGTACTTTGAGAAAATTATTCAGTGCATCTTCCACTGTGGCACTTGGCGGTTCTCCAAACAGAGTTGCAGCAACTTTCCTCTCAATCCAGGATAACTGAGCCACCTGAAAAACAACCAAACATCCAAGTTTAAAAGAGAAGTTTAACAGTAATGTTGTAGAAAACCAGGTAAAGAAGCACAGCATCACTGCCCTCTCTGGTTGAAAGCTATCTCACATGCTGGGTGTAATTGCGTGTGCTCACACGAGCAACCACACCCAACAAGCTGTTCTTCAATGACAAGTTAAACCACCGGAGGTCAGCAAAAACAGGATCTTGGAGGATATTAATGAGCAGTTGTAAATAACAATAAGCATCACCTTCAATCTGTTTGTTTTTCTTGAAATGATCAAAATGGTGCAACATAGCCTCAGATTTTCAAAAACAAAAGTATCCTTTTAGTTGTTGAAATTTAAATTGAATTTCTTAGATGTTGCCTCCTGCGGTTTATTTAATGTCTACGTAATCTTTCCACTTTGTCTCTTCAAAGTAGTTTAAACTCTGACTAACCAACAAGGAAATAAAGTGCTTTAACAGTTAAAATAGAAACTCTGTAATGAATTTTGTGTGTGAATATTTTATGGAAAAAAAAACCCCACTAAATTTCCTAGCGAGATTGGTTACGGATCATTTTTCTTAACTATTGCAAGCAATTTCTTGTCTGTTCCAGTGTTTCCATGACCACAGGTAGCCCGTGCACTGATACTTTCCTACTGGCACTTTTTGCAGAAGATGATAGTGGCCAGCAGACGCACTGGGTCAAACATGTCATGTTCCTGCCTCGCAGCATTCATCAGTGCAGCGTCTAATTGCAGGTGTAGCGTTGCTCTGGCATCATCGCAGGACCTTTCAAACAGAACCGCCGGCTGAATGCAAACAGTAGATCATTGTTGAACATGAACGCACCAGACAGCTCATAAAACTCAATCCCTGAAAAGATCAGGTGTTACGACTATTAAAATCTACACAGTCCCTCGCTCCTTCTCCACCAGCAGTGAAGGTGAGTCTTATATCATTTCATCAGAGCAATCTCTAATAGCTTCCTTCCTTTTGGGTGACTAGTTGGACAAGTGGCACCAGGTTCCATCAGTAGCACATGAAACAACAGGAACACTCAGCTGCAAACCTTTCTGTCTGAATGGCAGTAACTCATCATCACACATTGTTTTCAAATATACCGGTAGTGGCTAAAATGACATGATGGTCCTAAAAACAATCGGGAGCTGCATCGAAAACAAGCGCCTGGACTGAAGGAACATGAGCCAAATAGAAACAGGATGAAATTATCTCCCTGGTACAATCTGATTTGAAGCTAACAATGGCTGGTGTTAACCTCCCATAGCGCTCTCTGTGAGTACAGCAGTGGGAAAAACAAACCTCAGGGAAACCTAAACAGTGGGAATGAATGAGGGGGAAACCGTGGGTGGGTTAGCAAAGAGGAGACAGGAGGCCGTGCAGACGTGTCAGCCTCCATACATTCACAGTTTGGGAGGCAGGAGACGTGTATCGGGAGGGTCACGTACGGCGTAGCACCAGCGTCCCAGCAGGTAGTAGGACATGGGGTCCTGCGGCTTCAGCTCAATGGCTTTATCCAGATGATCCTGGGAGGGGAGGCAGGCAGACAGACAGACAGACAGACAGACAGATTTTCACTGTTGATTCATGACACGGCTGCTATTTCCACTACTTTCTGTTCTGACCTGATCTGTCCTGCTTCACCAACCCACAAGTATTTCACAAACACCTCTCACACACGCGATCTCGCTGAGCCACCACACACTCCTGGCTGTAACGCACCCTCCCTCGTTCTTTTCCATTCTGCTTCTCTCTGATTTAGGTTGGGTTTATTTTTTTCATATCTTCCCCCTCTCTCTCTTGCTCACCTGTCAAGAGTTTTGAAGGCACACAATGTTTGAAGGAAGCCGCTGACAGAAGATAAAATGCTACGTGTCGTTGTTCCACACTCCATCTTATGCAACTAAATGGCTGTAGGAGTGGCTTACTGGCTTATGAGATATGAGAAGCTATTCATCTTTAGTCTAAGTACATGGGAGCAGCAATACTGTATATGAAAATGTATACATGTAATACTGCAGGGGTTTCTTTAATGTTTTTTCAGGCATGACTAGAAAGCTGTTTGTGTGTTTTACCTTAAAGATGTATCCGTTCTTTATCTTGTTTTGTACCGTGTCATATTCTGCCATAATTCCACACATGATTGCATACCTGTGGAGACAAGAACGCACTGATATCAGTTGGTCCTGATCATTATAGCAGTCAGTAAACAGGTTTCTTTCCTTCATTTATTCCAGCAAACTGAAAGTAGTACGTTTGATTTAAGGAGTCAGATTAAAAGTACTTGTTTTATGGCCGAACACTGAAGCTTCATCATTCCATCGCTAGTTCACCAATTATTGTACTTTCTGAAACTGAAAGCCTTAAAGTCATGCTCGCTTTATGTAGCAATTGGCTGCTTCTGTTGAGTTGAGATCAGAAGTGAAACCAATGTGTCCCATAAGTATTACCTCTTTTATATTTACAGACGAATGCGACACTTTTTGAGAAATGCTTGTTCGTTTATCCTGTTTTTTGAGTATTTATCGATCAACTCTCCTCTGTATGTTTGCAGTTTTTTTTTTTAACTCGCCTGTTCGGACAAGTATAAACACTTCTGCTTTATTTTGTATCCAAGCAGGACATTATAGAAGGGGCAATCAAAAAGTTCAAAAACCTATCCTGTTGTGTGCAAACAAAGCACGGCGCTGCGATGTACACAGAGCGGGGGGGAGCTTTAACCTTCCTGAGTAAATATTCCAAGTTACGTCGTTTGATCAACATCAGCACCTGGGTTACACACAAGTCGGTGATTTTGTGTTTTACAGTGGTACGTGCACATTTGTAATTTGAACATGGATCTGAAACTTGAGCAGAGATTTCACAATAAATCTTGTGTTAAATTTGTGTGGAACAGAAGGAAGACCCATGGAGGGATGGAGGGGAGCGACGATTGTGTTGTTGAGGGCAATAAACTTCCACGTTTTTTAACACGCTGTGGAGTAGGTGCATTCTCATGTTAGGGAACAAAAGAGCCATCCTGACACCGTTTAGGTCATTTGCAATGAATGTTTTCCATCCGACTCCTCTAAACACCACGCCTAGCTCATTGCTTAATTGGCGTAGATTCCCTGAACTATTTCAAGGGTCTCCGTTGCATACATCCTGAGTTTGACAAAATTTGCCCTCTCTACTCAAGTCCATGGTGAAATCTCAAATGTGCACGTACCAGTGGTCACAATTTTTTTTTTTTTAACACAGCTGTAGTGAAAAGATTGATGCCATGTTAGTGACAAAACCTAAAATCCAACTGCGAGAATCGAACATTTTCAGCCTTTCTAACAACTTGGAATGAATATGAACAACAACATTACTGCCTGTCGACATAAAAACAATATCGACAGGGAGTTTTTGTCTGCCCAGTCGTGAAATACAGAAGTAAAGTAATGATGTTTAGGGTCAGTGTGAGAACCGGTGAGATGTTCTGCAGCACCTCTCGGTCACACCACCTTTTGTCTGGGTCACTAACAATGAGCCAACCGTAAGGGAGCTGAAAAAACACAACATTCACGGTCTTTGGCAAGACTCCTCATTAGACAACATCAGCAGAGATAAGCTGCTTCACCTTGTTCCCTCACTCCCTAATTAATGCACCGACTTGGACCAATGGGCAGGTGGAAGGGAAACAAAGAGCGGTTTCAGCGGTGGGATCTGTAAGTCAGCATGACACGGAGGGTTTGGACAGGAGCGGAGGAAGCTGATCAAAGTCTTTTCACTGCGAGGCTGCTTTAATCCTGCTGGTACTCTGTCAAACGCCACAGAGCCACATAAACACCTTTTTATATGAAGGCTCAGCGGGTACAGAGGCCATCTGACAGCGTCGTCTGTCACGGTGGTGCTCATGGTAGATGGAATCTAGGGCTGTACATGTGTACGGAGGTGTCTGCTACGTGTGAATGGATTGTTTTTGCAGATGGGCTGCTGTGGGCTCTGTATTCACTCTCACTCTTTCTGTCTACGTCTTTGATTTTATCCGGCAAAACATCCCAAAACACCCAGGAAACAAAGGAAAAAGTAGACGAGGGTGAGATGAAGTGAGGTGTGACAGATTGTACAATGGACCACATGATTAGCAGGTAATTACTAAATACGGATAATGCAGGCAAAACAATTAATCTCAATTGCAAGTGAGGAACTGGGCGTCTCGATTCAGTCGTTCCAAATTTTGACTCATCGAAACGTAAAAAAAAAAAAAAAAAAGAAAAACTTAATTTAGGGGTTGAAACATCATACAAACATGAATCTTCATGCTGTCCATCGTTACTCCCACTCACAGGGAAATTAAGTGATAAGACAAGTGCAAACCACATCACTTCTAAGTGCCTGAAATATTCACTGAAAAGGAAACAAAGGCATATGATGAATTGTGTGCAACTGCAACCAACAAAGAGCTGTATTTATTTTCTTAAGCTAGCGCCCACGCTGCCACTGGTTGGCGCTCGATGAGTGGAGAACTCCACAACATCAGAGGAGCAGAGATGCTATCTGCCTGCGGTTGTGCTTCCTGACTTCCAATGAAAACAGACAGCTGGATGTGAAAGCTTTAAAGGAAATCTATCACCGGTGGCGAAATATCTGCCGAGAGGAAACGCAGTTTGGTTTGTCCGCCACATTTTAATCCAATTTCCAGCTCATGTCGTACAAGTAGTAAAGAGCTGCTCGCAGTATCTACTGGTTCTGCAGTCTGCCTGCGTGATACCGTTTCAAAGTGGAAAATCAAAACAGCAGTGGCTATAAAATGAAGTGTGAACGATTATTATTTGCAGTCTTTGTATTGGAGGACCATTTCACCAATACAATTAACAGCTCTGGGAACATCTGCTTGATCACACTATAGCCATTGCTATATCTCATGCCAAATGCTAACTCGTGAATGTTAGCACGCTAAACTAAGACAGTCACTATGGTGAACATTACCTCCCAAATATCACTACGATAGCATTTCTACTATGAACATGTTACCACGACGCTGCGTGTGCAGCCTCACAGAGCTGTTAGCATAGCTGTAGGCTATTAGTCCTAATACTTGCAGTGGCGTAATGCTATAAGTGAAACTATTAGTTGTGTACATTATTTGTCATTCAAAAGAATGCTATAAATATGAGATATAGCAATGGTTATAGTGTGGGATTCATTCATTGATTACATGTTTTTAAATTTATAAATACAAAAGCTCAAGAAACGTGTTGATAGCAGCCTCTCAAATGTGAGGAATCCTCGCTTTTTTTTTTTTTTTATCACAGTGAACAAAACCTTTCCAGGGTTTCAGGCTACTGACTGAACAAAAAGAAACATTTGCAACATTATGACAGCAATTTTTAGGATGCTAAAAATGATAAAGAAAATCCAATCCAAAATCTGCAAATTACTTGATACTAAAAATGATCTTTATTTACAGCTTAATGTAATTTGTCATTCTATGTGAAGGTATGTGAAGCACAAAATAGATTATTAAAATACTAATCCTAATTAATAAATAAGAAGCAGTCCTTGCTGCTGAAGTCATACACTGTGAATCTAAAAAGTCAACAATTAACAAATGATCTCAACTAACTGCATATTTCTAAAGGAGTCATGCTCGCGGTTTAGTCATTCCTCTCTTTGTAGAGCATGTTTCAATATGCTGATGTAATTAAATACAATAAATCTAAGCAGTGGTGAGATGAGGAGACGAACTAGAACAGCATACCAGAGAGGGATAGTAATCATAATTGAGATTAAGCATAACCCAGGTTGGACAGATTACTCAACAACCAGGCAACCACAACACATAGTTTTACTTCACACTGATTGGCCAGCATGCACATTATTCATCATGTAGCAATTCTGCCGGTGTTTACTGAGAGGTGTGTGAGCCCGAGAGTAGCAGTGGTAGAGCAGCTCCTGATTGGACCGGCGTGGAGGTGTTGGCTCGTCTCACGATCAAACATAAACATCTAAAAAGGAGCCTTCCTGTACCCTGTAGGAGAAGGAGTGGGTGCTGATTTTGGTCTTATGCAACTTATCTATTGTCATTGTGTGAAACTGCACCAGGCAGCGGAGAGAAGTCAGGGGAGGGAGCGTATGAGGAGTTGGGATGTGAAGGTGTACAGAGGTCTGTCTCGCCTCGGGGGCCTACCTGCTGTTGTTTATCCTTTCCTTTCTACAGTCAGTTGAAATACTATCTCTCCTCCACCGTCTACGGCAAGAAAAGGGAAATATAAAGAGGGGGAGGGAAGGTGGGCGGCCGGAGAAGATGACAGGGGAAGATGAGAGGGAGGACAAGGCACTTCATTGCGCAAGGTTAGTTCACGTTTTTATCGCGGCTCAATGAAATCCCCTACTCTACTGGGTAAAAACAAAGGCCCAAAGAGTCAGCTGCTCGGCGGAAACAGCAGCTTTGATTTCAGCCTTCAAATCCAAACATAGAGAGCTCATTCAAAGACTCCAGGCTAAAACCTGCACAGAAACAGGAGGAGGAACTCGAGGAATTCAAGGCCAAGCTAAGTGAGACAATGTGAGGGGGAATGTGAAGTTTGCTGATACACTTAACTCAGGACAAAACGAGCCGATACTCTGACACAGACAGAGAATAAACAAAACTAGGAGCTGACAATGTTAGGAACACGGGTAGGATCCATCTCAGTGCTTCTCTTTGAAAAAGTCAAGTGCCCTCATACACATCCAACTTCAAAAGAGTCCTCATCCACCTTTCCTGGGCGAAGTACAGAGATTTGGTGCGTGACAGAATAGGAAAGTATGCATAATCTCCTGTGAGGTGATGACTGTTACATGGACAGCATGTTCATTCATCACGTCAGGTCTTCAAACAGCCACTCAGAGAGGATGCTGCATGTTTGTTGACTGTGAGGTTCACAAATGTCTTGAAAACTTGTAGCTGCACATCAACAGGTTTCAATTGGAAGAGTTTCTAGTTGTTTATTATAATCCAGGTTTCTATGAAAACAGTCTGAGATCTTTCACTATGAGCATCATCATCATTATAAAAACAAACTGAAAGAAATAGCTTCATGGTTTTTTAGTTTGTAGTTAAACAACAATACTGTATTGAGGGCAGTTTCAGATACCGTTTTTTCTACAATCTTATATAAAAAATATATAAAATTAGAGGGGCACTTGGAGAACGCACAACTCTGCTACAAATCTGTGATCGTAATCAATATATGTCTGGATTTATTTTCATATTATTGAAATTGTGGCAATGTCACAGTTGCCCTGGTTGCAATCTTCCCAAATGAAACCACTGTCTGTATTAAATTTGAGCGTAAGGCTGGCTATTGTTCAAAAATGTTTGATAGCGGTACAGACATCTTGGCTTCAATACCATTTTCTGAATTATACATTTTTCAAGACCAATTTTATAAAATCCATTGAAAAAAAATAAAAATGACATTATGGCACAAATCTTTGTTTTTCATGCAGTTTAGAGGGGGAGATTGTAACCCACGTTGTTCTTTGTAGCTACCATTAACAGATGTCCCCTAAAGGCCTTCCAGCCCAAGTTATCGCTGGACACTACAATTCATCAAACTTCCCTAAACACCTCATGTGGAAGCTGTCTCTAGACAAAAAGTACTGAAGTTCGGTACTCAGCCCTATTTGAGAAAGAACATCCCAGAGTATTACTGAAGGTGAATTTGGATTGAGATTGGCCCACGCTAGACCCTTCCACCATATTTCATTTAAAAAAAAAAAAAAAAAATGGAATAAGAATTGTAGTTTTCTGTAATTCATCTGACAAACAGACAAACAAAACAAACCACAGCGAGAACACCACCTCCTTTGGTTAATTGTACTGACATATTGTATTGTATCGATACCAAAATACTGTATTCATAATAATATTGACATATCTGTACATATATTGATATTGCTAGAAGGTGCCAATATATTGGTTGGTCTCCTGTAAACACTTTGCGCAGTTGACAGTGAATCCAGCTATCATGTTTCAGATTGTGGAGCAATTACACAAAAAGATGAGCCCCTTAATTGTTTATTGGTTTAGACTTCTCTGTGTTGTTCTGTGATGATATTCCTTCATGTTTTAGCACACGGTCATTTTACAGCAAATCTGCAATGGATGCAAAGAGGATGAATTTTTTTACTAGTGGACATCAAATTAAAATGTCTTGGTTGTGATCAAACATGGCCTGTTAATGGTTCACAGTATATCAGTGTGCAGTGAACAAAGATGGGTGCCAGTTCATATGTAGGAAGCTTCAGGGACTGCATCATAAGAAAGACCACAGAACCACTGAAGTCCAGTCCTGACCTCTTCCCCCCTTTTCCCAGCAAGACCCTTCTAGTCCTCTCATCCTCTACAAAGAACACATTGGTTGTGTCGACCAGATTTAGTCACAAGGATGCTGCACTTTTTTACCACATTTAGAAGAGCCACTGAAATGGTATTTTGGGTATGTCAGCTCATTGAGACATATTTGGTCTAGATTATTTGGAGGATGAGCTCCTGGACTGAGACACAGCGAGAGCAGTTGTACCTCTCACAGAAACACAGTGTATTCACTAACATATATAACTTGACATGCAAGCTGCCGATGCAACAGAGCAGGTTTATTCAGAGTGTCCTCCTCACCCAACCTGTCACTCACAGATGTCTCAGTTAACATGCAGAAGGTCACGGGAGTTTATCAACTGCAATTTGTAGTTATACTTTATCTACAAAAAATGACTTCAGCAAATTTCCACTGATTAAAAACAGATCAAATGTATTTCTAAATATATTTTAGTTGGAATTGTTATTGGATCCTCTAAATGTGCAGGTGTATATGTAAAAAATCATCACGTTCTAAGTACTCATTTGAATCCATTTGAACACTTTATATTCAGGTGTAAGTGAATGGAGAGTTTCTAAGAATCCTCCATTCACTAAGACTATGTAAAGAAGTCTCTGTAGGTAGTTTCAGTGGCTGCGTGGCAGCATGTCTAAACAACATCTGCCAAACTGTGATGAGCTGGGCGGCATTCAGGAAAGCAGGTGACAAGTTTTCTCACGGCATCGGTACACTAAGTAAACAGTTACCTCAGACAAACTTCCTTGCAACAGTGCCTGGCATGGTCCCCAGTCACTGCCTCCTCCCTCCTCAAAGTGCAGCTTTACCTATTTCGCCCTGTCCATTCAACTTAAGACGGCGTTTCTGCTCACTTTAAGAATCTTACAAATTCCATTAGTGCATGCGAGATTAGACATTAAGCTTTTTTAAAGCTATTGCACTTAATTAACTAAACAAACACGGCCTTCTTTTTCACTTGACGTCTTGAGTACTGCGGTATGTGCTTGAGCTAATGCTAACGACTCTCTAACGAACAGCCCAAACAAGGCTGCTGGCTCGAGCAGGCGGTTCTGCTCTGTTTTCCATGAGAAAAGTCTGCAAGTGTATATACAGAAAGAAACCACATGATCTCAATTACACAGGACACTAATTCATGCACTGTATTTAACTGTAACAAATACCTACAATGGGGAAAGCATTTGTAATTACATAAACCAGCAAACACGATACCCCCTTTAATGTATGGAATTCACATGTGCTTAATCCTCAATGTTTAAAGTCAAACAAATGTAAATAAAAAGGGCTTTTTTTTTTTTTTTTTTTTTTACTGGAGCTGTGTCTTCAGACTTTGCAGCAAACTAATCTTAGAGTTGCATCTGGTGCAATCTTCATCTCTATTCCAGCTGTGGATTCCTCGCATGATCAACAGTCAAGTTTTGACATGAGCAGTGTTTCAGATGAGGAATGCATTGGGGCCTGCACAAATACAAATGGCATTTATGCCATATGCCCCACTCGGCAAAGCTAATTAAAAGCAAAGGGGATTTTTGCCTGAGTCACTGAGTGGTTGGTATACAGTGGATGGTATATAAGGAAGAAGATGTTCTCCTGATTTCCTCTAACTTGCCTCGGAACGACATCCAACTACAAAATTCCCCTTAAATCATCGTTAAACTGTGGACCACTCAGAAAGAGAATTATCAACCACTTTCAAATACGCACTACCATCACACAGACGTAATAGAAAATGTCTTTAAAGCAATTTTTTGTGGAACAAGAAGGCATTGGTGACAGCTACTATTATCTCACAAACACACATGTAGCAATACTCTTCTGAAATATTTAACTGCTTTGGCACTTTTCTTTACATATTTCAGAGCTTTGTGGTTTGATCCAAAGAGCGAAGTAACAACCGCACATATAAGTCCCTCTGTCATCTGCCCCTGTGGGCTTTCTGAGAGTTTCCTTTTGATTTGCTCACGTTAAATTTGCTGAACTACCCAAATAAATGCTTGAGTCAAACATCCATCCATTCAAACATGGAGGAACAGCTGCTCCAGGGTAATGCATCACTCAAAAGGCCAGGCCCCCCAACACCTTTCATCTGGGGAAAATACCTTTTTTTTATTTATTTTTTTATGTTTTCAATCTGTTTTATAGCATTTACTTTAAAACCTACCTGGATTGGAGTTCAACCAGAAGTGATTCACACATAAAGAGGATAGTGACAGCAGGTCACATGCCATCAAGCCCCATATTCAGGTATGCTTGATTCATATGCTTTTGAAACTACAGTTGGAAAGACAGAAAATAAGGAGCTTGTAAATGTTCAACATGCGGAAGAATAAAGAAAGAGCTCAAACGTACCACTGATGGCTTTCAGCACACGTAGGATTCAAGCTCACTGCCTCCTCACCAACTTTCTTCCCTGGAAGGAAAGAAAGAATAGACAAGGGATAATGGTCCTCTACTGAAACACAAATCCCACACACTTGGTACCCGGGATCATTCTTGGTCACATGATAAAAGGAGAGTGTGGATTAGTACAATCAAGGGCTGTGTTAACTGAGAAAACAAAACAGGATACACATAAATCAAGAAACATCACTGGGCACTGGATTAAAGCAATACAAACAGAAGTGATATGAAATGCAATCCAGGAAGAGAGCTCAGCTTTAAATCCTTCATCACTCAGTGGAAAGTCTTTCATTCCACCTGCTCTATTAATATCTAAATGAATGTTAAATATGATGCCCCGATGCTTTAAATATATGTGTTTCTAACCCTGTCAAAGGCACACAGGTGTCTTTGCAGGAAGCACCTCTGATTAGAGGCACATCAGTGAGGAAAGATTACAGAGAAACAGGTCGATCCAGTCCCAACTTCGGTGGAGTCACAAAACAGCCTTTGTTTGGGGAAAAAAACAAATCCTTTGTGGTCTACTGTAAATGCTTAAGAGTGTAGCAGAGAGCATCACAGAAAAAGTGCTTAGCCATGGTGCAATTGACAATAAGACAGTGTCTCTTTGAATAAGCTATTGACACCGTCCTACACTTCTGACACTATCAAAACTCTGATGTGGTCCGTCTTTAGTTGTGGAAGTAAGAAATCTGTTGTAAGTGGACTATCAAAGACCAAGCTCAACATTTTTAATTGGCGACCACAGATTTCACCACATTTGTCATGACAAATGCACATTTTCTTCTGGGTCAGGCCAAAATTGTACGAGCTATAGCAGCCGATCTCCAGTTGATGCACAGTCAGTGTTTCCCTCAGTTGACACACTATTAAAGGAACCAAAACAGACTGTTGTGGTGAAGTTGGTAAAGTACTGGACATCAATAAAGGTTTGGGCCTTTAACTTGACTATAAAGTGTCAAGTGTTCAAGAGAGATCCAACAGTGGGTGAATGTGATGTTAACAAGGGATTTTCAAGAGGTTTTTATTTAGCATCAGTAATATGTTATAGTGAAGCTACATGTGTGTATGTAATACAGTCAAGCTAGTATGACACACATGAGGTGTGATCAAACATTTTGCAGAGATGCATAAGGAACAGGGGAAGCAATAACCATTGTGAGTAGGTATTCCAAGTTACATCGCTTGAACAACATCAGCACCTGACACGTTTTTATGACCACTACTGCTATGTGCACATATGCGATTTTACCATGGGCCTCAAACTGGAGCAGAGAGCACACATCAAATTGTGTTTCAAATTTTCAGGAACAGAAAAAAGTTGCAGGGAGCCAAAACTGGGGAGTAGTGTGGAGTGACGATTGTGTTGTTGTGGGCGAAAAACGTACATGTTTTATGTTGGAGAACTGGAGTGCCATCGTGCCACAGTTGAGGTAATTTGCATTGAATGTTTTCCCCCAGACAGGTCTCCGTTGCCAATTGCCCGAGTTTGACACAAACGTGCGCCCTCTGCTCAAGTCCATGGTGAAATCACAAATGGCACGGACCAGTGGGCACAAAAAACACGTGTAACAGAGCTGCTGATTTTGATCCAGTGACGTAACTTGGAATACCTACTCATGAAGGTTATTGCTCCTCACTGCTTCATGCATATCACAGCTAAAATGTAAAAATTGCACTTTCATTATGTTGAGTCCATGTAAAGTGGAACCAGTGACATAATAAATGACCAGTTTGGTCAAAGCTTGTCAAACATTGTTTGTGCCAATTCATTGTGGGCCCACAACTCAAACCAACTGCTTGAGGTCATTATAGACTTGCATGAATTGGGGGATTTCCATATGAGACACTGACATTTGGGGTTTGGCTGCTGGAACAGCCGTGTTTCACATCCATCCACTGCGGGATGCTCGGCAAATGAGGCATAAAACAAGGTTTAGTAAATTACCCGATTCAGCGTGGGTCTTCTTCTCCTCCAGAGTGGAGCTGATGTCATGAACATCGCAGTAAGCTCGGATCAGCCGCCAAAGAAATGGAGAGTTCTGTCCAAACTATAAGAAGTACATCAAAGTACAGAAATGTGTCACACTGGTCTGTTTTCAGCTGTATGGACACAAACGTCTGTAGACTGAATGTACACACACCTCCTCTCTCTGCTCCAAGAGGATGTCGAGACTTTCCCTTTTGTCGGACTCACTGCCCTGATGTAAACAGTCGATCCTCTCGAGGATGACAGACAACTTGTCTGCCGGTTGTTCAGGCTGCTCTTCATCTCTCTGCTCTGCATCACATGGCTCTTCGTCCTCCGAGTCTGTCAGTGCAGTAATGTACCTGAAAGCACAAACAAACGGTAAGAGAAAAGACCCAGCTTCACCGTGCTGTCAGCATGTACAATTAAATGTTACTGATGTGGATTATTTAGCTGTCCTGAACACCTAGGTGGCATCCAGTACCACCTGGTTGTTTAGTGCTTTCCAATCACCAGGCCAGACTGTCTCCATTCTGCCATCTGTGCCATTTGGCCTCAGGAAGCATCGCTAAACAGCCGAAAATGTTGCCAGTTTCCCTGAACCATAAAAATAAATAATCAAAAACCTTGTGTGATGGAATGATAACACAGTCGACTTGAATCCTGTCACCAGGAGCATTTTTTTACGAGCCGTGTTCTGCCAGGTGCTGATTATAAAGGATCAATCTCCACCGCCTGTTTACACACAAACGGCACCAGGTTTGTTTACATAAGTGGGTCACTTAATTGTTTAGAAATACTAGCTGTTAAGAGCTCCTGACGTCTCCATGTGGATACCTGAAGGCTTTGCACCAAACACAGGGAGTCTTGTTTAGTAGGGTGAGGCACGCAACTCTCACATTACATGTTTTATGGTGCCCTTTTAATGACGGCGGGTAAGCACTGACACCCAGAGCTTACACTTAAAAAGCAGGGGTTGAAAATTAGCTATATTAGTGGTATAGGTGAAAATAAAAGACACAGACAAAGGTAAAAACATGAAAAGCTCCTATTAAGTGTTGGCAGCGGCTGCATGTGCGTCATTGGCGGTTAAGAGAATATTTAGGGCTGCGAGCCACGGTTCTGAAGGGATGTGTCGGAGCGGGCCACAGACACAAACACTGTGGATTCAACAGGTGCCTCGTGCCGCAGGCCGCTTGCTGACTCCACCCCACAACACACACCTTCACCCCTGAATGCTGTGATTACAGGAGGAACATGAGGGCATTTTGAGCTGCACAGATTTCCCTTAGTCGAGAGAGGAGCTGTCAAGAATAAAGCACCACGACTGGAAAAGTCAACAACACAAACGGAAACATAATAGTGCGCTGAGATGAAGGAATGATATCCTATTTTACAAAGAGCAATGTTATGTTGCCTGTTAACATCAAATGTGTCCCAATTTAAATGAAAATAAATCTGCTAAATTCAATATTTTTATATAAACAATAGATTGCATGATGGTGAGTTTAAAAGGTCAAATAAACTTAGAGAATTATTAGCTGAGTAAGCAGTTGTCCTCAACGCTACAGAACATTTCAGTATGTTTTATTGCTTTATCGTTCTCAATGTTGTCATGACAGCAAAGAGAAGAGTTGACTCTGGACTTACATTCACCAAATGGACAGAAACACGACTCTAAATTATAGTGGTGTGTGTAAATATGCAACTGTTAGCAAACAAGTCACTACTTCACTTTACATGATGATAATACATCAGTGTTGAGTTGTTTAAATGGGAATAAGGGTGTATTAGAGCCGCCATTCAATATCTTTATACAAACAATGGATCAATTGACTTGTTTCCAGTTCCCTTCAGTGGCAAAAATGTTCATTAATGCTGGTTTAAAGCAAATGTATAATTATTATATTGAATCGTTCACAATAATAACAATATCATTTTTAATGTGATGGAAAAAAAATCACATCATATTCCGCAATATTACTTACGTAACATGAATCCAACAACAACAATTATGGCTAAAATCAGCGCTAGTTCTAAAAAGAGGAACGACTTCAGTAGTGTGGAAGTGATTCGGTTGCAAAAGATCAGATAGCCACATTCAGGCAACATCTTCTTTCAAAAGTTCAAATCAAACTTAATAAACATGCTAATTAAAGGTCGTCATTTAATTTAGAAGTAATTGATTATCCAGTCGTTGGAATAGTTGGAACAGCCAGTAGCTTGGTAGGAAACAGAGAACCACTGTAACTGCAAGAGAAACTAGACTTTGTAGTATCTTTGTTTTAATCTTCATGTTTTATACCCTCATTTTGGGATAGTGTGCCAAAGCTTTTCGACAATCTCCCTCGCTACACTAACCCCTGAGTAAACCCTGAAACCTGCAGGCAAGGATCAAATCTTTGATTGACCAATGCACCCTTTCTTACAAAAATCTGAATGGGTGTGCTTTTGTGTTTACTCTGTTGTGGTTGGTTGTTTTTTTTGTCTGGCTGCATCACATTATAGCACTCTACCTTACAAAACCACCAGCTTGCATTTAGCTATACCATCACAGTCACATTATTAGCTTTGTGTCATTCAGTCATTCCCTAATTCATTCATCCTTTTGTCCCTGTATTCATTCAGCAGTCCGTTTTCCCTCCCTGCCTGCCGTTATTGACTCAGTGGAGCTGGAGAGACTGGGAGCGCAGTACTGAGTGATCGGTGCATTCCTGTCACGCCATTCCACAGCTCATGACTCACTTGAGTTGAAAGAAAAAGAAGCTAAGGATCTATTTGTATTAATGTGAGTTTATGTAATGTGTATATGCTTGTGCAGGAATCATTATTATCCTTGCAATGTCACTAGCAGCGCACGGCTCTAAAAGAACAAGTCTAAATATCGTCGTTGCTATTTCAACACTGGCCGGGTACATAATAACAATGCTGTGTACAACCTGATAGCACTCAACTATGCAAAGTTAAAGCCAGGTGTGCTTTAACTTCCAACAGACTCTGTGCTCACTTAAGGAGATCAAACCTTCAGTATACAGATCCCACGGGGAAATGAAGGGATCTCTCAATGGAGCCTAGCAATGGCAGTCTCCGCGGTTACCCCGTTCAAAACAAACCCGAGTTACCATCCCAACACCAGCGGGCCTTGGAGCACGCAGGCCAGCTTATTCAGTATGTGGTGACAGGCCCAATGAAAGCTGGCTCGGCAACAATGCCTGACTGAGAGTCCAGTTATTTATTCTCTACCCCCCCCCCCCCCCAATGCTTGGTCGGGAATTGACTCTTCAGGTATTAACTCCCACTTTCCCTGCTGCTGACAGGCTTTCTCACGATGCCCCCGTTGTGCTGCAGTAAAGTAATACAGCTGGAAGAAATGTGGCTCATTCAGTTCTCACAGACACTAGATGACATTACAGGTCAGTAATGAATGCAGTAATTCATCTTGTGTTCATGATGACACGCTAGTTTCATATTCTATGCAAACATAAATAGCATGTGGCAAAACTTTGTTCCTAAAATAGCAGGAGGAAGAAACGTGTTTGGAAACATCAAACTTGTAAATTTGCCAAAAAGTGAACAGGCTAAAAATACAGATAAACAACAGACGGATTTATTTATAGGGAATGAGACTCCAGACACAATGAGAAATTAAAACAAATGAACTCACTGATGAATTAGTGGGTCTGTAGATGATTTTTTTTTTTTTTTTAGCTAACGTAGGAGTATTCTTAGACTGTAAACCCTCTATCTCTTTAAATGTAAATTATGTTGTATAAAGATGTATAGTGTATATGATTTCCTCTTCAAACTGTTTTGGGTAAGCTAGCAAATTTTAATAGTCTACAAGTCTCTTATTGAAAGTCTTCTGTCATAATACAATACAGCCTGCAGAGTGGATGCAGGGGCAAACAGTGAGAGTCAACAGTGTGACCTGTAAAGCCAGTCAGCAGGTCACACAGCCAGTTGGAGGTCTTTGGGAACAGAGAGTAATGAGGAATGTTTCACATTCTCTTTTCTCAAATACAAAGAGCGTATGAGAAGTTATTTATCAAACAGGCAATACACAGTTCTTAGTGACTGAATTTGACTCTTTTTAGTGTATCGTATTTAACTACTGTTAATTGTGTCTGTTGATTGTTGACTGATCAATTCAACCAACTTGCACAGATGCAATAGTCGGGAAGGAGGGTGAACTTTGCAACTGAGGACTTGACAGCAGGCTGGCAGTAAATGACTCAGTCAGTTCCATGTTGTGTCCACTGTTGTGCGTCCATGTACCACAACAAATAGGAATGGCAACCAGCAGCTTTCACAGCACACAAAGTTATTCAGAGCAGTTTGCACTGTATGGACAACCACCATACAAAAATATATAAAAAGGAGAGACAAGTAGAACTGTAAAGGCCACAGGGAGAGTGGGGTTAGAGGGAAGCGAACTTTGTAAAGTAAAGCTAACTTCAGGTAAAAGGATGAATTTACTGATATGTCTCCTTTGAGCGATACACACAAGAGACACCAACAGTCACCAATGCCAGATGCAAATATCAAACATTAAAAAAATCTTTAAGAGAATTACAGGCAGTGGCTGGATCTGAAGACTTAAGAATCTTTACACACAACATAACTTTATCTGCTAAATTTTAGCATCAACTGACCCAGACTGGATCAGCTTCATCACAACCAAATCACGCCTGTTTTGCCACAACCAATACCACCGAACTGGACTAAACTCCCTTTGTTTTACAAAATTAAAGACGGAATAGGACGACGAACTAAAGCAGAGAGATAGTACAGATATACAGCGTGAGCTTAGTGACTACAATTCTGTAATGGAAAGAATTGTAGTTGCTGATGGGCCGCTGCAGACAGCGAAGAAGAAGACATCTTAAAAATAAACCCTGTTCACACGCTGCATTGCCAAAACTAGACTAAGCATGTACGACAGCAGGTAGGAGAAAACATTTTCTCTGATTACGAAATCGATGAAAGAAGCCCGTTGCAGTCGAGGTTGTTGGATCACAGAAAAGGAAGAAAAGTGAATGGGAGCTGTGGGTGGTCAGAGTCAGACTCGACAGATGTAGGTCAGAGAGCGGTCAAGGTGACTGGGGGCACATCAGACTGTCTGCTCTGTGAGCGCTGTATACACTGTACGCTTAAAACTCAGGTCAACAAATGTGTTTGTCTGACTCAAAGCCTTTCATCGAAGACTAAACCTGAGGATAGAGATGTGAATGTCTCGGGTACGGACAGCTGTGGAACAACACCTCCGTGACGTCACAGGGAAGTTCGACTAAAGCTTTTAATCACAAAGCAGACAATGAGCCCCTTTTTTCTCTTTCTAAACATTTCTGTGTGTTGATCAGGCTTGCCCGTCTCTAAACAAAACTCCTGCTTAAATCTGCTTAAATCAACAACTATCCAATGTCATAAATGCTATTTTTTGGAAAAGGAAAAGAGAAATGGTAATGTCCTAGAGCTACAGCGATGTGGTGTGAATAGACTCAGTAGGAACTGTTCGAGGAATTGCATGTCCCTACAAGACACCTTTAAATGAGGCCTCTGACAGCTTGGCACAGACAGCGTGATTGATGGGTCTCCTTACCTGCAGAGAGGTAACTCTGAGGAAGTCGCTGTGACACATGAGGAGTGAGTGGAGTAAACAGCTGGAACTTTCAACCTTGTGCCCCGTTTTTGATCGACACTGACGTTATGTCACACTAACTGCTCTGTTGTTTGCAGACGTTTCTGCAGAGCTAAAGCACATTATCACACTGAGGTTGGAGCTCGACGGTGTTGCCAAAAACTAGTCACACTTGAAATACTTCTGTAAACAAACATGACAGAGTTAATTTACGAAACAAATAATTTCAAGACTTTTTGTTATGATTGAGTAACTGCAGTTGTGCTACTAGAAAAATATTCGAACACAAATGCTGGAAAACATTAAACCTTCAAAAATAATCACCTCCAGAGAGGTATAAAAACATGCCTTTACTAATATATAACGTGCATCCTTCATGTTCTGCAGCAAATTGCTGTAGGATTGGTTGGATGCTTTGTTTTCACTTGCATGACACCCTGTTGGAAACCTGCTTTCGCACTAACGATGTGATTTACAAGTTTAGTAAATGAACAGAAATGTAAGATATCTTTGCGACTAGAACTGACGATACACAACACCTAAACCAATGTTAAACTGCGGTGTTTGCACACGCACATTCTGTATGATGCAATAAATGCACTAATCTTTCTAATCTTGTATTGTATTGTATTCTTAAGGCTTTCGAATTTGAACTTGTAATGACTTTAATCCTGGCGTTTAGCATCTCAGCTCTTTTGGGGATATATAATGTGCTCCAAACACTTCCAAACCAGCTGAAACAGACACGAAGAGCCCTTTAAATGAATGTGAGAATTAGGGATGTTCACAGGCTCCTCAGGGAGAGGAAGGGGGGGGGCTACACACTCCCTAAGGGGCTGGAATTTCTTCACTAAACCCCACAGCCTCTGCTCATACAAATAACAGAGCGGCAGGAAAGGCTCTTTAATTATGGGAGGTGTGTGCGTGATGTGATTTCTTTTAAAGCATAATAACCCGGACTGTAATTAGGAGCATTTGATGCGGCCGACAACTGTCACTCAAAACCTGTGAACCAAATCTGCTAGAGGGCCGTCTTTACACCTCCATCTGCTCCTCGAGCCAATGAGGAGGGTGATGGTAACACAAGTAAGAGGCAGGGTGACCTTAAATGGAAAGACGGCTCATATGATATGGTGTTATTACCCGTCTATGACCAGTCTTGATCCCGGTGCCGTGAAACGTACATGATATGAAACAATTATAGGGTAACAGCAGAACTTTACACTCAGATAATATTTACTGCTGGAAGAAGGTTTTAAAAAGGTCTAAAAGAAGTTTATAATTAATCTTTTTCTAACAATGAACCACATTTTTGTGTTTACATGTATCTAGTCGCATCTGACTTATCTCAAGTATCTTAAACATTGTATAACAACTGTTATTGTATTTCCAAATAAAACATAAACCGAAAAAAAAGACATTTTCATGTTGTTAGTAGTTGTTAAAAAAAAAAACCTGCTCCGAGGGGATTGATTGATCATTGGGAGGACAGTAACAGAGATAGGAGGGAATCATGCAGCGCTGATCTAAGGCTCACTGCATGCTTTAAAACTGTGTGGCTTGGATGTCAATACAGCTGCAGCCAGTATTATGATGTCTTTTTGGCACTTCACACGCTCTACTTCCTACACAAATAAAGCCAAGGTCATTCCAGGTTAAGTAGTCGAATGACAGACAAAAGTTCTCTCCTGACCCCGGCAGAGATCTCCATGAGCTAAAATATATTATTAAAAATACATTCTCTGGTTTGTTGCCCAGAGTTGATGCAGCTACAAGAGTTGGCATGTTGAGAATATATCCAGTCATGTCTAAGACAAACTGAAAATATTAAGGCCTCAGATAAATCATCATCCTTTAACTGTTGATATTTGTTTTCATAAAATGAGATTTGAAATGTTAGTGAATTCAAAAGAAACACATCTGTTGTTTATGTTATCTCAGGTTGGCATGAGTTCAAGGCATTTGGCTGGGGATGGTGGAGGATGACTGGGCATGAGATGCCTGATCTGTCTGCTGATCTCTGCACCACCTGAGGCAAATGTACGTACTGTCATCAGAACTATGATTTAGTGCATAAAAAAGCCAGCCGTCTTAACTAGTAAAGTAGGAGGCACGAAACATTTTTAATTCAATAGCGGTCATCAGGTAAGATTGTAAAGATTGAAAATTAACCTGAAATTGTTTACAATTTACTCCCTGTTGACATATCTATGTGTTGTTTATTTTCTTTGTGCTTATCTACTGGAATTGTTTACAAGAGATCCTGATTACATTATTTTGCTGAAGCAGAAAAATTGTGGCCAATAATAATCTAAATCCAATTAAAGTTTGCAATCAGAATGTATAAAAACAAAACAGAGGTAGATATTTAAATCTAAGTCTAATCAAGTCTAAACCATGACGAGCACTGTCTCTGTACGATTTTTAGCATCCACATAAACATGTCTATATAACACGTAATAAGACAGAGACTAAACTTGATTTGAGTAAGAATGTGATACTACAGTAAGTTGTCACACTTTGAACTAAACATGTTTGATCTAAAACTCAAATTGAAATAGCTTGTTGGCTGAGGTTCACAGAAAAGCACAAACTCCTCCCTGCTTCCCTTCACAGCAAGGTATGAAATAATAATCAAAAAAGAGATGACTTGCTTTACTCTTCATTAAAAGTACCACGATGAATTTAATCTTTTTTGATTAAATTAAGTAGATTACCTAAAGTTCACATAGCCATGAACCACACATCCACCTATGTCCTTATTCATTCTGTGGTTCACAAAGGAAGAATTGTCAAAAGACTTTTAAGGTTTAAGGTTTTATATCCTTGCTTTGTACAAATATGTAATTATTTTTCAGCCCCTACACTGACTGCATCAGTCCATTTTTATTTTTGTGTATTCTGTGTAACATTGAGTGTAGTTGATGGCAAAGCTAAAAAAGCCAATGTTTTTTTACTCAAGATGATCATGCAAATTAATAATTGCCATGAGAGCAAAGAGCCAAAATCCCATCTGCGATCAAAGGTCCAAGTCTGCCGGGCTGAACAATTAATATTTAATTTAACCGCACGGCAGGGACTGTGTGTGAGAGTGTGTTGTTCAGTTTGACAATGGTGAACAGTTGGTGTGCTGTGTGTGACTCCTATAACTTGTAATTTAATTGTTGGGTTTAAATAAGCAGTTAAATCTTTGTGTATGTGTGTATGTATGCATGTATGTGTGTGTGTGTGTGTGTGTGTGTGTGTGCGTGCGTGCGTGCGTGCGTGCGTGCGTGCGTGCGTGTGCGTGCGTGTTTGTTTGTTTGTATGTCATTGAGAGTGAGTGTAAAAAAGGGGTACCAGTTTGACTTCTGTGGGTTGCTAATAGTCTGGCTCCGCCCACCTAGTGCTCACAGCTTCAGTGTTTGCTGTGATTACAGTCTTGAAACCCTATTTGAAATAAGTTTTGATCAGCCTCTCTGAAGGGCCGACCAATTAGTGACCAGTGGGGGTGGCCAAGGGCGATGACGTAGAAGGCAAACGTTTGCTTCCGAATGTAGCTCAAACAGTAGCAGCGGCAAGAGAGTTTCTGCACACAACATGCGACATATGGTGGTCAGTGCTGATTGGTTGAAGGCTGCTCCAATGGTTTCAAAATGAACCCGAGGTCCATGCCCGATCGGATGCAATGACTACAAACAATATTCAATGGAGCGTTTCCAGACCCATACTGAGAATTTGAATATGGTAATTCCAGCCTAGGTTGCTCAGAAAGGATTATTAGGAATACACACTACTAACCTTAAATCTGCAAGATTGACTTATGAGAAGAATCTGATTTGGCATAGTGCGGTAAGACCCACTGAAAAGTCTCATCATTGATCATCAAGTACTCACCCTCCCTCACTCTCTGCTTCCTCTGAGCTCCTCTCAGCTCTGGCTCCAGTGATGGTGGCGGCAGCCCTTTTCCTCCGTGTTGGCGTGGTCCTGTGCAGAGGGCTGACTCGACGCACCTCATTGCGTCCCTGCAGCTCCTCCATGACTTGGTCCTGCAGTGTCGGCAGGGCATTCTTCAACGCCTTCATCTCATCCTTCAGCTCGGACACACACTGGATCAGGGCTTCGAGGCGCTCCAGCACCTCAGCCTGACCCCTGGGCGGACCGGGACCATCCAGCAACATGACGCCTTTCCCCTGGTCATTAGTGCAGTTAATGTAGGGCCCCGTCCACGAGCTTCTTCGCTTCGACCTCAGACCCTGGTAACACGCCACAGCCAAGCTGATGCCCGCCACTCCAGCTAATGCTCCCAGAACCAGCACCTTGCTGTCAGCCTGGGCCATCCTGCAGGCCTGAAAGGAATTCATAGAAAAAAATAAGTTGTAGGTTACTGAACTTATATATATTTAGCTAGAAATGCAAAAACAGAAACGGAAAGTGAAAAAAACATGTCATGTCTAACTCAGGTTCATTTTGTCTGTTTGGGGAACTAATTAAGTTAGCAATTCCCAACCTGCTGCTACTCAACTCCATCTTTCTTTAATATTTTTTTTCTATTAATACTGACAAGGATATTAAAACGGATTCATCATTTAGTCAATGAAATGTCAGAAAAAAAGTGAGATATGATCCCTGTTATTTCCTAGAGCCAAAGATAGCGTCTTTTGTTTGACCATCTGTTAATACTGAGCTCGGATTTAATTCATAATCAGTTGTGGATTCAGTTTGACTCGTTAACATACAACATAACACAGTGTGCCCAAGTTAGACGTAACACGTCTGTGGTCATGATTTCATCATTACTAATTAGTAGACAGATTTTGTCCTATCCTGCCTGGTGTACTTTCACTGGCTGCCTGTTCAGTATGGGATCAACTTTAAAATGTTAGTGTTTGTGTAGAAGTGGATAAATTGAGCATAAAAACATAAATAACACAATTAAAAACATTTCTTTTCTCTGGCATTTCCAGATTAGGCCAGTTTTTGGAGCCAGGTGGTGCATGATGAGAAACACATGGCTCTTAGCTGATCCAACAGCTGTTTGGTTCAGAAGTTGGTTGAACAATATGGCCTCCTATAGGAACTTTACATTTTTGTTGAATTGGACAGATAGTGATTGTATTTGTCTGATTTGTAAAAGTTTATTCTTTGAACAAAATAAATGATCTTGCTTGATAGCTACATTTATCAGCCAGTGAAGCTGAATACATTCAGATTAGAGATCAATAAAACTGCACACAATATATCACTATCAATCTGTCAGTCTGTTGTTTATGACCACTAGAGTAATTTAATTATTTGAAGTATTTCGTAACATAGAAACTTCTGGTAAATGGCATGTGAGAATTAGATTAGATGTGAAGCGCTTATAACTTCCGGATTTATAAATAATGAACGCAACTGTCTTTTATTTCTTTCCTCTGTATTTGACTATTTATGAATTTGTGGATGTATTGATGTAGCTTGAGAGGGACACGTTGTCTCACCAGATTTACATTCATTGGCAACTGATATAATGCTGATTTTCATGAACATTGACGTAAACTGGAGGTCGAATGATGAACAGAGATCACAGGTCAGTTGAATTGCGTGTTAACAGGCATGTCATCGTGAAACAACTCCAGACGGTGTACAAACCAGCTTCAGCACAACATCAGAGTTTCTGTGACTTCCTGCTGAAACTGTCCGATTTGACAGACTTCCTTCTGCTCTCATCCAGAGAGGCGCAGTTCATCTCTTTCTGATTTATTTTCAGTACACCGGCAGTGAGAAGTGATGAGAAGTGATCAAAAGGCTGGCAAGACTGTTGTTGTTGTTGTTGTTGTTTTTACCTTTAACTTAGGCTCATACACAACTCGTGCATTTCATAGTTAAAGACACTGTTTTGAAGTCCTCTCAGTCCCTGTAGAAAGTGCAGCCTGTCACTCAACATGTTTACCTCTGTCCTACTTCGGCTTTTGAGTTCTTGTCGTGAAAGCAAACACGACACCAGACCAACGCGTTACAGGCGACAGAGAGGCCGTCCTGAGTGTTTGTTGTTTACCTGCAGCGGACTGTTGTCACTCAGGGAGGGTGGTAGCCACCAGTCAAACAGCTGCTCTCACAGCTTTAACACACTCAGTCATTCAAAGTCTGCCAGGTTCTAAAATATGTGATAAAACAGTTTCATTGAAAAGCTGACTGTGTTAATTAGCTGTCAACGACAAAGTCCTGCTGCTAGCTGCGGGCTAAACGTTGTGCTAACACTCGGAACTCAGTAGCTCCCCAAGGTTATGTGGTTACACGGTTACAATACCAGTAACACGGTAATAAACGAGCACTACTACCCTTATATAAGCACAGTCGTGCTGATAAAAACAAAGTTAACATTTTTAGAGACCTTACTGTGCAAGTAAAGAAAGGAGGCACTTCTGTTGGCTTGACAGCTCTCTGGTGTAACTGTCAAAACATTCCGTGCGGGTTCAGACGCCACAAAGAGGTGTTCCGCACATCAACTGCGTCCACCCCAAGATAAAAACTTACGCGCGCCTCATTTATAAGTTGCAATAAATATGCCCCAAAAATCAATATCTAAATCAAAATATGATTAAATATAATATCCACACTTTTCTGTGTGAGTTCTGCATGTTTCCACGGTGCGACCTTTCCCTCCCCCATTCCAAACTAATGCTTATCAAGTGAAAAGTCAACTAAGAATTTGTTTTAGGTGTGGTCTACCTGTCTGTGTTTTTGCATTTTATGAAATAATTTCTCTTTTATTGTATCTTGTATTGTTAGCGCTTGCTTTCTTTTGTCTACCAAGGCGGGGAAATGAGGACATTGCTTCGCTCTTTCATTAACCTCCTCTGACTGCTGCGGTTTTTCTGAATTCACTTCTGTTATTAGTGATTTTTCTTTTTTTGTTGCTCTTATGGCACTTTGTTCTGTGCTGCAGAATTGACCTTTTGATCCACTTTCACGACTGCTTCTTCACAGAACACCCTCTTTATTAACCTACTGGTTGCTCAGTATGCTTGTTTATGAGGAGAAAATACTGACCAATGTCATCATTCGTACAAAAGATTCACACATCTAGTTCACAACAGTAGTATTGTTTGCTTAAGTTCCAGCAGGTTGATGCTCTTATATGTAGGCCTGAGCTCTACAAGAACTAGAACTATTGCTGTTTACGTTCATAAAACCACTTTTCGTTTTCTAATTGCAGTCCATCAAATTCTAGAAAATTCCTCTGGCTCTGATCTGATACAATAAATGTTCACTGCGCAGGCATGTCCTTCAGATTGTTAAAATCAACTTTGATATGAAATACACGAGACGGAGCACAAACAAAATCCTTAGTCGCCATTCAGTAAGTAATAAATGTTACAAAATATGATTGCTTATCTACATTTGTGTTGCACTAGTTTTTAATTCCCTTTTTATTTGATATGTCTGTATGATGCCATCTTTAAAAAGTTTTTAAACATTTCTTGTTTTAATGAAATGCCGCAATTCATGGCTGTTATACAGTCAACACGTGAGTGCATTATCAGTCACCAAGTGACCAAAGTTCACTACAACAGCAAGAACTGTTTTCATAATAAGTCAAAAATTCCTGCCTTTAGACAATGTCGTGTTTCACCTCATATAATATTTCTTCTCTCTTTTGAATATGGTGCACTATTTTCTTCTTCTGTTTCAGATGAAATTATGAATATATCATCATCTGACTAATTATTCATGTTTTGCTGCTAAATAAACAATAAGAAGAAGCTGAAACACTGACTCACCTCTTTGCTTTGCTTCTCTCAGACGAGTGTCCCTGGAGTGAACTTGGACTGAACGTGCACAAGGATTTAAAAAGTTACCAAACACACGCATTATCACATCGACCTTGGACCTTCAGTCAGTGAACATGGAGCTGTCCTTACCGGGAATGATGCAAGTGGTGTTTGCTGTGGGGGAGTATAATGCTTAACTTTATGTCTTCCACATTATCTATATAACTCCTCTAAAGATGCACCATTACTTGTGATTAAATTTGGTTTTTACGGAGCACATTTATTTTTTTTGTGCAAATTTACAGATAAAAAACGTTGAAACATACATAAAAACACTTTGTCTGATGAGTTATATTAATCCATTAATATGCCTAATATAAATAAAATGAATTCCAAATACGTTCAACATTGTGGTAAATATCAGGTGTCCATATCCCAAAATTATGGATATTATGTTTGCATTTATAATTTTTTCACAAGTGATTTTTATCATTTTATAATTCTTTACTGATATTTTAAACAGTTTCTGAAGCATTTCTTTTTTCAAATGCTTGTGTTTTTTCTTCTTCTTTTTTTTATCTTCTTCATCTGCCCACAGAGACAAGTGTCATGATTAATAGTTGGGAAAACTTTCCATCAGGAAAAAGAAAATAAACAACAACAATGGCCTTGATGACCTCAAACGTTTTGCTCATTACATAGATGGTCTCTTTCTGGGATGGTCATGTTTATTTGATTTGGCAGGGGCATGTGAACTCTCTAAATGGATGCTTCTTGTCGCCCATAGAGAGGTGGTAGCCGTACTCAGTTGGAAACAGGTAACAGGGAGTTCCCTTTCATAATAAGATGAGGGGGTCGCTACGTGCAGTTTCTTCCCTGCTGTCTGAACACAGTATTGTTCCTCAGCCCACAGCCTGCATTTGGCCTACATGGAGAACAAAAAGCCCACCTGAAAGCCAGAGGCATGGTGGTGCAGAAAAAAAACCCTTGGCCAGCAGCTCTGGGTTGGCCCCGCAGGCGCAGATATGGCGATAAGGGAGATGCATCCAGCCATGACCTTGCTCCAAACAGGTCAAAGCCAGCAGATGAGTAGATATTGTCAACAATTTGGTTTTATCCACCCACCACACATCTGCCTGAGCTCTCATACCGCAGAGGGAGAAATAAAAGCAGCTGCAGATTTGCCTTTGTGTACAGACATAAGGCCCATTGTGGCTGTCAAACAATACATGGGAGAAGAATCCCGGTGAAATAAGGCATCACTATCAGGACTTCGCTGACAAAGCTCAGTGTGAAGCCCCATTGTTCCCTGTCAGTCTTGTAGGAGTGTTTTCTGCTCGTGTGCATGAAATACCTCGTTCAGTGGGAGGAAAACTAACTTTGGCCTCAGTTGCGTGCCGTGTTTACAGATTGTTTAAAGACTCATTCACCCATAAAGATGCAGCAACTGTTGTGTAGCAGACGGCACAATATCACTCAACTACAGCATACGTGAGGAATTGGGGAAAGCCAGCTAATAGGCCTGCACTTGCTCAACTGATGTCTATCTCAACTGCGAGCACTCACTGTGCTTATCCTTAAAAGCCTACCAAGAGTCTCAGATGGTTACTGTGTTAGAGTGTGTCACCAAGGAAAGAAAAACTGGAACCAAAATCAACATAACATTGTTAAAACCTTTTGACATCAACAGTAACTGAAATTTTCTGCTCCAGATACGTTTATCTTAAATTCAGGAAATGCTGGTTTAAACAAATGGGTCACAGAAATTAATCTCCCCGCTGGTCTAAAAGTCCAGTTATCCTACCCAAAAAACTGACTGGCTGAATAGTGGGTTGACTTGATCTTAACCCCTTTTCCTAATTTTTCAAGCTTCAAACATGGAGGTCAACCAGTGATACAAATATATGACGAGGGTAAAACCTACTGTATGACACACAATGGCCCTACGCTGGAACTAATGACTATTTTTCATCAAGTGATCCCACCTTGATATACTTTAGTCTGTAGTTGTGGTTCCCAAACATCGTTAACAATACTGGATAGGCTAAAGGGAGTGAGAAGTAAAACTTGACCACAGTTTTAATCAGCAGCATGAGCAGCATTCCTGCATGCTTTCGTTGTGAGCAACCTTTGTTCTTTGTTTCTGATTTTTCTGACAGCATTTTGACTTTCCATAGCTGGAAAAGCACATTGGAACTAAGAACAGTCACTTACGGCTGTTTTTGTAATGAACTGCAGCAATTGTTACGAATGTTTTTGACAAGCTTGGTTCTTTGCTGTCAGTGTAATATTTTTTGTATTTTGTATATTGTATGCTCTTTGTACTAAGTGTGTAGTACGTGCTTTGCTGTTTCTGAGCTGCTGTCTGTTATTCATTATTAATTGACAATCTGTTTAATATCATTCTTCTTTAAAGTTATTATTATTTTTTTTTTAAATGGAGCAGTAGACATAAACAGGATGGAGAATGACCTGCAGCAAAGGTCCAGCGGGCCTGGACTTAAACTCAACAGCTCAGGTGGTATACTGTATGTATGTGGTATTCATCCTAACCGCTTGGCCATTGGGTCACCCCCAAGTCTTTCTTCTTTCTTCTTTAAATGGATCCCCATTAGCTTCGACAAAGGGGTTGCTAGCCTCCCAGGGGTCAATACAAACACAATTTCAGTAAAACTTAAGAAGCTATGTGAAATAGGTACACATGATGAGGCTAACATTAGAAACTTCCAATGGAAACAAGAACAACATTGACAAGCGCCCAGTGCTCACTTCTCATCACGAGAGTTACAAAAAATTATTCATTGTGAATAAATTGTTAATTCAAAATTGAAACAAGTCAAGTGTCCATTGTTTACTGCTGTTTTTCCACTTCAATAAAATGTCTTGATTGAAAAAGAGGCTAAACAATTTTTTTTTTTATCATGATAACACAACTCATTAGTATGTAAATAGTTCGTTTTCCCTCCAAAACACAAGGATACACATCCATTTCAGTTAATAAACTCCTGTTTAATAGACATGTGAAATGTGGGAAAAAAGAGAGAACATAACAAGTACTTAGAGCGAACGATAAGCCCTTCAGTGACAATTGAAGCATGTGATATAGTGCATGTTGTTATGATCTGATTTATACATAAACAAGGGGTATCTTAAAAAATCTGAGGCAGGCAGATTGCATCATAGACCTCTTTCTGACTTTTGACTCTTTGATTTAATGACTTCTTCCTTCCTCCCTGTCCTCCTCTGCAGTGACAATCAGTCATGCCATCAGGTATTCCTCAAAAAGCAGACACACATCACTTACATAACTTTGTGCCAGAATTCTTTTCTAGACATCATTTGTCCATTGTTGTTTTTTTCCTCTAAAAGATGGAATAGTTGGTAAGAACACAAGGTTTGTGAGCAAAACACTCAAATGAACTGGCAACAGATCCTTGAGCCTGAACTTTAATCAACCCTGTCCTTTCCCCCAATACAATGTACACAAACAAATTCACCACTTATCTCTTCTGAGAGATTTATGAACTTAACAACAAGTATGTTAATTTAAATTATTTTGTAAATGGCATTCTGTGTGGCTAAGTGGATAAATGTTACCTTAATGATTAAAACTCATTAAAACTTTTCAGCATTAATGCAGTGAAGTCACTGATCCAATGAATGAGGAAATAACTGCTTTTTAGTTACATGCAGAACATAACCAGCAGGTGGCGCCTAAAGAATTAGTATGAAGATCCACCTGTGAGGATGAGCCATGGGTGAGCAGCAGGTAGGGCTGGATACAAGCGGAGGTGCAGCTCCTCCTCAGCAGAGTCTTTATTTTGACAGAGAAGCAGCGTTTCGTCATCAGTCTGCACTGACTGAGACACAACAGCTCTTTGTGGTTTAGGCTGGAATAAGCCAAAGATCAAGATAATCTGCTCTTAAACACAGCTCTGACTTTATGTTGACAGACATATTACCTCCTCTGTATCTGTGTATGTGAATAAGGAAAGCCTGAGTCACGTCTATCTAGGAAGTTACAGTTATGAATATATGTCTGCTCTCCTCAGGTAGAATATAATAATTAGATATTATCACATGCCAAAGAAAACTTCACTAACATCCAAAACATCAACACATGTGTAATGCATTTTGTAAAAGGTGTTAATCTATTTTAAACTATTTAGCTTAATGTCACTAGTGGTGGAAGAAGTATTTTTAAGTCTTCACTCAAGTAAAAGTAACAATACAGCAGTGTAAAAATATTCCATTACAATTATGCATCTTGCATGAAAAATCCCATCTGAGTAACAGTACAGAAGTATTGGCAGCAAAATGTTGTTAAAGTATAAAAGTAAAAGTTCTGGTTTGGTCCTGACTGATGTATTATCATGTATAACATCATTATAATATTAATAAAGTTGTACATACAGGCCAGCAGAAAAATCTGAGGGGTCTTACAGGAAGAGGAATAAAGAAAAAACAAAGTTCTGATACACAAATCTGTTTTTCTTTAATCTTTGATTTTTGGTGAGATATTGGATCATTTGAACCTTTATTGAAATGAAACCATGTTAACAACTCAGATATCTGACATGTGACGCTGACTGCACACTGCTTTTTGGAAGACGTCAGAAGCTGAAAAGGTTGGAAACCACTGGTTTAATCTTTAGAAATGCGTTTTATTTTAAATCTTGTTCTACAAGTATTATTCTGAAATGCAACTAAAGCTGCCAAATAAATGTCGTTGAATATAAATAAAATATCTTCCTCTGAAATGTTGTGGTGTGGAAATATAAAGTAGCAAAATCTCAAGAAATGTACAAGTACCTAAAATTCCACTCGAGTGCAGTACTTGAGTAAATAAACTTCATTGCTTTCCACAACTGACCCTCTAATATAAATGGGACGACAGACTAAAGCGTCAGAATATTACACGAGTCAAAATAACCGTAAATTTAATTCACACCTCTCCAAATACTTTCAACAAAAACTGACCAGGATCTGTTGGATTTATTTAAGGACTGTACAATTTGTGATTGCATTAGTTTTACCCAAAACTAACGACTGGGTGAACAAACCCACAAAAGGTAGAATAGAAAGTTATTCAGTCAGTCAAGATACAAACGTGCCAGCTGCTCTGTGAGAGCTAACTTTGAGCTAATATCATCTTGCTAACATGCTCAAGCTAACATGCTAATGTTATTTAATTTAAAAAAAAAAATTTTTTTTACCTTGTTGGCATTATAACAATCACTTTGTGCTAAACACAAAGTTCAACTGAGTCAGATAAGTTTAAAGTATTTAGAATTTCTTCCTATTTTGGAAAATTTGGCTTAAAAATGGTGTCAGAGGATTAATCATCTGGAGACTATGAATGTGTATGCAAACTGTCATGGTCAAATATGAAATAACTGTTGAGATATTTCAGTCTGGACCAACAGGCTGACATTGCCGTCCATAAACTCCAACCATAACGCTAATGTGGCTGATTAAAGGCTTTGTATGTGTTCTTAAAAACTTTTGCACCTTATAATCACAATGCATGAAACAACTGCTATCGAGGAATTCATTATTCAGTGTCTCCCTCGTAGCCCCAGGAGACACTGTTGTAGAAAATCCATCAGCTTCAAAGAGAAAGTGAAATTTGAGGTTCTTTCTTCATTTTCTTTTGATCAATGTTTAATGACTTCTCAAAGAGAGACGGTGGGTGTACAGCCAATGAAAGACAATTTACGAATGAGGAAAGACATACCATCCTTTTTCATGTGTCATTGAGGATGTCTCAGAATTCACAGGTGTTAATATGATCTGTTATTAGTCAGTATAAAAATCTTTTCCATAAGATACCCAGATGCAGTTCAGAAGGTCATTTACAATGAAATTAGCTGGAATAAGACAGTGATGATTTCATTGTCATGAGACGAACTGTAAAAGGCTTGTGTCATTAAGTTACAGAAAGTTCAGGCGGATGTTGAGAAGATGGGTTATTGTCCATGACATGAGGAACTGCTGCAGCATCCAGCACAGACTTGTATTGTCTGAAGCTAGTGAGGCCTTACTGAGGAAATCTTTGGTCCTCATGACAATGCAATGAATTCAGGTTTCATTACTAGCAGCTAAGACACTGGAGGGCTTGAACATTAGTCATTTAATGCTACATAAGCTGATAACCAGCCATTGTAGAATATAAAGGTTATGGTGGATGAGGCTGTAGCCTGACCAAGAATTATATACACACTGTGGCCCCACCAAGATATTACTAGAAGTTTGACAAACAAAAATGCATAATTTCATCATCAAATGACCTCATCAAGAGGAACCAGAGAAGGTGGATGCAGACAGAATAGGAACAAGGGAGAGACAACACTGTTACTGGTGACAGTAGTTCCTCTATCTCAACAATTATACTCACAGGACTCTTTGTATGATATTATCATAATATTGGGCAAAAAGTTGAAAGCAAATCTAAGTCTCACAGACCTGTCATGAGTGCAGTGAGCCAGCTAGTGCCCATATATCACAGCTCCTAGGGGTGCAACCCAAAGGGACCGGACATGAACCTCAATAATCCATCTTGGAATAAAGCACCCAGTTCTCATAATACAGTCATGGTGCTCATTCACTGCAGTATAGGAGACTTTTATTCCATTCTTGATAACTAATTCATTGTAATATCTGTTTCTCTGTGGGTGGACCACATCACATATCAGGTGTGATCAAAAAGTTCAGAGACTGTTCCTGTTGATACACCCAGTACAGCACAGTAATGCACATGGAGCAAGGTTAACCCCAAGTTGGTCCTGATGGCAGATGAGCACCTTGCATAGCAGCTTTGTTGCCACTGGTGTGTGAGTGTGTGAGTGTATGGGTGATTGGCAGGCACAAATTATAAAGCCCTTTTTAGACTGCTCAGGTAAAAAGGTGCCTCATAAGTGCAGACCATTTGCCATTCTCCTATCACCTTCATTCATGTCATCAGTATGTTACCAGTGGGGGAACGTAAATATGAATCGTACATAATGTAGCTTTAACCTGGGTGGTGCTTCTTTAAAGGATCAGTCTGGGTCTTATTTTCATAGGTTTGGCCATTATTCATTTAAGTTTTAAAAACACTGTGCTCACTGAGTGTTTACATCTGGGAATGTGGTGGCATTGCTAAAAAGAAGTCCGACAGAGTAAGAAACATGAGAAACATGAAACATGATCATATAGGTTTTAAACACACCGTCTGGTCAGACAAACTTATATATAAAAGAAAATGAGGGCCCAAACTCTACATTTTCGATCACAGATCATTGACTAACTTGTTAGTTTCACTTTGACCTACCATCCTAAATTATCATCCACTTAGAATAATGTTATGATAACTACAAAAATAAGACCTGAATTGCAGAAGATTGAACCAGATTTATGCTTTAAACTTGGCCGCTGGTGATGCTACGGCCAACATATTGTAAAACTTCAGCCGGATGTCTTTGTTTTGGCGATGCCGCAGTCCCGTAAATCTCCTCACAAACCATATGATGGCAAGTGGTAATAAAAAAACAAGACAAACAGTAAACAATGCATCTCCTCCCCTCCTCCCCTGAGCCTCCAGTTTCTCATGTTTTTCTCACTAGGCCTTTATTTGTGTGGTTGCTGAGTGAAAGCCACCACAGTGGCAGAGAGGCCCAGAATAGCCGAGGGTGGGGAAGGCCAGCGGACTTGCATGTGGGCTGCTGAGCTGTGTGTGCTCTGTAGTGTCTCTAAACCATCCGCCGGCCTGTGGAATGGAGGCTGCTTCCTCATGCATGCCAGTGGTCAGAGCCAGGCCTACACACCCTCAACTATTTCTGTCCTCGTCTCTTACTCTTTTTCAGTTGCTCGCTTCCTCTTTCTTCTCCTCTTTTTCACATGCAGCTGCCTTTAAGGGTTTTACAATATCTGAAAATACACTGGAAGCGAAGAGGAAGATGAAAGGTCAGAGGAAAATTGAGTTTGAGAGGGAAAAATTAGTTCGATTCACTTTGCCCTCTCCCCTAATTTCCATTTGATTATTTTCCTGTCCAACCAAGAATATAAATATATATTTTTCTCTACTCCTCTGCTCCCTTTATTCCAATTCTGTAATTTATTATGAGCTAAATAAGTTTTTGGCAAATGTATTTGACTTATTTATTCCACATACTGTCTGTTTTAAACCATACACATCTTATTTTTGGCATCAACACTGTAATATAATACTGATGAAACAGATATATTTATGTATTTTTTTCCACTTGTCATTAACTGCTTGGGTGGAGGGAAATGCTTAAATGTAAATGGAAGAAATTTGATATGCAGTGAGTTTAATTCATGGTGCTATTTCTGGATTAAAAAAATGTAAGCAGTATGGGAAAAAAGGATAAACACACCCCACGGTGCCGTTAATCACGGCATCAGTCATCAGAGTTAACAATAACACTAACATTCCTGGGGTGTTACTGGTGCTGATCACACAATTATGTGGAGCTGATTAAGTCTAATTCACTGACTAATGAATGTTTTGCAACCTCGAGGCAGAGAGAAGGAAAGACGAAACATTCCTTTTGTTTGGTATCTGGATGTGTCTGCAAACTGGCCCACCGGGAAATATAAATTCAAAACAACGCAGTGGTAGACTGTTGAGGAATTCTTCAGCCGGACAGAGCATGGTATTGTTTCAGGGAGGCCTTAAGTTAACATTTGTTATTCTCCGGCTTTCTTTGCTGACTTAAATGTGCAGCATTCAGCAACACAAAGGACCATATGAGTGAAATATTGCCTGTTTGTCCAGATGCATTCCAGGCACCTGGTGAAGCACAAACACACACACACACACACACACACACACACACACACACACACACACACACACACACACACACACACACACACACACACACACACACACACACACACACACACACACACACACACACACACACACACACACACACCATAGAAGAATGTGTCCATTGAAAACTGTATAAAACTTAAGCAGCTGCTATATCTCCCACTCAAATACTCTCACTCCTTCTGTCTCCGTCTTTTTTCTCCCACACTTACTGTACTTTAATGGTCTGGAAACACGCCGACCTGGCCTACTGTATTTCTCTACTGTGCATTACAAGCATGACAGACTGTAGAGGCCCGTTCTTTCTGGTTTACTGACCCAAATTGCCCATGCTGTCAAACCTAACACATTTCAGCCAGGAGATATAAAAGAAATCCCCTCACCTTCCACCTCCCCATACAGCACCCCAGTCTTGTCCTCACATCTCAGCTCAGACACCTCTGTCTGTACCAGTGGCTGAAGCCTCTGATTGACGGCTGGCCCCGGCTCCAGAAAGTTAGAGATAAGCAGACCCAGATGGGGCAGGTCGGATGTTTCTGCCCATATGATTTAGCCCTGAGTCTGGGACAGTGGCGGGGACCAGTGCTGAGTTTGCACCCCCCCCCCCCCCCCACACACACACACACACACACACACACATGTCAAATAGATACCACATGGGAGAGGTGTAGATCACCGTTTGATCTGCGCTGTGAGGGAATCAGGATTTCCAGATGGAGCTGGCGTGTTTGTCCGCCCTCAGCCTCTGTGTGACCTAGCTACCACGGGCAGAGAGGGCTAGAATAGTTTACATTGTCATGGATAAAATGTACGGCTGCGCATTATGCCACAGAAGAAAGCTGATGGGGTGATCTTGAACTTCAGTCTCATCATTTTACATTTGTCTGCGCTCTCTACGACCCTGCTGACTGGTAAGGTGAGGAGGTTGCATTACATTGTGATGCTGTAAAACAGAGCAGGTTGAAAAATGGCTGCTGATAATGGCACAGGAGATGAATGATGACCCAGTAATAGTAACAGATGCTATCATGTAAAAATAACTGTTCCTGCTCACTTGACTGAATGAAAGGTTGTTATCAGCCATCATTTTGTAGCAAACCATAATGGACGTCAGCCAGAGCTGATCTGAGGGAGGAGGAAAAGATGGATTTGATCAGCTCTCTTTGTAAACAGATTGTAGTACAAAACAACTTTTTCTTATAATTTCCTTACACACCTTCAAAGTTACAATCAAACATATTTCTTCCTCAATCAAAACTGCCCAAAATGTAGTAAATTCTGTCTATTACAGGAGTCTCAGATAAACCACATGATTTGAGCCAAATGGCATCAATTATTTCAATCCAATCTCAATAGCTGTGTAATAGTTGAGAAGCATTTACTCCCTCTGTGCCTTTCAGCTTAACTGATGTTTAGGGAGCTCATGCCAGAAGTGCTGTATGCTACCATTATGGTTTGCCATGATTTAGTGTTGTTTTAGCCTGTCAGTGGCTCAAAGGTGGGAAGAAAACCAAAAGGGCTTATTCAAGAAGAGTTGCAAATTTGACAATGCTAAAATGCAGATTTTAGCAGGTGTAACACGAGTTTTCCATGTTTTCCACATGATCACATGTATGACACATGGTTACCATGTTGCATCACATGATAAATAAGGAAAATATGTGGAAAATGTTCACATGAACATGTACTTCACACATTAAACCATAACAATGTTGGACAGACAGATGGATGGTTGGATGGATGGATGGACGAATAGACTTTTGGATGGACGAATAGATTTTTGGATGGATGGATGGTTGGATAGACGGATAGACAGATAAACGGATGGACGGTTGAATGAATGGATGGATGATGGATGGATAGATGGAAGGATAGACGGATGGATGGTCGGGTGGATGCACGGATGGACGGGTGGATGGATGGACGGATGGATGGATGGTTGGACAGGTGAATGGAAGGATGGATGGATGGATGGATGGATGGATGGATGGATGGATGGATGGATGGATGGATGGATGGATGGATGGATGGATGATGGATGGATGGATGGATGGATGGATGGATGGATGGATGGATGGATGGATGGATGGACAGATGGATGGATGATGGGTGGATGGATGGATGGATGGATGGATGGATGATGGATGGATGGATGGATGGATGGATGGATGGATGGACAGATGGATGGATGATGGATGGATGGATGATGGATGGATGGATGGATGGACAGATGGATGGATGGATGATGGATGGGCAGATGGATGGTTGGATGATGGATGGATGAACAGATGAACGGATGGATGGATGGATAGATTTGAATAAATCAGTAGAATCAAATTACTGTAGATTAAAGTCTATTTTTAATGCAATGTGCTTTGTAACTAAACTTTAACACTTCAGTTAATACATTTTGAAGAATGATTGATAATAAGTGCAAATACAAAAACTAACTTACAGCAACATAAGAGATTTCCTTTCATCACTAGAAGAATTGACTTTATGTTGAGGTATTCTTTTGGCTCAGACAGCTCAGAACCTCCCACGACTTTCATTAACTAAACCTTTAATCCAGAATATTGGATGTTTACAGGCAACATTAGATCATAACCTCAGCTGAATGATTCTCAAACTACTAATTTGTTAACTGGAAAGATGCAGTTGTCAGTTAATTATCAGCACAGCCTCCAATCAGCGTCCTCTTTGATGGTCTCTGTGTTGATGCCACACACAGTTTGGATCCTAACTATCAAAATGCCCTTTGTTTCATACGATCAGCTCTTTTGTGGCCTCTCAGTCGTGGCTGTTGGCACACGCTCAGTTTCGCTGCACACGCTTTGTGTCCCAAAACTTCTGTACACGCTCACTGGCTCTGAATACAATAAAGCCTGAGGTATCCCTGGCATCTGTGCATCCTCCGCAGCAGCTCCCTCTGCCTTTGACACATACTCGAATTTCTGAGGAGCAAGCCATTATTACAGGCCTCCACACAATCCTTTCTGAGCTAATTTCTATGTTTGAAATGAGAAATGCAGAGTCTGATACTGTGTGTGGCATGTATTGTTTTATATAGAGAAGGGCCACTTTGTGAAGGTAAACAGAGGCAGAGAGGAATGTCAAGGTCAGCGGGCTTTATGTGGTTGTTGGGTGTCAAGTAAAAATACCTGCAGGGTTGTTCCCTTCTGCCGACAGGTTTGGACAAGTCCCCACCGCATCACCACTGTCAGCTTTTAAACTACATTGTCAGCTTTACCTAACACAGTCACAGCAGCTAGCAGTTCAGAAGTTGCTTTTTTCAACTTTGTTATGGGGGAAAACATTTTAGAAATACAGTGTGCTCATCACTTGTTCAACTCAAAAGACCACATCACCAACGAACAGACTTAATTTACCTGCAGTTCTTTAAATTAATCCTCTTGGTAATTTAGGACCTCTGCCGTAGTGTGAATGTGCACTGGACGATGAGATCAACCCATTTCAGTTCAACATCCATGTGTCTGTTGATTAGTAGTAGGTCTGCTTAAAGGTTACAAAACCTACATTTAATATGTTTGTGTCCCTATTCCTCAAATTGTAATTTGAATATTTAGCAAGTCACCAGTTTGACTTGAAGATGCACTGATTAATTTATATTTATGGCTTTGGGTCAGATGGTAGCGATGGTAAAGAGGATTGCCTACTAATCATAAAGTTGACAGTTTAATCCCTGGGTCCCTTTTGTCCACATGCCGAAGGGTCCTTGGGAAAGACACTGAACCCAAAGTTGATCCCAATGGCAGGCGAACACCCCTATGGCAGCTCTGCCACCATTGGTGTGTGGATGTGAGTGTGAGTGGATGAATAAGTGGAAACTATGAAGTGACGATTTAGGTGATAAAGCGCTATAGAAGTTACCATTTATACCAAGAAGGATTGCCTGCGTAAAGATAATTATGCACTTGCCCTTAGCTCTGTGTAGCGTTATGTTTCTTTCAGCTGTTTCAGTTTTACACTCCACAACTTTACTGCTTAGTTGAGTCTGATCACTCGAATCTACCTTATTTCCAGACACAGCAGGCACCTGTTTTCAGCCAGAAAGCTGAGATAGAGTTAATATCTATCAATTTAACATCAGTTAATGCAGTTTTAAAACAGCCACTCCCTATTTAATACAACTGCCATATGCTGTAGTAATATCAAATAATAAGTTGTATATGTAGTTTCGAAAATGTTTAAGAAAGATTCTACAATGCTAATGAAGCCCGCTATCACAGTCCACGAGAGGATACTGTATCAGTATCATGTTTTGCCTTATCTAGGTGTGAAAAATACACGCATGTATGACAAGGGTCAAAGAAGGTCATGTGACAAAGTACAAACGAGTGATAAAGTCTGGGTACAGTAACTAGGTCAAATACAGGACTTTCACCCAAAAAAAGGTGTTTAAGTTCTTAAAAAAGCAAAAGTAAACGTTTGACTCATGCATTTAACTTACATAATGTACGTTAAGTAACTCCAGTGATGTACATATCACTACTTATGTAGAATTACTTATTTTAGCCCTAACAAAGTCGTTTTTTGCTTCACTTGTGACTTTGTCACGTTTAACTCAAAACAGGATTTTTCTAAATTTGACTATGTAGTTTTCACTGACTAAATCTAAGCCACTTTACTTTTCCCGCCTTGACAAAGTAAAACATGACACTGACACGATATTACCTTGTGGATTGATGAGTGTACCACTTGCTTTGTTGTGATATTGGGTTTGTTGATTTAAAGCAAACAAGTGTTAGTGAAGTGTGTTTCTCGGTTTTTAAAGACAGCTCTCATCACAGATGACCAAAGCTAATCTCATGGTTCTCCATTAAACTGAATGCAGACAGATGGGCCTAACATTCTGCCATGGTATCATTTCCCAAGAATCTAGATGTCAAATCAAGGACGTATATATTGTTAAAAGTTGGTCACCCCTGACTTAGATTCTTTTATGTAAAATAATATCATAGCATGTGGCCATGACATACATTACAAGACTTTCCAATGAAAAAAAAAAGAAGAAAATATACAACACAGATTAATTAGATTCTAGGAGTCGCATGCTGAATTGAGATTGTCAAATTAAAACTGTTGAGATAATAAATGCAGCAGATGGTGTCTGCGTATCTTTAAAAATCCTGGCTCAAACCTTCACCTCGCCTTTCTGCCTTTTCATGCCCAGCGATGTTGTGGAACCAATCATATACTTTTCTGTGGGACACGAGCCATACATAGTAGAGCTGCCTCTAAAATGAGCAGCAATACCCGAGAAATCCTCAAGAATGTGTTTCTTATTTCAAATAACACAATTAAACAATTTTATAAGAAGCATGAACGCAATCAACTCAATCAAAGTGTTTGTAAGTCAGCAGCTGGAAACCTCCAACGCTTCTAATGAACTGAGCTTTGGGAGATAATCTCACCAGATGTTACAAAGCACATTGCTGTTGCTGGAAATGAAACCACACATACTTCTATCTAAAGCCGATGACAAGTAGCCAACACACACTCGCTCTGATAATGCAATGCTGCAGAAGACTCCCAGAGATCATAAATACTCATTATTATTATTGGCATTATCAGTTCTCCGAAATGAAATCAAAAGCATAACTTTGTGTCAGTGATTCATGTCTTCTAACGATGCTTCCAGTACCAACAAAGTGAGTGTTTATTTAATGGACAAGAAAATGTGTCAGCTACAACCAGCAATTTTATCTCCTTAAACTTAGGAATTTTATTTACTAATCAAACCGATAACATCTTCTCAAATTAAACCGGAGCGACACATGGATTCCCAGTGGACATCCAAGTAGGTACGAAGAAAAACAGGAAGTGATCATTTGATCAGATTGGAGGTAAACCAACAATGACTGGTTTCAGTTGAGGTCACTCCTCTCCTGAAGCAGTCATGTAATATACTCCGGGTTCAAAAATAAAACTGAGCAGCTATTACTTGGTATCTCACAGGAATGTTGAAAACATTTTCCGGCTCCCCTCGTGACTCGTAAGACACACCGCTGAAAACTCTACTGTCTGGGTTGTTGTTCACTAATTGCATCCAAACATCAGTTTACTCACATTATCTGCTCACATGAAAATTACGTAATAACTGTTGAGTACATACTCCAAATTCCAACATGGTGGAGCATGTTGGAGCCTGAAACACATTTCTAATAAGGAACAGACTTGCCAAGGGCCAAGCAATAACTCAGATGTGTTCAGGACACTGCAGACACAGTACATAGTGTCCCTCCACCTATCTAAAGATGTCTGTTAGCACAACACGAGACATCCAGTCACTGCTGTTGGTGCTGGTATTCTGCTCCTAGCCAATGATGTGAGCACTCAGGTTCAGACCTCCAGCTGGCCTCAGCTTGACTCTAGCTGGAATCCTCCACCGCTCACCCCTCTATGATGTGCAGGGCAGCCCGCCAGTTCTCATGGACATAATAGTGCTTTGGTTGTGGATGGAGCAGGATGTAAGCTGGTGGAAATGGACGACCGCAATCTGATTGCAAGAAGCTGGCCTGTGGCACAGCTACTGGGATTCCATCGGGAAGACTCACTACGTACCCTGTGTTGTATCACTTGCTCTCTTTCCAAGGATGTGAGCCAGACATTGACACACTTGCGTGGATGTGGTCAGATAGTCTAATTGTAGAAGAGAGAATTTGTCTCTACGAAGTTACGGAAAAATCCCCCCTCAGATACTCTTACACTCATCAGTCTGAGATGTTCGATGCATTCCAAAAGGGCTTTTTGTGATGAAGTGCAACATTAAGTTACAATTTGTAAACGTTCCATCAGAGTTTCCTCTGTTTCCAATTTCCAGAGACGATACCTCAATCTGCTGCTATCAGCTGTGGTTTAAATATGGACGTCATGTCAGTGGAGAGAGTCACAACAGTAATATTAGGAGAGAATAGCATTAAGAGAGTTGACAGGTTTTCCGATTAAGGAAATTAAAGAGTTATGCCCCTTACTCCAAATGCCTGTAGTTGCATTGCATTTTGGTCTATTGAGGCATTTAGTGGCAAAGTTGACATTCGATAGTTCCTCATTTGCTACAACCAATGTATCACTATATAGTGTTGTTAGGCTCAATTGTTTATCATGCAACATGCAAGGAGCAAAATTCTCAGTCGTGTTTCTGTCCACCTGATGAAAGTACATATGTAAAGTATTCATTCTCCTTCAGTTGTGTTTGCCTCTCCACCAACTCCTGAGGGAAATACACATCTCTTTCACTGCTTTGTTCACCAGCTATTCACTAACTTCGTGAGTGTTCGGTGCAGGGCATGTCGTCTCCAGTTGATGTATCAGAGCTATTTCACCGAAAATGGCGTCCAGATCCAAACTCATTGTGTGAACATTCACATATATCTGGCCACGCTCTGTTGACGATTGTTTTTTTTAGTTGTTGCATCCTAATAGGCATAGATCTCAGGCTAATTTTGAAACCAATCTTCATCGACCATTATACGACATATACCGACGTGTTGTCCGCCAAAACTTAAGAGATTTTCGGTATTTTTCTTGCTCTAGCTTTGGTTCCTCAACATTTGCTAGCGTAGGTTTCTCTTGCTCTACTACTGTCGCCATTGTTTGAACTACATTCGCAACAAATGTTTGACTTCAGCATTATCGCATTTAGCTACCCCCCACACTGGTTGCTGATTGGTAGGCCCACTAGAGAGGCTGAGCAAACATTTATGAGAATAGGGTTTCTAAATAATAATTACTGCGACAACTGAAATTGTGAGCAATAGGCAAGCAGAGGCAGTCCAGTCCAGAGCTATGGGCTGTAAAATCCAAACAAGAAGCTGAATAAAGCTAAATAGCTTGGAAGAGCTGTGCTGAACTGTGGCGTAGTATGACAATTCATTGTAGGCCAGTCACTACAATCAACCCTTTTCATATCAGACATAGTCATTTTACTCACTGTTAATGTAAAAATGTTGATTAGTGAAGTTTTAAATTGGCACAAAATGTTCAGAATTTCTTGCTCTTTAAATTTAAAGGAAATTATTTCTTGAAAAATGTTAAAAGGTTGCACACCAAAGAGAGGTTCAGTTCTTACAGTTTGTAAAAATGTTCAAATTGTTTATACACTATGATATGAAAACACCACAGCATTTTAAATCGTCCTGTCCTGGCTCTCGTACTCCACCTTTCACTTTGAGCAGAGTTTGTTCAGTTACTAAAATAGACACAAAAGCAGAGGTGCTACCTCTGGTGTGTGTGGTCTGCTGTAATTCAGGATGGTGCATCGCCCACGTGCACACAGAAAAACATTTTGGGATACGGCCACAGAGCAAGACAGTGTTTAGACTACCCACAATCCCCTCCTCTCCTCCCGCTTGGCTGCACTCAGAACATTGGCCGGTGCCCTCAGCCTTGGGTCCCTCCCTGCGCGCTGCCTTCAGGACCCAGAACATTGTGAAATGGTAACTGTCAGCATGAAAATAAATGGGCTGGAGGACCTTTAGTGAAATCATGCAACCATGAGAGACAGCTTTGATAATAATGTAAATGGGCTACTTATAGATGAGGCTGTGAACATGTGGTGTCAAGCCTCCAGCTGTTTACAGTGTATTGGATGTGTGTGAGGAACATTTTGTTCTTAAGCTGTAAAAAATATTGACAAATGCCACTGCAACCCCCTTCAGAGACTCATATGGAGAAATGTTCTTCTAGCTTTTATTATTTTAGAGTTGTTCCTTTTGGAAACTAACCATTTCAATACGTTCCTCACATTTAATAAGAAAAAGAAGAATTCGTCTTGGCCCTGAAAATGGCTGATACAGCACACATCTGTCATTGCTGCATTTATTATTGTGCCCACAATATATGTTTCCATAACTTCCCCATTTTTCTGGTCACATGATAGATGGATTTCAATATGTAAAGACTGGGCAATCTTCCATCACACTATCACTCGTTTAAAATCATCATACAAAAAAGCAGCAGCAGAAGCAGCAACCTTTTCAAAAGACACTCTATAGTGCTTTGTGTCAGTGTGTCATATTGCTCAGCTTCGTCAGTCAGCCTCTCTCACATAGCAAGTGATAATGATGAAGCTGACTCTTTAATGAGTGTGAACACATGTGTTGTAGCAGCTGGAGGAGGAAGAGTGAAGCTGGCTAATGCGTAGACTCAGCAAGGTGTTGAAATCAGATTAAAACAAAATCTGTGAGACCGGAGAAAGTCTTTAACCACACTAACAGCTCATAGGTTATAACGACAAAGTGGTAAATATGTTAAGAGCTGCGTCTGCCTCTTTAAATCCTGCTTTTCTCAGTTAATTTACTACAGAAGACAAGGACAGGCTCGTTTACCTGACCTGGGATCAGTACACGGTGTGGCCGCTGGAGAAAAGTGACATCAGCGGAACAGTTCGGACAGGACTGCTAAACACTGAAGAGAAACCTCACGTACAGACTTCTCTTGTTGAAGGGGCCAAAGCAGACCGAGTCTTCAACTGGAATTTTCAAAAGTCTAATTCCTCCCATAACACAACCCAAAACATAACTCGTGATGGAGAAACAAAAATAAAATGACAAGCATATTCCTGGAAAACACTGTGTATTCAGTAGAATACACTGTACAGCACACTATAAGCTTATGCTGTTGCCTTAGGTTTGGTGAGAGACTGTCTGAGAATAGTAGAAAGTAAATATACTCCAAAAGACATCAAATGAAAAACTTCAGGGCCAATAACACTGAGAGGGAGTGCATAAAACTTCTGCCAGCTTTAACTCGTGGCTTTATACATATGCTGCATATAAAAAACATTTATTGGAGTTTTATAGTTATTTACCAGCCAAAAATATATGTAGTAAATATATATAATCATTCAACATGACATTTACAAGTGCAGCCTTGAGAGCTTGATAAAAAGTTCAATAGTTATGGCCATGTATTATTGATTTACCATCATGTAACTATAGGTTTGGTGGCTGATTAGAAAGTGAGTAAAGCCATAGAGAAAAAGAAAAAAAAGACACTATTGCACTATGCATGTTGACTTTCTCGTCACTGGATTCATTGGGAGGAGTCTGTGGTTGTTCACTGTTTGCAAAATAGCAATCTGCAAAAACCTGAAATTACTTACTATATGCCAGTTGAGTAATCTCTCCTAATTGTGATAAAGATACCAAGGAAAAAGTATTTTTTCCAAAATATTGCAATATGACCGTTGTTAAGTGTTGATTCTTATAAAAAAAAAAAAAAAAAAAAAATTGTGTTTTTGTAACAAACTGTATAATCAAATCTGAAGGCTGATATTTCAGTAAGGAAATGTTTTCATTTTGTTACCAGTGTGATTATGACCAAGAGCTGTTGTAAACACTCCTTATTTATTTGTCCTCCATTTTAAATGCAGCACAAATAGTAGTTTTCAGCTTCTGTGTTAACATAGGTCGGTTAAACTCAGCCCAAAGCTTTGGACTTCAGTGTGCAGCCCTAGCCTAAGTCTGCCCAGCTTTTGCCAACTGTGATTTTAGTCTGGAAACCCTGATTGCATTAGGGTTCGCTCAGTCACTCTAAAAGGCGACGCAATCAGCGACCATGGTGGTGGTGGTGGTGGTGGTGGGGGGGGGGGGTTAGTGTGAAACGTAGTTATATCAATGGTGTTAGAACTAGATGAAGCAAAACAAAAAGTTGTTGCATTGCAATGTGGAGGAATTGAAGACGGAGCAAGAACAAGAACAAAACCAACATTTTTTTGTAATGGTCTATTTAATTTCATGGCATTGCAATCTGCTCACATTGGGAGAGGCTCTCCAATGTTTACAGCTTAGTGAGTTTCAACACACAATATATGTCACATGGCGGTCAATGCCAATTGGTCAAAGACTGTTCCAATGGTTTCACAATTAACCGGATGCCTGGAAACAATTCTTTGACAGAATGTGGCCAGACCGTATCTATTAGTTCTGGTAACACCAGGTTAGTTCACCCCCACTTCGCTTGCAGAAATCAGCACATCACCTTTTACGATGGTCCTGTGTCAAAACAAGCAGCAACCTCCATCATGGAAGTGTCAAAAACTGCAGTTCCTCAAATGACCACTTGAGGCAGGCTCCAGAAGCCCATCAAAATGGCCAGCTTTACTGCATTAATAAACAAGCACAACCTGGTACAAAAAATATTCTCATCTCTAAAGTTAATTTTCTTGTTCGTGAGAAATGAGTCAAGGGGTGAATTTTTATATAATTCTCCTGTTTAAATTGTACTAAAGCTTTAAGTTACGTATGAATGTCGGTGGGGGTGCTTTGAGTGACAAGTGACTATCATCAATTTGGCAAACAATTTGCAGGTTTCTTGTAGGACTTCTTGTATAATGCAGATGTTTGTCAAGACTTGCCATTTTCAGCGTATAAGTAGCTGCTCGGAGGTTGTTGTTCTTTTTCTGTAAATGGTAACACAGATAGCGAAACAGGAGGGGAATGTCAACTGATTTAATCAGCCAATGGCAAGATTATACCCGTCAACGTCTGATCACTCAGACTAAGTGAACAGTAAATTATTACTGTTATTACATTATATTGTTTAATTATTGTTTTACTGATACTTGTTTCTTTAGACAGATGCACTGTTTGTGCACAAAAAGTAAGAATATTATATGTTCGTATTTCTGAACTTTAAACCCCTCCCCCCCAAAAAAGAAAGATGAATTCAGTTGATGGCTGAATACCATTCAGCTGCTTCAGTTTCAGGGCCCTGGTATTGTGCACAGTCGCTCAGTCATGGATTGCTGGTAGAGCCAATACACCGCAGCCATTGTTAATCCTTGACAAGTTAAAATATCTGTTGTGAACAAGGTCTATTAGTTTTAGGGACGTCTTGCCAAAAGACTGAATTTCCCATCGGTCTGCTATGAACAGCTTATCTTTAAGGGGGACTTTCTTGTTGTTTCCTGTTAGAGTAGCAGTAGCACTTTGGAGTTTCCAGGGTTTAATGGTCTTCCTAAATGAGAAGACAGGGTTGTGTGTTCTACTTACAGATCATGTGCTGGCCACATGGATGCCGTGATGACATCACCCATGAGAGCACCATGCTAAAAGGGCTTCATTCACAACTGCTGTTTAACTGGTGCTAAATAACGCCTGTGTGAGTTAAATAGAGGGTGTCTTTGCAACTGTAAGCTGTTCACAAACAGACACAACCCTGCATTCACCTCAGTGTAAGACGCTGCAAAACGTTATGTGTGGCTAGTTATTACATCCATCCATCAGGATACAGGAGAAAGCGGATTAAGGAGAGTGAGCTCTCCAGGTCAAATTTACCAGGAAGTAAGGGTGTGACTTTGTGCTGTTTGCAGAGGGATGTGCTGCTTCATGTTGGACAAGGCTGGATTATTGTTAAAGCACCAGTACTGCTTGTGAGGACATGCACATTCACCTCTTTTCTTAACCACAGACACACACTGATTGAGCCACAGGCGCCCTTCCCCCCACATATACCTTCTCCCCCCTGCTTTTGAAGCTCACTGTTCAGCAGACACACACACCTCTCCTTCTGCTTTCTTTGGGGGGAAACTAGTGTGACATCACCTCTGAGCTGCACCGGTTACCAAGGTGATGGGATCCCTTTTTTTTCAATACAAAAATAGAACCAAAAAATGTATAAAAGGATAGGAAGCATGTCCTTGACTTTAGGGCATCATGTTAGAACCTTTACACACACTGTCTCATGTCTCTGTCTACGCATTTACAATCATCATAGAGACAGAGAGGAAGTCTGTTTTGGCTGCAGCTCCCCCATGTGCTGTCTATTAGCCTGACTGTGAATGTCCCCTGCACGTGCTGCAGTGCTGCAGTGCTCTGCAGTGATTAATCCATTCATACTGTGTCGCATCAACCTACTGCAGTTTTTTTTTTTTTTTTTTTTTTAACTTTTGGTTTGAAGTAATTTTGCAGAGTTACAGTTTGGGAATATGTGTGCACATGTGAGACACAGATAAGGACAGAGAGGAGAGGCTCTGAAGACAGAAAGGCTGAGTCCAGTCTAGTGGCCTTATCAGGTCTTATCAGATGTGAACAGTTCAGGGAGTAAAGCAGAGAGGGAGAGAAACACTAACTGTGCACATCATGTAGGACTAATTTAGAGAGGAGAGACAGCCAGATGCCTTTCTCCACGCAGTGCTAATTTCTGGGGGCTGCCGAGACTGGAGCTCGTGATCACTCAACACCGCATCTCCACCAAGAGACAGGAAGTGAGGACCATCCTCAAACACCAAGGAGCTGCCTAAAAAAAATCAGAGCTATACTGGTAAGAGAGAGGAGAGACATGCACAGGTGCTGCTAGAGAGAGAGAGAGAGAAAGAGAGAGAGAGAGATAGAGACATAGAGAGAGAGAGAGAGAGAGAGAGAGAGAGAGAGAGAGAGAGAGCAGGGAGAGAGGAAGAGGCAAAGAGAGAAAGAGGCGGGGTGGGGAGAGTGAGGGGAGGTGTAGGAGGAGACTTGACTTGCTTCAGAGGGGAATAGGAGCCTGAGAGCAATTCCAAAACAGCTGTCCGGCAGACATCCCAGTCCACAGAAGTGAAGCCCCGAGGCAGAGACAAGAGGCAGGGCAGTGTCAACAAGCCACAGGAGCAGCACAGCAGCACACACACCACACAGACACACACACACACACACATACACACACACACACAGGCATCCACCTGGGACTGCAGCGTTCAGAAGGACACCAGAGGTACCTAGGAAGGATCCAGATCTCCCTATCGGACTGTCTGAGGTGAGTGAGAGCTGGAAACATATTTCATTTCACACTCTGATGGCACTGCAGTCTGAATTAACCGACAGGATCCTGATGCTGGAGATTTCCTGCTGTCATGTAAGTGTTCGGGGTTTTTCATCAGAGTCTTAGTGACTTTCTGGAGCAGGAATGGGAGATTTGCTTGGTAACAGGGAAACGTGAAAGCGTGGTAAGTTAAGCTTGTACGGAAACGTTTGTCTGGCTCTCCTACATGTAACACAAGAGCAGAGCAACATGATATGCTCCCTTGCTTTTCAAGAGACATTTTCAGTCCGGCTACACGCTGAAGGCATGTTCTTCTGAAATGCAGAGCTGGCTTAGCCTTTATCTCTCAAGGGAAACAGATTTTTGAGGAGGGTTTTTATGGTTAGAGAATCAGACTTCTTCTTTCGCCTGTTGACATTCTCTTCATGTTTCATGCGCTTTGATTCCTTTCCTGCTCATCTCTGCCAAGGATAACTCTGGCAAGTGCTGGCCATGCTTGCCAGTGGCACAAGGGGAGCGAGAAAGAAAGACAGAACAAATACTCCACCCTGCTATTCGCCCTCATCCCGCCACCAGGCCCCTCGAAAGTAAGGCCTTTGCCTATAATTGAGGTTTGTTTTATGCAACAAACAGCTTAGCCTTTTTCGGTACCATTACCCGCTGTGGCATTTTGATTTTGATTACAACCCCAAAGAGAGGGTCTTTCTGCTATTCAGAGGTGTGTCAGAAGTCAAGGCCACAGTTACGTGTCAGAGAAGTATTTGGAGACTTCAAACTTCCATAAAGTTGCTTTGTAGAGACAGGGGGAGAACTTGGAGTCTGTCTCCCACATCCAGATGGTGTTACACTGACCACATCTACTACAGTGCTATTTTTCAATGGCACTGATGTGAAATGTCAGCACAGCAATTCCATTACCAGAGGAATATTTTTGGGGATGCACGGTTTCTATTTTAAAGAAAGGGGAAGTCATATACAGGTCATGTTTTGAACAGCTGCTCCACTGGCTTCCCCTGGGTTGACAGTGATCTGTCTGATCTAAAGCATCACCAAACAGTAGCATTTATTTAGACTACAGTAAGGTTACACTGCCTCTAGAATATACTGACCCACTCATATCACACGTGACTTTGAGGTGTCCAGGAATACCCAGACAAATCACGAGCCATTAGTTTAATTACCAGATACCAAAGCCATATTTATCTACCCCCACACTTCAACTTTCATCACCTCGCTCCTTCTGCTGCCCCCTACCTCGTATCTAAGCCTCCAAGCATGAACAGATGAGGTAAAGCTCCACTTTTAAAGAGGCTGGAGTGGCTCCAGATCACTTCATGCCCAGACAGATAGCTGTTGCTGACCCAATGACACAGTGGTTTTTACCCTGCAGCTCCCTTTGTGAGTGGATGGCTGCTTGGGCAGGCAGTTTCGAAAGGAAGGTGCCATCAAATCACCACTTCACCAGAGGTGTAAATGAAACCCAGGATCACATTCTGGGCTGGCGGCCACCCGGCTCAGACCTCTCAATGCGTGCCGCGCCGCCGCTTCCAAAAAAAAGGGTACAAATCTGGCCCTAGCCTTGAGTTTTACTTTTATACATTTGCTCAACCATTAACAGCCTGCAGAGACATAAATGGATTCTTTGGGTCAGCTGGCCATAAGCGTAATTAATTAATTTCCTCCTGGGCCAACATAAGCTTAACCAACATTGCTGTGATTCTAGACATTCTCAACTCAAATTAATGCTAATTTACTCAATCTCTAATCAAATTAACCCTCATACAAGGCATGCACAGGCAGCTGAGACATGAAAGACTGACATGAGGATATTGTTTGCCTCATACTTTGCTGGTGTCCTCTGGAATTCCATTCATGTTTGCCATATGAGCCAAACTGAGCCACCAGCAGGACGGCGACGTGAAGGTCAGACTGTCATCGCTTTCACTGTACCAGCTGACTTCTCACGGGCCACAAGTGTTGACCTTGGGTAGGATGCACAGCAGATGTCTCCCTGTGAGAGTTGCAGAAGTTGGATAACTCTGCTGCCAGAAGATTTCTGTCCATACTATCGATTCCATCCAAGATTATCTTCCATCATAATACATGGGCTGGGTGTGTTTTTCATGCCACTGGAGAGCAGAGGGCCCACTCAGACCAAGTAGTTGTTCTAATTTCCTCGAAACAGACCAATAATCAATAAGTATGTCAGAGAGAAAATGTTTCAGTCAGCTGTGCAGCAGTGACCTTCTATTCTTGGAAACAAACAGAGCAAAAGTTGAGGCAGATATGGAGATGCTGCTTCACAGGAAGCAGCTTTTGGCTTGGTGATGCATTTGCTTTACTTCCTATCCAAGCCCAATTTCCCACTGCAGTGAGCATCAGCATTCAAGGTCAGAAAAGACTCTGAACATTGCAGGCGAGAAAGGGAGAAAGGGAGAGATGCTAAAAAAAAAAAAACAAGTGCGAGGAAGAGAAATGCAAAAAAAAATACAAGAAAAAGCTTGGGCTAAACAAGTTTTGCCATACCCCCCTCCTTCCCTTCATCAAACACTGCAGTACACTCCCCCCACTCCCCCTCTCCTATTTGCTATTAGCAAACAAACACGCTCTCCTTTGCAAACATGGCCAGCATTCAAAACTGCTATCTCAGGCACCTCGCACAAACACTCACTCTCGCACCAGCACTCAAATAGACAAGGACCCTTGTGGAGCGGCGTTGCCATTCAACACACTCCTACATGTTCTGCTTTCCTCAGTGTTTGTCATCAGTATATATAGCTCTATAGAGCCTGCTGGGTGACAGGTTTATTTGTGTTGTAATGGCATCCCCTAAAGTGAGAAGATTTCAGGGTGTGTGCTCCACATCCTAGACACACTTTAAAGACGTTGTTCGGCAGATATCGTTGGAAATTTTTTCGAACAGGTTGGAGACACAAAAACTTGAAGTGGAACATTTTCAGTCGCCTGTTTGTATTCAAACATGCAGCGAGTGCCTGTCTCTGTGGCTCCACGCTAATGTGCCTGCTGCATAAACACAGCCTACTTAAAGTGTCTCTGATAAGTCTGATGCCGTGTGTCTGTGAGGATCGGCTGCAGCAGGAATGTGAATGTTTTTTCTGTGAAACCTTTTCGGTGTGGTTTTGGGTGGACTTGACCGCCCAGGCACTTTCTGTGCAGCAGTGCTCTCTGTTAGACGGTCACTGCTGACAGACCTCTCATAAGTAAATATGTCTATAAATGGGCAAGCTCTCTTTTCACTGGTGCACTCTCCCACCCCCATCACACACACACACACACACACACACACACACACACACACACACACACACACACACACACACACCATCAACTCCCTTTCTCCACGGACTATTTCTCCCTTTCTCCTTGGTTGCTATGTCATTTCAAACGGTCAAACCGATTCTCTCTCTCTTTTTTTACTGAGTTCATCCTACACTAATTTGGCTGCCAACGCGGTGCCATTCCCGCTCGGGTTTGTAATGGAAAAGCTCTATGAAGGCAGCATGCAATCAGGTACCCTTTTATCGAATCCAAAACCCCTTTAAAAATGTTACCCATCGTGATGTATGGTGAAACCTTGCCGGTATCTGGGCGCTTATTAAAGCCAGAGCTGACCCGCTGCTCATCAAAGCCAAATCAATTTACAATCTGCACCACCTTCTTTCTTAAAATCCACTTGCTCTGTAATCCCTCACTCTATCTCTCTCACACAATCCCCCCCCTAAACTCCTTAACCCGCCCTTCCCCTCCCCTCCTTCTCCCCGTCGGTCCATCTCTTTCTATCTCTTTGCGTGTCTGTGCAGTAGCTCCTTCCTAAAACGGGCTGGCCGGCTCTTATCCTCCTAAAGTCCCCCTTTGCTTTCCCCCTCCCAATCTGCGGTCCAGCTGTTCCACATTAGCCCATCCAGACTTGTGCAGGCCAAAGGAGGCTCGTGTGGAAATGTGACTAGAGCAGCAAAACGCCTCAGATCCAGGCCTCATCCTCTTCTGCTCTGGCTTCCATGCTGGCCAGATGCAAGATGAGGATGAGGATGTTTTTTTTTTCATGCAGAATCCATAGTTTATTTCTGGGACTTGTCTTGGTGGCCAGATTTCTCTTTCAGGCAGGCAGGACAGGAGTTTTGTATCATGGGCAGTTCTCATTAAAGCATCCCCGAGGAAATTAGTCAGCACTGAGTTCATGTTTTATAAAAATGCTGATATATTCTGCATTTCTCTCTGATTTCAGGAAAGTGCCCATTTGACCTTTCTACATCGCTGGACGTCATCAGCCCTGCTTGGAAAACCTATTTCCTGATCGATGCCACAATTATTTCTGGAGTCCTGTATGAGCGGCGTGTTTCTGAGAATGTAACTGGAGCTTCTTCCCTGGGAAACTGTAACATCCAGAACTTATAGAGCATTTTAGACTGTTCTGTCCTGCATATCTGACGCTTCCTCTGCAGAAGAAGCCATGCCAGCCAAAGCACCCATATACCTGAAACCCATCAATAGTAAGAAGGGAAAGAAATGTCGCCTGAGAGATATTTTGTCACCTGACATGATCAGTCCACCGCTGGGGGACTTTCGCCACACCATCCACATTGGCAGGGGCGGGGAGAGAGACGCCTTTGGGGACATGTCCTTCCTGCAGGGGAAGTATGAGCTTCTACCAGGGAAGGTAGACGTCCATCCTCAGTATGGCATCCAGAGTGAGTTTCTGCGGGCGAACAGCACAGGTGATGCTTCCTTTGCTGAGACGCCCTCTCCAGTGCTCAAGAACGCCATCTCCCTCCCAACGATTGGTGGCTGCCAGGCCCTCACGCTTCCACTGATTTCCTCTAACGTGTTCTCCATGCCACCAGAGCCACTGGACGACATCATGGGGCCTACAGCTACCATGAAGCCTGACGGCGTGGACAAGGTGGAGATCCTGCAGATGGATGCCCTGTTGCGCTCCATGGACGTCTTCAACAGCGAGCCATCGTGTCCCTCCCCAGAAATCCAGTCTAAACCTGACGTCCTCTTGGATCTGCTGGAAAACACAGATAAGCCCACCTCCAAGGCAGTTGCCAAAGCTAACAAAATAAACAAGAGCGAGGGCAGATTTGACAAGCCGTCATCCTACTACATCAACAGTCACAGCAACAGCATCTATAAAGCTAACGGAAGCCTGAACAGCAACGCCAGCAGCGACAGCTTCGACAGCTTTTGCGGTAAAGGGGACTTCCAGAACAAGATCTGCAACGGCAACCGGAGTCTCAATGGCAACGGGAACTGCAATGGTTTTGTACACTTTAACAATGACATTAGTCTTGGCTTTAAGCAGGAGATCTCCAAGTGCAATGGAGAGTGGGTGGACAGAGACAGTGGGGTGGAAGAGGGCCGCATCTGTGATTTTGAGTTTGAGTTTTCCAAAGAGAAGAGCAGGTCGCAGGATTCCCTCGCCCAGATCACGGGGTCGCTCCTCTCCCTCGAACTCGATCTGGGCCCATCCATCCTGGATGATGTGCTCAACATAATGGATAAACCCGCAGCGAAGAGCAGGCCTTGAGCTGTGCCGAGGCCCCGGGAGGAGAAAGGGAATTATTCAAATACAGCCATGAGGAGAGAAAGACTCATAAAGCAATCAAAATGGTGTCTGGTTATATCATTGAGATGAAAATCAGCTACAATAGACAAAGCTGCTTATGTTTTTATTGTCAAAACATATAACTATTCTAGCTTCTATGGAGTGTTGGTTCTTCCTATGTTTTCTTTGCCATACCAGCAGCATGTTTAAGATGCATGTGCTTTTAAGTTACAGCTAAAACACAGCCATCGTGCCTTTGATTTTAAATTGCTACATGATAGTTTGGTGTTTTTGTGTTGACTTTCACGGTGTAAACCACATAACTCTGAGGTCCTTTGCTTTTTTTTTTTTTACACAGTCTCAGTGTCTCTATGAACATTTTGCATTTTGTGACTTTAAGTGTGTTTAACAAAGCACTATTTTCACATAATTCATTTGCCACATAACTTTCAAAGAGCAGAACACTATGCATATTTGTGTTTTTGAAAATGTAACACAAATAAATTCATTTGTTTCCTATTCTGGCTATAATTTTTTGCAGGGAATATGCACATACTGTGCACCAAGACTGAGAGCTGATTCCCAAAAAGGCTGAAAGTCAGATTTACACTCCAGAACCAGAAATATACCAAAGCAGAGCTACAGATCAGCAGGAGGAAAGACAGCATGGATGTATTTTCTCGCCTCTGACATTCCTTACATTCTGCCTCCCTGCCCTGTAGTGGGAGCACTGGTGGGCCTTCATCTGCCCAACCAGGCGCCTGCTCCATTTGTTCTGCGTGTGGACGGGACAGGCAGAGGAGGGGTCTTTGAAATTCCTCACATTCCAGCCACAGAGCACAAATGTCCAGGACCAGACATAAATCAGCTGTTTGGAGTGAGGAGGAAGGGCCCCGGTCTGGTGCCACACTATCCATCAGCCAGAATGTACAGCGAGATGAGGCTGTAAAACACAAGCTCGCAACCCGCAGGCAAACTTTGTTCAGCGATGAACGATAAATGAGTCCTGTCCTTCTGTGTAGCTGCAATAAACATATGTTGACCTTACAGTGTTGAAGCAACGACCTGAAGGAGCAGGACAGCGGTGATTACATGCAGCAGCTTGAACTCAGCCACCCCTAAGTAGTGGCCTCCGCAGCATGATCCTCTGTCCCCTACAGGCCCTTCAGTGTAGACATAAAGGATAAGTCAGAACACGACCCTGTGCATACTCCTCACGTGTCACTGTTGTTTAGAGAAAATAAGAGCATCTCGACCGGGCTCGGGTTAACCAGCTAATTTCATATGGAAATAATTATCAGGGTCTTATTCCACTTCTGTCATTGAGCGGGCCGATGCGGCGAACTTCTCCAAGGCCTCAGAATGTCCCTAAACAATCACTTATGTAAGAGGAGACGTGAACATTTCCCCGTGTCATGGCAGATACCCCAGCCATGGGAAAATCCCAGCATTAGTGCTGAGCAGTTTGCATTTTGCTGGGTTGAAGTGTACAACCTTCAAACATGAGTAATGAAAACCTTCGCTGTAATTACTATGCTTATACCTGCAACGGTACATCACAGACTTGATGGCAGCCTTCATTTTGGTGGGCGTGGACCCCAAGCAAACTCCCTTTGGTTTACAAAAGAACTTGCGACCACAGCAGTGGAGCATGTTGTGAAACATGTTAGAAGTATTTCTGCAGAGATGCCAAAAACTCTCTGACACAAAATACCAGGAAATACCAGTGTTTTATTAAATCCAATACAAATACTCCACATACACCGATACTGCACTCTTTCAGAACTCTATGAAATACGGGATGAAGGAAGTTTCTTTTGTTTGTGCGACCAATTGTACACTGCTTTCAAAGTTGTAGAGGTTTGTCTTATGTGGGATTGCTGTTTCTATTATTTCAGAGCCCAGATAACAAATCGTTGCATCTGTATTTGAATTGCACAACCTGGAGTCTCTGGCTTTAGTGTTCTCCGGGACCCCGAGGGCAGACGAGAAAATACCAGAGATGGAACATAGAAATAGTCCTGCTGGACTGTTTCTCATTACAAGGCCAAGGTGGAAGTTTGACCTGAAGAAACCTTGACTCCATGATGGTTCAGATATTCCATGTTAACACCACAGAGATGCTGTACAGCAGCCCAGTCAGGCAGCTCATTGTGCGAAACCCACGGACTCAGAACAATCGTCCACTTGTTTTGCTAGTAAGTCTCATTTCATCTTAGCTTCGCTTGACGTTTTTCAGTTTGTTTGGATCTCTCTTGATATAAATTCACTGGAAAATTCATGTTGATTTGGTACACACATTTTTGTTGTGTTCAGTTTCTCTGCCTTTACTCAGAACAGTTACTGACAGACTGCCAAATTGGTGGTGCTGGCTGGGAGAGGGAGGTGACACGAGTGTCACCCCTACCTGCTGCCAAGTAATTTCTCAACCACTTGCTGTCTTGACAAAAATTCTGCCTGTTTGACTTGAATGCTGTATTTTCTTAGGATGATGAATAACATGAGAAAGAGAAGCTCTACACAACTTTTTAAGCATTTTAGTCATGGTTTATGCTAACCAGGAAATATTAATTTTAACACATCTTGTGGGGCAAGTCTATCATAAAAAAGCCAAAAAGGGCACATAAATGCGATTTCTTCAAAACATTACAGGTAAATCATTCGAGAACATTTCATGAGCGTTCCTCCACGGCACATGATCCGGGGGGATCCAGCTCCTCGGTTTCCTGGGCTAAGGTGAAGCTGTCAGTTTACAGATGAATAAGCTTTGGCCCAGAGGCCACCAGTGCCAAAGAAAGCACGGCTCAAACCCAGCAAAATTTTCCACCCTACCTCCACAACATAGCTGCATAGTGCACACAGTGTCTTTCACATAGAGGTGTTGGTGAAGGAGCCCCTCGTAGCCGCTCTTGACCTGCGTCAGTCGGATGAGAGGAGAAACTTTAATAAGATGTTTCCCTTCTCATGGGCCCCGGATGGAGACGTGAGCAGCACGATAAAGCTCCTCTTGTCTTCACCTGCTGTAAATGTACTGCTGCACAAAATGAACCCAAACACAGATACAGTACTTTCCATCCAGTCAACTGTCTGGATTCAAAGAAATATCTGAGGTATGAGAACAGCTTCTCCAAGAAATATTATTGTTAAATATTTCTTTTGCTTGCTGGAGAGATATCATCCATTGTTGATACATACTGTACGTGTTCCAACATTGAATGCCATGACCATGATAATCGGGGCTGCAGTAGTAGAAGTTCTTTGGGAACATTTACTTTGGGATGTTGAGCATGGAGCTTGGACTCAAGTGTTCTGCAGATCTGCTGATTTAGCAGCGCAGAGCCGCAGCTCCCTTTCAAAAGACAACAACAGGGGAGAACAGAGAGAGCTTATTCTCAGGGGTGAAACAAATGAGCCCGAGCAGGGTTGATGCAGTGCAGATACAAGCGAGCTCACAGGCAGTTTGGTCTGGCAGGCGGTGGATACCTCAGGTTCACTGCACTGTTGACTGTTGTTTGGCTGACAGTAACCATAGCGAGTTGAGTTTGTATCTTCAGTGAGGGCTGAGCTGAAAGGAGGGCAGGAAGAGGACGAGAGTTAAACAGAGCCGTGTCACCTCAGAGGCACAAGAATGCCTCTGTGACAAAACCCCGGCCCAGTTAATCAGGGTGCCATACTACGTAGAGCAAAACAAGAGCTGCTGCATCACACACTTCATTTATCTGCATGTCTTTTTTTATTTGTACTCAGCGGTCATGAATACAACACCTGGCTTTGTATTAACTGTACTATTCAAACATATGGAAGGTGCCCAAATCAGACTGGGTCAAAATTAATTGTTGGGTGTTAGCTTTTCTTTTTTACAACAGCTGGTCTTGTGTCTGTATGTCAAAATGTACAATACCCAAGTGGATTCAAATTCACCAGAGCATCCATGTTATCAATAACTTTCATTTCAAAAACCTTTTTTTCATAAACAAAATATTTTCAATCAGAATTAATTGTACTTTACCTAATTTATTTTCCAGTCAATAATTAAATTGCCATGCGTAAAGTGCCCTAACATTTTGTTTGTTAATGACACAGCTCGTTAATGACGAAGGTTCTATTAGTAAATAAGATGAGTAGGTGAAAAAGCTTTTGAATTGTTACTTGAGTAATTGAGTAATTAAATTGCAATTTATTTCTAGTTAACCTGAGTGCCTTTTATAATTTATGGCTGAGATCGGCTTCTGCGTCATGACACGCATCCAACAGCCTGATTCACATACAATTCAATGACAAGAGTCGGCTTCATTTTTTCTATGATTAACTGAGGAGGAATGTTGCACTCAAAAAAAAAAATCTTGTTTTAACTATTTATGTAAGTAGGATTACATACGTAGGAAATGCACCAAACCTGTCTGTGGGATTTTGGATAGGTCTGTTAATGTGCGATCTGCACACTGAAGCCCCTAAATAGACCCGGGCTGAGCTGGCAGAGGCACAAGTTCACCTTAAAATTGACACAAAAATTAAAACGCACTGCTGCATCATGACTGACTCAACCCCTGTTGCATCGTTCTGCACATCTGGGCGCAGCCGGGTTTACGTTGATCCATGATAATTAGAAATATGTGCTGCACGAAAATGCCAATGTGCCCGGATTTAGTATGAAAATAGGGCCAAATCACTTTACATTTGCCCTTGGAGGATTATCGATTAATCATGTTGTTCGTTTCCACTGAGGAGGCCTGTTGATTGATTCGATTAATTGATATTACATCAATGTTGCTGTTTGGGTCTGTTCAGGTTGGGTGTGGTCCATAGTGCAAATTAATACATGCATGTCAGGTTAAGGAAGGCTTTCCACATCAGGTCTGTTTTGAATCAGGTCAAACATTTTTGACCCATGTAGACTTTGTGTGGCTCTCTAACAATATGTTTTAGGATTTAATATCATTATGTATTCAGGCCACAGCAGTAACTGTGTAGCATCTTACTTAAAATGTTGTCTGACACAATATTTATTGTGCTAACTGAACAAAGCTTCTGGAAATATTTTGTGTCAAAATAGTCCAATAAAAACATGTATTTGATAAATCAAAATGTTTTTGAAAAAAAATTAACTGCTGCAGGCTAAGGAGAGCAATATGTACAAAAAGAGATGAAATTTGTAAATGTGATAATAATCTGTGTGCGTATGCAATAACTCTGACACGGTGGTCCCTTTGTGTCCTGCAATTAAAAGCCAATTAGTTGCTACAGAACAGTTCATTCTTCCAGTTAGTCACTATTATTACACATTGCTGTACGAGTTTCAGCCTACAGTCACTAAAATTAACTGTCTTCTTGTCAGCGTAATGAAAAATACTGTGAGGGTGCGCTGAGGCATCGGACTCAGCACAAAGTCTGTGCTTTCCATTGTAATCTGCTTAATTTACAACAACCCCCACGCTCAAAACAATCCGTGAATTATTCATATTTGTTTCATATTTATCCAGCCTGAAAGACTGCACAAACAGTAATGTACTGTATGATCTCAGTATCTGAGCTCTCCTTCTATGGCAGCACGAGGAAATGAAACCAAAGGCAGAGATCATGTGAGACTTTCTAAGATCACCAGTGCCTAGATTTGGTTTCTTTTTAAATGGCATACCCCCAACTCAGGGCAGCAACTGCACATTTGGGTGTTCTCCTTTGGACAGCAATCTACAGTCACCCAAGGGAGGTATTTATATTTCTGCTCTTTGATGCATTTCCTCCAGACGGCCCTCTGGGAATTCCTTCAATGCCACGCAGAGGGAGCGGGTGTAGGAGGGGAATGGCTTTAGAGGTCACTACCCTTATAGATATGGGTGACATCACTTACCATCTTTTGCTCTGGCAGGTCAACAGCATCTCTTTCAGCCTAATGAGATGGCTGTACTCAGTCACCTTCAGGGATTCAATAATGAGGCCGTGCAGGTCACTGAGTTGTCCTGGGAGTGGTGTTTACTGGGGGACACATGGCACAGCTCAGAATAGTTTAGAGGGTGTTAATAAGATTGAAATGTCTGTTCTGTAGCATGATGTCACCAGACTACACTTCTCACAAAGTAATCACAAGTCCAGGGAGGTCTTTGAATATTTACGTGACGTTAAAGGAATAGTTCATCATTTAGTCCAGGTACAGTTTCTGCTGTCTCTACCAGCACAGTTACCACACCTGTAATGACAGGACTCAGGAAAGTAGATTTTTAAACTTCATACAGAGCTTGGGCTAATAGTTTCCCTTTGTTTCCAGAGGTTATGCTAATCTAAGCCAACAGGCTGTGGCTTCATGTTTTTCCGTATGTATCAATCTTCTCATCAAACTCTTAAAAATAAAGAGAAACTAGAAGGGCATTGAGCGCAGACCCCCGCCAAGACCAATAGTCACCTCTGCTATGACATACAACTCTACAACTGCGACCACTGGACACACTTACAGTTATAGCGATGTTACAATTGTACCAGTTCTGGTTCTCCCCAATGAAACTACCGTCTCCGAACGCTTCATAACGACTGCTCGCAGTCTTACACTTGAGTGAGCACGTGTTCACTAGAGGATCACTGGTACCTGTAAATGTGGATTGTGACAGTGACTCTGTGTTTGTAGAGTTGCCTTTCTTTTGTCGCTATTGAACTTTACAGCCATCTATGCCCTATCTCACAATGTAATTGAAAGGGAAAAGTAATTTGTGGATCTGCCCATGATTCGTATACTTGGTCCATGCTACACCTTCCCCCAAGTTGAATAAAAATGGGATGGTACTGTAGTTTTTCTGTAAACCTACTGACAAACACATAACATCATAACCCCCTTGGTGAAGATATTAAGTGTGTTTTCTAAAATGTTGAAGTCTTGCTCTAAAGCTGCACTGACAATGACCAGAGAACTGACTCTGTTGATTCATGGGTTGTTTTAACTCTCAGTAGACCATTGTAAAGCTTACAACCCTTAAAAAGCAAATCTACCACATTGCCAGAAAGTTACTGTGGTTCTAGAAAGTTCCCCTCCTGTTCATTGTCTCCTGATATCATGCTGAATTCCTGAATGTCTTCTTTCCACAAGAGGGATGAGTCAGTGCTGAACTGTCCAAGACTTTCTACTCTGTGAAGGTACATTAAAGAGTCTTTTGGAACTGATTCTGGTCTTCATCATTTATGTCATCGAGTGTATTTAGCGTATAATGAGAGTGGAATTACACAGTTATAGAAAGTGAAGTGCATGAAAACACCGGGCGCTCAGGTTCAGGTCAGAGGAACGATCCTGCTGGTATGGCCCACAGCCTGCTGGATTCTGCCTTTTAAGGTAAGACCCCACTCTGTTTCTCCTTATCCCCGCGCAAGCCTGACCCCCCCCTCTCCCCTCCCCTCCCCTCCCCTCCCCAGGGGCTCAACGGGTGCCCCAGAGTCTCTTTTTATAAGTTGTCACCAGCCAGTCATGCGATCACATCTGTAGGAAATTTCCGCACAGGTTCCTTTTCCTACAACCCTTAAAAAGAAGCAGCAGCTGGCGGCCGTTCATTTTACGCTTTGTTTGGAGGAGCTTTTACACTTCAGGTTTGCACAGTTGAATTATGGCCGGGTTCAGTAAAGTGGAACAATACACTGCATGCAGGGAGAGAACTTCCAACTTCCAATTTTTGAGAAATATTTTTAAATAAAAGAGGAGCTGATGACACTCTCACAGTGCAGCGACCTCTGTCCTGCTCTCAAGAGCTGCATTGTGCTTCCACCTGCAACACATCGAGCCGCATCTGTGAAATCCATCTCATTTCCATTTGACACCGTGGGGAGTAAAGCAATATAACAGCTTATACTTCAGCCTCTTTCACTGGACTGTCAATCATCTGTGAGGACTGGCTCTCCTCATAACCTCCCTCAACATTAAAAAAAGTCTTGGACAGAGTCCCAGGATCAACATTAAATGACTACCAGGAGTTTTAGCGTCAAACAACACAATAGGAGTCAGTGTCTGGATGAGGATATCTCAGAGGATGACTCAATTACTCAAAGCTAAATGTCAAATATTTGGTTATAAAATATATCTTTAAATCTTTTCCTAATTCTTCTCAGATCTGACAGAAGAAAAACAGTGAATGGAGTGAGCCCTTTGTTGGCAAGGTGACTTAAACAGTATGTATGATTTTATTTATGAATGTTTACCCCCGGCCTCCTTTACTCATGACTTTACTTCTAACACACGGCTGCACAACAAACTCATTAATCTCACACACCAACCTTTCCTAAGGATCACAGGTCACAGGGGCTTCTTCTTGTGAAAGGGATGAATACCAGCCATGAAGTCTCCCAGAGGCAAAGATTATTTTTTGGTTGTCAGCGGGTTTGAAGAACATGAGGTTTGGGACCTCTCATAGAACTGAGTGTTCGTGGCCTTTGGGAGCTGCTCTGCTGTCCAGTGTTGGAGTTTTCCATTTGTCACATCGATGACTTATTGATAGATAATCAGATAACATACAGGGATAGACAGAAGTGGAAAAAAACTCCCACTGATGGTAGGAGTGTTTCAGTGATGACAAACAGAAGCAGTGAGGATACACAGAGACAAAGTGTTGCACACTGAGGTGGTAAAAAAAACACCTAAATGAGATCAATAAGATAACCATGAAAAAAGGAAGAAAACATTTTGGGAAACTATCCATCCTGTTCACGACACTAATTCTCAATGTGAGTTCAGCATTGAAGTTGACTTTGTGCATTTGTGCCTTCCTCTTGTAGATTAACACCAAATTAACGCTCTATTCAGGGCCTGATCATAACTTGTCTGTTTGTTGTTTTACAAGTTGAATCAGTTTAGGTTATTTCAAATGACTCATTTAAGTTTCTTCTTCTTTTCTTTCTTTTCTGTGGGCCGGTTAGGGGTTTGCAGTATTTGAATCACAACCTGATGACAGTTGTGGTTTTGTTAAATCCCACCTCTCATTCAGGGTACTCATTGAAGTTTTACTTAGTGGAATTTTTTTCGAACAATATTAACACCAAATAGAAATACAGATTTGATTGACAAAAAATAATGTGGTGAAGAGTAGAGTGCAGGTATGCAGCAGTATTTTAGGCTGTTTACAAACAGTACAATCTTTAGCTGTAAGGTGAAGACTGTTCTGTCAGAATGCCTGTTTAAAGTTGATATCAACATTTTCATTATTTAGATCAGGGGTGTCAAACATACGGCCCGCGGACCAAATCCGGCCCGCCAGGGGGTCCAGCTCGGCCCGCTGGATGACTTTGCTAAGTGTGAAAATTACAGAAAGACATAAATTGCATTTCTATGAGAATATGGAGGTTTATGAGTACAAAATTTGTGTACGTTTTTTTTTAATCGATCCAGTAATTGCTTCAAAAACAGCGTAAATGCGACGTCTGCTCCGGAGGCAGCAGCGCTTGCTGCTCGCTTTGTGACGCGTTTGACGTCAAACGCGTCACAAAGCGAGGGAATCTGCAGAGGAGAGCCCGGGCAGATAAACAGTGGACTGATGTCTGAGTTTTTGGTCTTTATGTTTCCAGTTTATTGTAGACCTTAAAATAGGGTTTATCATCCAAAAACCTTCACCAATGATTTCGTTATGTATGCGTTATTATGCTATGATTTTACTGGTCTGGCCCACTTGAGATCAAAGTGGGCAGTATGTGGCCCCTTAACTAAAATGAGTTTGACACCCCTGATTTAGATGGTTTTCATTTGTAGTGTAGTTTATGAAAAGTGAAAAATAACACTCTTGGATCAAGCTTCACCTAATCAGCTCTGATGAAACGAGAATTAGCTGAATTTTTAGTGCTAAAGTCTTAATAAATAAAACAGCTTTTTCCAAACTTAAACTTGAAGTGTTCCTTTTTTAATGAATTATTACTGTTGCAGATAAATAACCAAATTTGAAGGATTCAGTGGCTTTAAGAAGGTGACTGACTTGTGTCCAAAAGGTAATTAGAGCTATAATGTATTGGTTTTTTTCAATAAATGTGTAACCTAGTGGTGCCCAGTGACGTTGAACAAACCTTCATCAGTTCAGTTATGGTTGTGACCTGTGCTGCAGGTCTTTATTTAAATCAGATGAATTGAAGCACTACTTTGAAATACTATTATTTAGACTGTTACATGTCATAATTACTATTTAAATATCAAACAAGAACAAAAAAAAAATTAAAAAACAACTAAATGTTCAGTCTAATTCTTACAGATGTCACACAAAGATTCACAGAGATATCAGTCAGGAAATGGTGAGCAGTGCCCTCTGCTGTTAGTGTCTGTTCTTCTCTCCATCAAATTGTCAAAAGACAGCCTCATTTAACAAAATCCCAGAGTTTTAACAATCATAGCTTTAACTCTATTAAGAGGATTTTTCCATTGTTGGCTCAAAGCCGATGTCCAGACCAACCAGGCTAAAACATTCCTCACTTGCGAATGTCAAACACAATTAAAGCTGAATGTGTCCTCAATTGTTCCCAGGAATTAAAATCTCCTAAATTTGCAGAGATGAATTTGGGATGCTAGTAAAATGTGATCTGTTTTATATGATTAGATCTATTATCTGGATCTATTAGTTCTATCTTCAGCAGTGTGATGTTGGTTCTGTCAGAACTTGTTCCTGTCAAACTATTGTGACGACTGAGTGGAAATGTCTTGAAGGTCAAAGCACACAGGTGACAATACAAATATGTTTGTGCTTTTACCCCACAAATCCGAGGATCGTAGGTTGACCACTTCCAGGGTCGTACACCTCCCATCCGTCATGGCAGGGTCGGGTCAGAGGTGAAACATGGGAGCTAAATACTCAAAGACCAGAACGAGCTGATTGGGTGGCAAACAGGAAGATAAAACATCACATGGTGTAGAGAGTACAGAACATCACATGACGATGATATAATAACACATTACATATTGTTTAGATCTAAGTAAAGTCACATGTAACGGGGCTGTGAAAGAGAACTGACAGTCAAGGGTTACTCCAAAGCTCCTTTACAAAAGTTATGTTTTACTAATGAGATTATCTGCGATTGCACTTCCCTCCGAGGGCAGGGAGAGGAAGAATGAAAATGACTCAACTACTTTGTGGTGTGGCCTGATCCCAAGTCCTTTGCATGCAACCTGCTAATTCGTCCGGCTGGCTAACGACCCGCTTGCGTGCCAGTCGATCATTAGCGCCCCATCAGAAACAGTCACCAAAGATGTCACATGGCCCTCCCAGTCACTCTGTTCAGGACCCGACTGCTGGGGGCCGCGACACACACAGCCAAGGAAAAGCAAATGAATTAGCAGTGAGAAGCACAACACTAATAAAAACACTAGGGACTAACATTTGGGTGATTTCTGACTAATTGTGCTTAGTTATCCCGAACCTAAACAAATTAGCACTCTAGGAGCAAATGACCAGTAAAAGTAAAATGTGGTAATACAAAGCAGCTGGTTGGAGGGACTGATGCCCAAAAAAGAAATATACAGTGCATCTGGAAAGTATTCACAGCGCTTCACATTTTACACATTTTGTTATGTTACAGCCTTATTCCAAAATGGATTAAATTCATTTTTTCCCCTCAACATTCTACACACAATATCCCATAATGACAACGTGAAATACATTTTTTTGAAATTTTTGCAAATCTATTAAAAATCAAAAACGAAAAAAAAAAAAAAAAAAAAAAAAAAAAATCACACGTACATAAGTATTCACAGCCTTTGCTCAATACTTTGTTGAAGCACCTTTGGCAGAAATTACAGCCTCAAGTCTTTTTGAGTATGATGCTATAAGCTTGGCACCTATTCTTGGGCAGTTTCTCCCGTTCTTCTTTGCAAGACCTCTCAAGCTCCATCAGGTTGGATGGGGAGCGTCGGTGCACAGCCATTTTCACATCTCCCAGAGATGTTCAATCTTGTTCAAGTCTGGGCTCTGGCTGGGCCTCTCAAAGACATTCACAGAGTTGTCCTGAAGACACTCCTTTGTTATCTTGGCTGTGTGCTTCGGGTCGTTGTCCTGTTGGAAGATGAACCTTCGCCCCAGTCTGAGGTCCAGAGCTCTCTGGAGAAGGTTCTCATCAAGAATGTCTCTGTACATCGCTGCATTCATCTTTCCCTCCATCCTAACTAGTCTCCCAGTTCCTGCCGCTGAAAAACATCCCCACAGCATGATGCTGCCACCACCATGCTTCACCGTAGAGATGGTATTGGCCAGGTGATGAGCGGTGCCTGGTTTCCTCCAAACATGACGCTTGGCATTCAGGCCAAAGAGTTCAATCTTTGTTTCATCAGACCAGAGAATTTAGTTTCTCATGGTCTGAGAGTCCTTCAGGTGCCTTTTGGTAAACTCCAGGCGGGCTGTCATGTGCCTTTTACTGAGGAGTGTCTTCCGTCTGGCCACTCTACCATACAGGCCTGCTTGGTGGAGTGCTGCAGAGATGGTTGTCCTTCTGGAAGGTTCTCCTCTCTTCACAGAGCAACGCTGGAGCTCTGTCAGAGTGACCATCGGGTTCTTGGTCACCTCCCTGACTAAGGCCCTTCTCCCCCGATCGCTCAGTTTGGCCGGGTGGCCGACTCTAGGAAGAGTCCTGGTGGTTCCAAACTTCTTCCATTTACAGATGATGGAGGCCACTGTGCTCATTGGGACCTTCAATGCTGCAGACATTTTTCTGTACCCTTCCCCAGATCTGTGCCTCGATACAATCCTGTCTCGGAGGTCTACGGACAATTTTTTGGACTTCATGGCTTGGTTTGTGCTCCAACATGCACTGTCAACTGTGGGACCTTATATAGACGGTGTGTGTCTTTCCAAATCATGTCCAATCAACTGAATTTACCAGGTGGACTCCAATCAAGATGTAGAAACATCTCAAGGATGATCAGTGGAAACAGGATGCACCTGAGCTCAATTTTGAGTGTAATGGCAAAGGCTGTGAATACTGACGTACATGTGATTTTTTCATTTTTGATTTTTAATAGATTTGCAATAATTTCAACATTTTTTTATTTCACATTGTCATTATGGGGTATTGTGTGTAGAATTTTGAGGGGGAAAAAAATGAATTTAATCCATTTTGGAAAAAGGCTGTAATATAACAAAATGTGGGAAAAGTGAAGCGCTGTGAATACTTTCCGGATGCACTGTGTATTGAACACAAACTTCAACATACGATACAAAAGTGACAAAAGCTTATTGACTGAATGAGCATTAACCATTTGCAAGATAGCAGGGAAAACATGTTATCATACTGATCACAGTTGTGACCAAACATTAAAAACACACTTAGTTTTTTTTCAATTAAATGTTTAATTGTTAAATTTTATTTTTTACAATACTTGCTACTACTGAGACATAAATTGCATTTATAATGAAATAGACACCAAAAATGTATTTGGGTTTAAGTGAACTGACCCTTTTAGCATCCAAAACAGAATTAAACAGTATATATACTTTTTTTAAATTTCTATTTCATTTTTTTGACTTTATTACACAAAGGACCCAATAAAAACGCAACATGGAGGAAATGCTAACAAAACCATTTTGATTGTTTTATACAGTGTACTTGAAAAAGTCCAATTCAATCGCATGCCTCAACTTTGCTGTTGTCAAAGACCGATTGAAAGGAATCAGTGACAAATGCTTTTTTTTTAAGCGATTCGCATAGTTTGTCTGTACGATCAAAACCATCTGAGCCTTAAAAAAAAAAAAATGATGGTGATTAGGATTTTCAGTCCATTAAAATATGTGATCAACCTGAGTATCATGGCTGCATGTACAGTATGTTGGATGGCTGCACAAATGTGATAATAACCAGGCCAACATGTCCAACCAGTGACAGGAACAGAAGTTGTGTGATAAAAAGCTGACTGCCACACTGCAGTGAAACAGACTGAAAGATGTAAATAACTTTAAACTCAATCAGCTGGTGTCGACTGGTCATTTAACTGTAATGCCATAACTTGTCATTGTGTCAGTGTGTCCTTTTAAATTCTGTATTCATTCTGTGTAGACTGTACGTGTGGTTGTAATCTCAGCATATAGTCACAACTGAACCACATTTTGCAGATCTTTCCAAACAGAAGAAGAATGGAGGTGAAGAAGAGCCACGATCTGATGATTGTGTGTAAATCCCTACTGCCTCTCTGAATCACTGTAAGGCTGATTGGTCGCTCAGTGTCAGTTTTTCTCCTTGTGGGAGTCTCTCCACTAAAACACAATGTAAAAATGCTATTTCTGGTTTAGAGAGGGGAGACAAGAGTAGATAAGACTTATTTTTTATGCTGGACGGACAAAGAAATCAAACTATTTTTACAAACTTATAAAAAAAATTAAAAAACATATTGAGGCTTTGTCAGGTGTGAAATTGTACCATGATTGGGTTTGAAGTGACGTTACTTTGTGGGACCTGGCGAACCAAATTCAGGCTCCATGTGTCTTCTGCCTTTGTATATATGTGAAACCACTGGGTGGCACCCTGCCATCACTGAATACTCTTAAAACTGACAGCAGACCATCATGTTTCTGTGGTGTAAGAGAGCTGTGAACTTTGTCTCCACACGGCACATAACCCCAAACACATTAGTGTTAATAAGTGTCTTAGCATTAGAGGGCTGTATGAACATGTTGTCTCCATAATTCCAAAGGAAATATACAGAACGTGTATGACTGTAATTTCAGAGAAAAACAGCAAGCACCATTTTGTAATGTTTATATTCCTATTCATAACATAAATATTAAAATCAGTGTGTGCTATTTAACATAGCATGTATCATTTTAATATAGAAGTGTTTGTATTTCTATCTAAGTTGCTTTATGCCACCGGTGGTCAAAATTTACTGGGTAGCTTTGAAGCTTCATTGTAGGACACCAGTTCCAGCTTGTCAGCCCTAAAAATGAAGTAATGACCCAACCCAGTATCACGACAAAGTGTGAAATAGACACACCGGTCCACTACAGCAAAACGTGAGATAGTCACGCCTTGGGTGCTCTGGGCGTGAAATTTACATGTTTTGAAAATGTGAAACTTCCACCCACGTAAATGTCATGTTACGTAGGATCATATATCCAAAGGTCCAGCAACAGAGGTTGTGACACCAAGTACAAAGGACATTTCTTTGTGGGATGGCAGTTACAATGACTCACTATCATCTGTAGAGGCACAGGGTGGTATTACGAGATGGCACTGGCTGGGGTTAGCTCGTTAGCATGCTAGTTTTATTAGATATTTGTGCAACACAAAACATTGACGTCTTTGACCGTTTTAAATTTCTTTTTCTTCACATTCTTTGGATAATACAAATTGTTTTATGTTGTAACCTGAACATTTTACGTATTGCATCTTGAAACCTTCTCACTTCAAATCTTAAGTTAAGATATTATTTTGAAGAGAACTTTGCCAGTTCAACACCATCTTATGTTGACTGTGTGTTTGTATTAAAAAGGGCCTCTAGTTGGCACTCACAGAATATTGAGAGAATATTCCAGCAGCTTAATCCTTGCATGCTAACTGATCCATTAAAGCCCTAAAATGATCCGATCCAAGTCAGCTTTTCTAAATTACATAAACCTTATTAAAAGAGTTTAAAAACTCAAAAAGTGGAGCAGCCACAGTATTCGCAATATGAAAGAAATCTCATCAGTGAGCGCAGCAAAATAATGTTATTTTCTTCTGTAATCTCACATGAAAACCTTTTGTTGCATATTTAAACCAATTGCGCCGATTTAGCAAGCCATGTGGAAAGTTTTTGTTTTGTCTTAAGTGGTCACAGTTCAGTTTCTGGCCCCACTGCTTTGCCAGGTTTGTGGTTTTGCGTGCATATGGTTTAAGACTGAACAGGATTTGCACAATCTTTACATGTGTATATTAGAGCAGAAGTGATTTGAGGTGGCACATGAGCTGACAAATAATACATTCAAATGTCTTTTGACTGACATTTCTTTCCATTGTCTTTCCTTTCAGATAGTGCCTCCAAAGAGCAGACAGTTTGTAAATCCGCAAGTGTAGCTGGTTGTTTCACGATGATGGGATCAAAGAAAGCTCCTCAAAGCAGACTCAAGTGCCAAAATGACAGTTTCTGTTGCCTTCAGTCCATGGTATAAAGTGATGTGAATTTTTCCAACTTCAAAAAGTGTTGGAAAATAGTCATTTTTTAAATCAGTTTTGGCTGTGAGATGGTGTTGATTTATTAACCTCATGTGCCATCTAGTGGTTAGATCAACATGGTGCAACACGGACTACAGTGTGTGTGTGCAGTACAGGACATTAATTCAGAGGAAATGTATGAATTTCAATCTTTTGGAAATAGCACCAAAATTTATGATGTAACAAAACGTATCTTAACTCTACAAGGGAAGACTGAAAACGAGAAAACGCACAACCAACTGTGACTGATTTTTTGATTAAAAGCCCATGGTTATTTCCTCAATATAATTTGTATCTTTAATGAATGACTAAACTTCCATTCTTACTGCAAGTCCTTTATTAAAAGTGTTGTTGTCATCACAATATGGTAACTGGAACAGAGCAGTGTAATCAACGTGTAATTAATATTTACATATATTTGGATGCTCAGTAACTTGTGTAACTGGAGATACGGGAGTCGTTGGGGTGTGGCTGTGTGGTTCAGTGTTTTATCTCTGCTGTCCTGTGTGATTTTTCATGACAGCAGCAGCCATGCCATGTTAATCTGCTGATTGGCATTAAAGTCAGGTGTTTAGTGTGCGACTGTCTGCTGGTGCTGTGCATACAAATCACCATCGATCAATAATGACACTGCAAAGTTTACATGGACAGAAGACAGAGACGGTGGAGTGTCGGATTGAATACAGGGACCTCAGTTTGATCCGACATGTCTGTCTACGTACGCTTTAGGATAAATGCAGGTTCATTTGTGTGTGTGCTTCACTGTAGAAATCGCAATGGTTTTAGTGTGAGAAAATAATTTCTTCAGTATAATAATGTTAATAACAAGGGGAATTTTAACCTACAGAAACAGTTTTTCCTTATTATCACATACAGGATGTTATTATTGAGCCTGTAGGAAGGATATAAAGCATCGAGTGAGGACTACTTTATCGTATTCTGAGTGTAATCAAGAGAAACGACCCATCCATTTCGGATTTTTATCCCCCCTGATGGACCCATTTATGACATAAACCAAGAATAGATCCAGGATGGCTACAAAGTGATAACAACTGAAAAGCATTGCATTTCATGCTTATAGCTCATAGCAGCAATGCTCAACGGAAAAGAGACTCATTTTAAAAACTAATCTGAACATAATCTTTTTGTTGTTGTTGTTTTAACTGGTTTAGTGGAACTTTTTAGTTGACGGGGTAGCTTAGTTTTTTTCTCTGGCATCTACGCCCAGAAAGAGAGTTGGAAAACTAGATTTATCATTACCATTTATCAAACCTTTAAACTTATCATAAAAGAACCAGAAGAACTTTTGTTGATTTAACACCCTAACATGGAAACACCTAATGTTCAAAAAGAGAAAAGGAAGTGAGTTACAGTACAATTACAAATAAAGTCAAATCCTCAACAAGCTACTATTTAATGTGATCATTGCACATTCATGAAATGCACATGAAATACCCCAATGCAGCCGGTTAAACCACAGCTGCAAATAACCTTGACATTCAGTGAGTAATGAGTAATTATAGATTCATTTAAATGATTAAACGATTCACTCTAAGGCTTTACCCTATGGTATCTCTGACATCTGGGGTGTCATCTGTAGGAGGTCATTGTGAATTCCCTCTGCATTGCTTTGTAAAAGGTCATTACACATATAGCTGCGTGGATATATGAATAAGGGATATTGGCATTAACTATCATATAGAAACATTGAATTAAATGTTTTTTTAAAAGGCTGTCAGGAGGAGGGAGAGAACGCGCTGAAACCTTTTCAGTCCAAGGTCATCAATCAACCCGGGTATCCATAGCAACAATGCCACCATGGCAAGAGGTCCCACCCTCCAGTTTGACTCGCAGTCTCTGCTGCCCCATAACTCTGCTGTCATAAATCACTGCTCATTGGAAAATTATACATGGTAAAGCCTCATTCCCCATTTTGGAGTCCATGACTGATGATTTAATTAGTGAGGAGTATAAAAGGAATATTTAAATGAAGGTTTAAGGGAGAAGTTCTGGTGTATTTTAAAGGTCTTATTATGGTGTTCATATGTGTTGTATTATTTTACACTCGCCAGACATTCAGCAGTCGGCAGTCTCTCTGCACAATGTACAATCATGAATTGTAAAAAAACAAAATGTATGATCATGTCATCATGTGGAATTTTTTTCTATAAGAGTTAAATGCTATAGAATTGATTTGGATTCGTCATCATATGCTAACCATGTTAATAACGTATTACAGAAAATCTGGCATTAATGATCGAGCTACATCTCTGCTGACTTCTCGTTAGACAGCTGCATTCGCTGCACACAAAATGTATTCGGAAGCTATTGTCAACGTTTTAACCTACACACATACTGTAAGCTACGGCACAAACCTTTAGTCATTTGCTCTGTCATATAAGTGTGCACATTAAAAACTTTTGGCACAAGTTTTCGATGAAGTACGATAACTGGAGTTTTTGAACAATTATTTAGTTTGCAGCATCTGGCATTGCACGCTCCTCTTCTGCAGAAACTTTCTGGCTGTTCTATTCATCAGCAAACTCCAATTTGCAGCAAAGGTGAAATTTGTTGATATCAGACTTGATAAATCTAGACATGTCCATTAATGAGAATGAGCTGGCGGCACCAAATAGTTAGCTTTCCATATGGTGAGCTATAAAATGTAATGAGCTAAAGTCAATCCTTATTATTTTTTTGTCAGCCCATCTAAAAATAATCCCATCATTAATACGATTTTAGGCCTCCAAAAGCGGCATGTTTGGAGGCGTGTCTGTGGTGCAGTCAGGTTTCTGTGGCGTAGTGTCCTCGGATTTCCAATTTGATCAAATCAGATCCACCGCTCACTCCGCCCTAGCTCACCCACATACTGTATGATTACATCTGGCACCAAAATAGTAAGATGGCAACAGGTCGATACAACAGCAGAACTGGGTGCAGAAGACAAATGATTGCTTCCCATTTCTAACCACAAATCTGTAACGTTTTTTTTAAAACTACTTTAACTGTTGCCATGAAAACAAATGTTGAATAACTTCAATAAAGTAGATATGATGACACACAACATGTTTCAAGCGATTATATTAATCCAAACCATTCTCATTCCATTCTCACCAACATTTTTGTCCATAAAGCAAACTGGAGGCATGAAGCTCCTCTTAGGATTACAGAGGAACGAAGCTCGTCTTTGGGTAGCAGAGGCACGAAGCTCCTGTTAGGGTACCAGGGGTACGAAGCTCCTCTTAGGGCAAAAGAGGTATAAAGCTCCTCTTAGGGTACCAGGGGCACGAAACTCTTCTTAGGGTACCAGGGGTATGAAGTTCCTGTTAGGGTACAAGGGTCACGAATCTCCTGTTAGGGTATCAGGGGCAAGAGGCTCCTGTTAGGGTACATGGGGCACTAACCTCCTGTTAGGTTACCAGGGGCACGAACTTCCTGTCAGTGTACCAGGGGCACAAAGCTCTTCTTAGGGTACCTGGGGCACCAACCTCCTGTTAAGGTACCAGGGGCACTAACCTGTTAAGGTACCAGGGGCACTAACCTGTTAAGGTACCAGGGGCACGAACTTCCTGTCAGTGTACCAGGGGCATGAAGCTCTTCTTAGGGTACCAGGGGCATGAAGCTCCTCTTAGGGTACCAGGGGCATGAAGCTCCTCTTAGGGTACCAGGGGTACGAAGCTCCTCTTAGGGTACCAGGGGTACGAAGCTCCTCTTAGGGCAAAAGAGGTATAAAGCTCCTCTTAGGGTACCAGGGGCACGAAACTCTTCTTAGGCAACCAGGGGTATGAAGTTCCTGTTAGGGTACAAGGGTCACGAATCTCCTGTTAGGGTATCAGGGGCAAGAGGCTCCTGTTAGGGTACCAGGGGCACTAACCTCCTGTTAGGGTACCAGGGGCACTAACCTCCTGTTAGGTTACCAGGGGCACGAACTTCCTGTCAGTGTACCAGGGGCACAAATCTCTTCTTAGGGTACCAGTGGCACAAAGCTCCTCTTAGGGTACCAGGGGCATGAATCTCTTCTTAGGGTACCACAGCTCCTGTTTGGAGCTTTGTACCTCATGTTAACAAACATCCATGTTTGTGGAATGTCTACAACAAAGAGCCCAACATTACCAACCTGGGTTAGAATATACTCATGTTTTACTTTTAATTATATAATAATTTTTTTGAATACTTCCTTTTAGATTCTCTGCCAATGTAAAACGCTGCTCTCTGCACACAACAAAACAAACAAAAATAAAGCAGGCTGAATCAATTTCCCCTGGATGCACATTTTGAGAGTCATCCAGCTTTGCCCACTGGCCATGATTTTTATTGCTGGCAGGTGGGAGCAGGAATGTAGGTGGAATTACTGATATTTGTCTGCACCAGATATTTGTCTGCACCAGTGAATCTCAGCCTTCGCATCGTAGCCAGCTGCCTCCCTCGGGAAACAAAACATCCAGAGGGACTTCTGGTGAAGCAGTGATGAGCAGCATCAAACAGAGAGCGGGACATGAGGTGAAAGCTGTTTGAGGTTTCGTTAGTAATGATGAATACTGGAATCAAGACCTCTAAACTATCATTTGCATTCAAGAGACACATTATTCCAACAGATCCTACTTTTGTGAAGTATCCTGGCCTGAAAGAGAGACGGTAAAAAACAAAACTAGTAGTTGATTAATTCAGTCTTTAACCCCCTTAATCCCCACTCATGTAAACAGAGATGCAGCTGCTTTAATGTTACCATCATGAGTTCTGCTTAAGCACCTCTGTTGAATTCTAATCCACGCCAGCCTCCTTTTGAGAAAATAGCAATGAATGTTAATGCCGATGCTTAGTTACCTGTGAAATAGCTGAGGGGGGGTTCCTCTGATATGACTATGCAATTTCATGCTATGCAATCCCCATGAACACCGGCAGAGCAAGATTTCTATGTTTTACCAGTCAATAACTGCTCAGTGTGAGTCTGCACGCTCCTTCCACATTTGGACACAAGGCTGTTTTCATTTGATGAATTATGCATGCTTTGTTGCAACTTTTATCTAGTCTTTTGCGCTCTAAGAGGACAACACAAAGATGCAGTGTATGCGTTTGCGGACGGTTTCCTCCCCCTTTCTTCCGGGATAACACTCTTCAAGTGCGCTTTGAGAGGTAGAGTAGCATATAATGAGAACAAGCATTTTGAAAGTGTTCTCATCTCTCTGGGACAGCTGTCTGGGATTTGAGAGGGAGGCTGCACCTGAGGGAGACAATGAAAGAAACACAGACAATCAATTATCTAAACTGATTCTCAAAAACCTTTTGAATAACCATTACAAATTCCCATCTATCCACCTGAGGTTAGGCACCTACTTCTTCTGCGAGCATCGTGGCAGCGGGAAAAATGAGAGATGACAGATGGCACAACCCTCGGGGATAGTATGCACAAGGTGAGACAGTGAGATATATCTCCCGCTCAGCCTTCGCCGAACTCCCAACTTAGGGAGCATCGCTGTTCTGTGGCGCTATGACGCATTTGAGAGACAATCTCCGGAGCCGTTTGGGCAATCCAAATGTCCCAGGCATTTTAGGGACACCTCGGACAAATTAAGGAACAGAACCATCTCTGCTGCCAGGGGCGCCATTATCGGCCTGTCAGCTGAGTGCTAAATCCAGAGCTTACCAGGAAAAACATGCAGCAAAAAAGACAGGAGTACTTTGACTGTCAATAATACAGTGTAGCAACATATACACACGTGGAAGAGATATTTCACAGTAAAGGTCTTTCCACACTGAGGACAAATACAGGGCTTGAAAATCCTAAGTACTTTCCAGCAATTTTTTCACATCAGAACAACGGATATTCTCCACAGCAGGAACTCGGGATGTGACTATGATGTCACCCATTGGTTCGTGAACGGCTGTTATGAAGCCTTGAGTTCGGATTTCGGACGTTGCCATCTTGTTAGTCCCGAGCAGTTTGGAGCCACAAGTGGCCATATTTGAACGATCTGGGGGGAGCGAGCAGGGGATCTGACTGATCTGATTGGAAACCCGCCGATACAACTTCCTGCCGACTGATAGTGGAAACCTGACTGCACAACAAGCCTGTCAATGGAGGCTTTTTGGAGGCAACCTCTACCAGCACTCTGTGATAGTGCAGCTCAAGGCACTTCTGCATCACTATGTCCATTTTTATATACAGTCTATGGTCAAGGCACCTGAAATGCACTATGATAGTTGATGTCTTTATTCAATCTACGAAAACCAAAAAGTTGCTTTTTTAGCACATAATATTCACATTCTGTGTGAAACTAGTTGACAAAAACAACAGTTCAAAAAAAATTATTAAAAAAAACACCCGCGGTGTGTAAACACCTCAAGGCTGCAGTGCAAGGTTGGAATCTGCAACAGGTGAGTGAAAGGCAGACAAGGGTCATACATGAGCATGAGCAGGGTCAGGAGGACGCTACAGGAGCTGAAATGACAGGAGAACTAGCAACAGGGGACAAATGATAAACAGGAGCCATGACAGAACCCAGTGCTGCTTATCACAGCAGTGAATTTTCTCCTCAAAGTAAAGTAAATGGTATATTCTGAAGCTTTCCTGTACACCAGGTCTTCCTCTCATCACATGGTTATCACAAAAGACCCTAACTCTGATGGTCTGGCAAATTATTTCACCTCCAGTGCAATTACTGTCTTCAGCAAAAATGGCAGTTGTCAAATCCTTTAGCAGCGAGCCCTGACTCACACCGCCGCTACAAATCCCTAGTCCGGAGGCTTCTCTGATTATCACACACCTCATTTAAATTCACACAACGGGCTGCCGAGCATGCAGCCTCCATGTTGGACTCTGAAGCCGGAGAGGAAAGACGGACCTCAGATGTAACACAAATTAAAGGGGGTCTGGTTGCTTCATCTGTCCCTGCCTTTAATCACAGTGGCCTTTTGAACATTATCAGGTTATGTAGAGCTGGAGATGGCAATCTTTGTATTCTTTTTTTTTTTTAAAGACCAAAACAAAAGAATCCCGGACTCTCACAGCAGGAAGAGCAAAAGAAAAGTCAGAAAAATAGGACACTAACAAATTCAACTTCTGCCTCCCATGGTGACCACTACTCCAGCTGTCCTGTCTCACTTATTTCTTGGTCTGTGCTTTTGTAAAAACATCCAAATGTTGCCCATTATCTGATGTTTTATTCATTTAAAGTTCAGTTGATGTTAAATGGATGTGTTAAATATGAGATGTAGCATTTCATATGCCAGTTAAGGATGTGAAATTAAGTCCCTCAAATGACGTACAACTGACTGACTCATGTTATCACAGTCTATCGTTTGTGCTGTTACTTGTTCCTTTCAACTGTCAATCTCCCACACATCCCACACAGATACTGCAGGAGCTCTGTTTTAGATGTAAAAAATTACAACAGTTCAGTCTCTGTGGTTAAATGCAATAGGATGGAAAATTGGAAAAACAGTCTGCATCCAACTTCTGTTTATTTGCCTCAGTTTGCTATTAGAAGGGAAGATGAAGAAATGCAGTGTTTCATGTGAATAGTTGAATTTAAGATTGATGATGGGATGTGTAGGTGGTCAATTGTCAGTTTGTTAGGTATACTTAGGGAAGAAAAACAATGCTACTATACAATAAATCCTACCCTAATGAAGATTATTATTTTAAATTGTTCTGTATTAACCTGGGATCATGGCAACTCGTGTAATACACTCTTCAGTCAGAGCAGTCAAAGGCGCAGCTCGCTAACCAATGAGTCCTGTCGCAGTAAATTGATGTTTTGCCTAAAACTAAGGCACCTAACTTTTCATGGCTAGGCAATGACCTGATGGTTATATTAAATGCTTTGGCTTCATACTGGGTTGCATCTGTAGTACACTGTAGGTTCACCTTGAAAACCAATAAATAACAGGGAACTTTACAGATTATTCTTTTCATCAAAGGACAAGTTTGACATTTACGGCAAATTTAGAAGATTGATACCACTAATATCTGTAGAGCAATTATGAATCTGGAGTCAGGAGACCATTAGCTTGGTTTGTATAAAGGAACAAGAAACAAGGGGAAACAGGCCCAGAATTGTCTTACAGAAGTTCACTGATTAACATCTTTTTGTTTAATGCATAAAAAAGGTGTAAAATAATGCCACGTGCTTTTACAGTCATGTCAAGCTGTTTTTTTTGTTTTTTTTTTTTTAACAAAAAACAGTGACCACACAAACGAGAAATGGTACCACACATATAGCTCCACAATAAAGCTACTACTTCACACTACACTCTTGATTTGAGCTTCAAAGGGTGTAAATAAGTGCGTCCTTGGGGAAACAGTTTGTAGAAATGAAAAAAGTTCAACATGTGTTTTTCAAGTGGCTCTAAAGAAACGGCTGACACATTTAATGGGTTTGAGTGCTGAAGGGAAAATAAGCAGCAATTTTACGTTGATGATTATGTTGAGTTATCGCCACTCACTAATCAAGAAACACTCATCAGGGATTATATTAGAAAAGGCATTTGGTTAAAACAAAGGCCTTCTAGAGGCACGATAAACACTTGATGGATTATTTCTAAAGCAATTTAACCAGACGATATTCACAGGTTGGGGGGAAAATGTCTCACTGAAAACAAACAGCATGAAAATTAAGGTCATATTAAATAGCCTGCTTTTAAACACTGTCGGCAATCTGTCATTGGTATTCATGCTGAGAGTACGTTTCTGAGAATCAAAGCCTTTCATACATCAAAGGACAAAAAAATATATATGTTGGAGCGCATTGTAATTTTTAAGCACTCTAAGATGAAATACTGTGTTTTCTTGATGACGGGAAATTTTATTATAAAGATAAATGTTTTTTTAAAGGCACGTAGCATTCAAATTGCATCAGATCCATGAAACCTCACCACTGCATCACTTGTTTGCTTTCTTTCAGAGTTTTCTATGCTGGTTAAAAAGAAAGAGAGGAGGAAGAAAGTGGGTAAAAGTGGTTAAAACAAACGAGAGCCCTTTTCCGGTCCACATTCAAAGCCCGGAACAATCCATTTATTGGTCTGTCATCCGCCTGCCAGAAGGACTGCAGGGGAAGATACGATCATTTAATCAGAGCCAGGCGCTCTCTGCAGGGATTCAGCCCAACAGAGGTAATTTAGGAGTGATGGGTTCAACAGCGCAGGTCAAAGGTTTGCACAAAGTTGTACAACAGTTAATGGGACTAATTGACAGTTCAAGGGGAAATGCTACAAGGCCTCAAAGCACAGGCCCACCCTGTAGAGCTATACACGGAATTATAAAGGTATAAAACATAGATTAAACAACCCAGTCTCACATCAAAGCTTGAAATAGACAAGCTGATCGACTACAGCAAAACGTGAAAGAGCCACACTTTCGGCTGTTTAGGTGCAAAAGTTACACTTTTTGAAAGTGTGAAACTTGCACACGCAAATGTCATGTGACCAAGGTCCAGCAACAGAGGCAACAAAATACTTTTTTCGGCTGTATTAAGTTGAGTTTTTGGCCACTACAGGAAAACGTGCAACTTTCACGCCATGACAGCCCAAAGCGTGACTATTTTACATTTTGGTGTGATACCGGGTTGAGATTAAAGCTACAGTCACATTTACAGTGAAAACATATCCTTCAAACAACAAAATCTTGCCGTTGTTGCCCTTCAGAGTTCATATGTAGTCACTACCAATGTCATTAGTGATGATAAACCATTTGTCATCATATTGAGTTTGTAACTGTGGTGATTCAAGCAGGTCTTCACAGATGTCACAGCAGCAGGTCACGAATGCTATACACTGCTTTTACAGATGTTTGTGCCCACAGTGACAGTATGTCGTGATTACTGAAAAGCTAAATTCAGATTATATTATGTCAGACTGAATGTGGTGGACAGAGTTTACTGCCCATGATTTCAATTTATGTTCACCTTGCCAAAACATGGTGAAACATGAGATCAATTATTACAGTGCCAGGACACCGCTGCCTCTTCTCTGATTTGTACATCTAATTTTTACTTTATTAACCAACTTGATAACAACATCTACTAGAAATAAAATAGTCTCTAACACAGCCTGATGATTCCAAAATACCTTTTTCTAGTTTTATTTTAAAAGTGCAGACCCACATGTTGAAGCTTTTTTTTTTGTAAAATGGATTCTTAGTAGTGTGACAAATGGTCTGGGCGTTGCAGCTGCGTCAGCGTTAAATTACCCTTCGGTCCTGCAGTGAGGGTGTTTGAATCGCTCACAGTGCAAAGAGTCCTTTCCGCCTGTGACCATTCTTGGAATCACTGTTCTCCTTCACCACAGGGTGGTTGGAAAACTCATTGAGCCGTTGCAGTGCAATTAGATATGCATTGTGGAGGCAGCCGTGGCCGTCCAATAATAAAAAAAAAACAAGTGCATACACAGTTCAGGTCTGTTGTTCAGTGCAGGTCTCTGTCCCAAAGCAGGCTTAGGTCGATCCGAGCCTGTGGCTAAAATCAGGAAGAAGCTGGAAACAGCTGATCCAATGGGGATCCAGTGGAAGAGCTGCAGAACAAATAACACCACATGGGTATTATTTGTCTTGTAGAAAAACTGTGCACAGTGGAATGCAAAATGTCCAGCTGCATTGTCAGACCACACTCCTACCCAGAAATTTGTGATCTATCAGTTACTGTATAATGAATACTTTAGGATTAACAATTGATCAGATGACTATAAAGGTTTCACTTGTATTGATAAATCAATGGAGATGTTACCCAACTCTGAATTTTCTATTCAGCTCATTGTTTTGGTTTTCACTCTCACTGCTGGTTTTAGCTAAAAAAAAAAAAAGCTCTGATAAACCTGCTGCCCACCACCTGCCACTCACCACGCAGCAGACAGACACAGTCAATGACAAGGTGGGGAATCTTTCACTTGCAAGTTGCAGGATACATGACTCCGTATTAATATTAATGTAACGCTGTGTCTGCGAGATGAATGTCTAAGTAGGCAGCTACATCAAGTTTAAAGGTATATATATAGTGTACATCAGTGATAATGTTTTGTTTCTGTTGCCTCCAGGTAGCCAAAAACTCAATGCAATGCAAAAAACACAGCCTTATGAAATTTTGATAGGGATAAAATAAAATGGCATTCATTTCGGATTTATTAATTTGAAGTTATATTTAATTCTAATGTTTCAGGGCAACTTCTTTGGAAAGAAGGAGCCTCAAATGGGCTATACATTCATGAAGATAACAAGTAAAAACTTGAACGTTGCTTTGCAGACATGCACACTGATCCAAAGTGTTATTGTGAATGTTTGGCTGCAGCAGAGAGCATCGTCAGGGTAAGCAGAGCTCTACTTGTGTTAATTCACCTCTTCTCAAGTACACTGCTGGTGGAAAAGTGGTCTTTATTGATCTGCCAGCGAGGCAGGCACTGTGTGCCTTGCAGACACCTGCTGGCACCCTCATCAGCATGACCTCCCTCTGCCACTGCCCACTTTCCGCCTCCCTCTTTCCGCCGCCCTCTTTGTGCCTATCCTCTTTGTGTCTATATTCTTTACCTTGAATAGGTAGCACTTTAGTAGCGCTTAACATGGCACTTACTGATAGCACTTTGTAGTTTGGCTTTCTTGAAGAAATTGTATTTTCTTGATTCTTGTTGTCTTTGAGTTTGTACCCTCATGGTTGTCGCTTTGGATAAAAGCGTCAGCTAAATGTAATGTAATGTCTATCCACTATGGAGTGAATGAGACATTTTGTTTTTGTGTGGTTTTGATTCTCCACTGTAAAATTTATTCAATATATAGTGCTCTATAAAATCATTGTTATGCTCACCGAAATGTAGTGCACAGAGCCTACACCCTTCATTGAGCTACCCGGCCCATCATGCATTGCGGCCTATGCTGTGAAAATGAGTTGCAGAAGAAGAGCAATGAGGGGTGGATCTGACTGAGAACTGAAGAGCCTTTGTCGGCCCACCTTTACCGTCAACCGGACTGCACCCTAGACATGTGCTCTTCAGACGTCTTAACCGTGTAGTGACTCATTTCGTCGTCTGCCTCAGTAGCAGGCTGAAAAAAACATAATTACAGTAAAATACCTGCATGAACAATATTTGAGAAATTTTGATTTCTCAGTCAAAACTGTTGTAAAGATGTTATTTTGTTTAGTAGCTTGCTTATGAAATACTTACATGCGAGTTATAAAACAAAGCCTGAGCTGCTGCTTCTTTAAAAACAACAGGTTACTTTGATGTATCAATTCACTTTGCATGCTAACATTAATTCAAAATTAATATAGTAAAGAGTAGCGTTAGATTATGTGATACCATGGTTACAGCTGCGTCATGTTGGTGTCGGTGGAAACGTTACAGTTAAAGTATGTTGAAAAAGTTATTTGTATGTCAATTACAGTGTACTTATCCAAAAATAGCAACATTGGTGTCAGTGGCCTCACACGTGGTGATTGTTGATGCAGAAGAGATCATAATGAAGACAATCCAGTGCAGTCTTTTCCAGTAAATATGAAGCATCATAACATCCAACTGGCGTTCCTATGTATCAACAGCTGTCTGCACTTATCCTGTGAGTGAATGCACAACTGGACAATTCAAACAGCAGCTGTCTCATTAAATCACACATCAGCAGATCCATTTGAATTCGGACTTTTATTTTGATGATCACTAGACTAAAAGCTTCAATGATGACTCTACAATCTACATCCAGACAGAGAAAACTTTCCTGCCTTTAAAACAAACATGACCCTGTGGGTTAGATGCCAAAACATGTTTTGCTTAACTCACTGTGGCTTTGACTTCTTGTGCAGAAAGACTGGCTTGCAATGGGCAAAGACACCAGAGAGAATTCACTTCAGATAGGTACAGTGAGTGTGTGTGTGTGTGTGTGTGTGTGTGTGTGTGTGTGTGTGTGTGTGTGTGTGTGTGTGTGTGTGTGTGTGTGTGTGTGTGTGTGTGTGTGTGTGTGTGTGCGCGCGCGCACTCATTAGAAGTGTGAAGCGGGCAGCTATACAGCAGGAGTCTGGCTCTCATTTGTCTCAACAGTGCTTTCCTCCGTTTGTGCCGATAACCGCCTCCACTAGTGTGATGGAGGAGGAGGATCATGGGAGGAGAAAGGAGGGAAATAAATGAAAACCAGAGAAGCAAATGAGACATCAAAGGGCAGAAAACGGGGAAGTCATGAATGCAGATTAAAAATCTACCCTGCTGTCACTGACCACTGTTTCCCAGCCACACCGTCAACAACAAAACGGCATATCAGACAGAGCTCACGCTTCCTGTGCAGCGCTGTTGTTGGCGGTGATGCATCAGTGGAGCAAAGAGTCGACACTGCACCAACCAGCATGGCATCTTGGCATGAGGCTGATGCATGTTTGCGTGTGCAAATAACACTTATGTTGAGAGCTCTGCAACCCACTTTGCTAAATTTTTCCAACTGCGCTCTTCCTTCTCCTCCTCCTGCTGTGTTGGAGGACGGACACACACTCACACTCTGCTTAGGGGGCTGCTGGACACACTGAAGGGTGACAAGTGTTATTAGCAGATAATCTCTCACCCGCTCTCAGTTTAACTCAGTTTTTTTTTTTTTTTTTTTTTTAAACACAGTTCCACATCAAAATCTGAGGTTGTTTTGCACATACATATTCAAGTGTGTAGACATACTGAGCGTGTGTGTGTGCGTGCTCAGTACATTATAGCTATTCAGTGCCAAAGAAGATTCATGACCATCCATTCTCTTGGTTATAATCTCTAATGGCACTTTAATCACTCACACAACGCTGCGCATGTCGCAGTGCTTTATTGTAAACAGTAGTTGCGGCTGCAGCATTATGCACCAACAGTAGAGAGTAAATATTTTGCAGCCAGGCACCAGGATAATGAATGGGCTTCAATCAATGGCATGTCTGCTGAAAACAAACCCTCCGATAGAAGGGACACGCAGAGAGGAAAAAACGACAACATACAGACTCCTTATTGATTCTACATAAAACAAAAGGTAAGACATTACCAGAGGATTTATCGTCATACAATCAAATATTGTTCGTCCAAATGTTACATTGTTGATTGCCATAGCATGAATAAAATGGTCGTGCCACATATTGATTCAGTAACGTATTGACATCGATATGCAGTTATTACAGTAACTTTAAAGACCTCACTTCCTCGTTTCTGCTTGCACAAATAAAAGGAAATGCAACCAAAAGTGCTTCAACTATTGTAGCTATCACACAGTATTGTAGACTAAACAGATAAACTGGAGGTGTGTATATGAGCTTTATCCCATGTTAGGAAAAGAGCTGTGAATGTGATGCATTTTATTGTACGTCAGTGTCATAAACTGGATCATGTGTCCAAAATCATTTATTTGTTGCAAATAAACCCAATAATACTGACCCTCAATTGTTTACTTTCTGGTGAGCAGTAGATTTCAGACACTTGTGATTTCAATTTTGAGACTTGTAAATATTACATTTATCTGAATTAGAGTTGCAGATTGCATCGTATGTCCTTTTAAAAAGTCCAGCAAAGTTGGAATTGATGTTGAATAAACAACAACATTCGAATCTTGTATTTGAAATAAATACCAGCCTGTTCTAAATCCCAGGGTGTCAAATATTGCCATCCTGTCAAAGCTGGCGACATCCGAGAGATATGAACAATGTGCCCTTTGGTGCTGATACAGTGATGACCCGAAGGACGTCGGGTGGTTGGATGGAATAAAGACAGGACTTTCATCTGAAACCCAAACGTACGAGTCCAAATAAAAGCCAAAGTCAATGAGTATTTCTTTTATATATTTACCTTGAAGTAGCGTACATAAAGACACTAACCAGACCGATGTCATGTTACAAATGTAAATTTACCTCAAACCATGATCTGTTCCTAAACCTAAGCTGCCAAACTTAAGGCATCCAATGCATGTGTATGAGGCACCCAGGGGAATCTTGTTTGCATCCCTTAGACACCAGTGATTAAACATCAGTATTTGACACCTTGGTATAAGGATGGGTTGAAAATACAAATCAACCACACAAATATAAAAGTATTTCAAGAGATGTTAAGCTCCAAACAGGTGATGTTTTCAATATTTCATGATAAAACAAGAGATGCAGCTGACAGTATCAAAACAACGAATGAAACCACAATACATTCGTGGCTAACGCCGCTGCAGGGTCTGGTTATTTCTTTCCATTTTGGATCAAATTAACCACAGATCCCCAAGTGATGGAAAATAATGGAGATTCCCCCAAGATTACAAAATGTATTTAAACATTTTTTTTATATATATATATATATATATATATATATATTTTTAAATCTAACAAAGTGAAATAAAGGGCAATTTATTAAATCAAATTTTGAAGAACCTACAAAAATAAAAACACTACAATGTAGCTTTAAAAAAAAAAGTCAAGCGCTAATGGTGACCAGGCCAGAGCTGTGGACAGTAAGAGGGGGAACAGGCTCTGGGACAGGGCCCTCACCAGCTCTTGTGCTCTACACACACATCAAACAATCCAAAATTATAACAAGAGCATGCAAATACTGGGAAGGATGTGCAAAAACAAAAAGGTAAATACCACCAACCACACAACAGGGAATGTGAGGAGCAGGTGAGAGGCCCAGTCACTAAACCCACCACTGTCTGAGCAACAATGCTGCTGCCAGCACCATGCACTACTAAAAGGAACAAGAAAGTCTAACTTAACTCAAGTACAATATTATGGAAATTAATATTCTTGGGGGGAAATAGCTAACACAGTTTAGTTTAAAAAAAAATTTAAAAAAAATAAAGGAAACTAACACCAGCAAAAGTCATCTAACTAAACAATACCACAGAAACATAGAAACACAAAACAGTAGCAAAACAAAACAACAGTGGCTTTCATTTCTGGCCTTAACGTTGTGCCTCCTCCATCTAGAAAGGTTCAAACCTGGTTTGGGCCTCCCTGAGGAGCTGGATCTGGAGTACAAACAAACAAAAGGTAACCAACAGCAGCCAAGCTTTACTTCAAGATTGAGCCTTAAAAACACCTACCAGATCACTGCAAATCACAATTTGTGTAGCACTCGGACACCAGAAGGAAAAAGCAGCCTGTCAGCAGTGCATTTGGCGCAACTTTTATACTGTGCCTAATGGGTGACCGAGGGAGTAGGAGGTGCCAAGGCCTGACACCAGGGGCACCAGGGACATTTCCTCACTGGCTACACATTCATAGCAGCAACCTTAAGTCAGAGATCACAGTCAAAACAATAAGTACCGTTTCTCATTAATGGAAAAGAGTGAACACCGAGTGAAATGTCAACATTTAGTTGTTAACCATGTCACAAAGTTGGTATACTGTTATTGTTTCTGGGTGACTGTAAAATGGACAACTGAAAATACAAACAGCTTTGAAAGCTACTGACGTTATATTCTTGACAAATGTATTTCCACTGCCACATATCATGTCATCCTTAATTAAAATAGGTCAACATTTTATCTTGTTGTTCAGCAGCATTCTAAATTTCTCCACTGCAGACTGAATACATACATAGGAGAGCAGCTCAGTGTCAGAGGAGCTTTATTTCTAATTTTATCCCATACTGTGTTGCATTATGCATTAGCCATGTGCAAATGTTTTTAAAAGAGAAAAATCAAATCTCTCAAAGTCCTCCCTCTAAATCGTCTTATTTTCCCTCACTTCCTTTTTAAATATCCGTCCTTATTCCAGGCATCTGTAATCTCCTGAATGAAGCTCCTCTGATCTGGTTGCAGGCTGAAGTGCTGCACAGCAGCCGGAATAAATGCTTCAGTGGCTCAGGTTCACCGTTGATGGCATTTCCCTGTAAACCTTCCTGTGGAACAGATGGAGGTGCCCTTAGCTGTGAACTGGGGATTTTGCACCTTCACTTTACTGAAAAATCCCCAGTAGATGTTTCCTCTTTCAGGAATCTGTAACAGTGTCTTAAAGTTGAAGTATTTAGGTACAGGCTTTTATTATAAATGTGTTTTCATGGGAACATTTGTATAATTTGATGCAAGAAGAGATCATAAGAAATGAGACTGCGCGTAACGTAGATATATTATGTTTGATTCAGCTCAATCTCTCCTGCTCAGGGTGTTGGAGTTATTTTGTCCTTTGCTTTGGCTCCCACTGCAGCGACGACATTAACTGCCACAAATGTTAAGACCTCCACCACAATACGTCATCGTGAAATAGAGCCGAGTACAACGTTGTTCTCGTCACATTTTCTGTGTCTGTTGCTATTTGCCCAGAATAATTAGTAGATGCAGGCAGTCTGCCCGCCTCCGCCCCGTCCTGAAACCGCCGTGGGAGTCAAACGCAACGTTTTAAATAAAGCTAAAATCATTCATGCACAAGCCACTGCTCCACATTTCCAGTCACAGTACATCCGTATTTTTCTGGTTGTGACACGATTGCATGCGATTGCTTTGACAAGTTCAATTATGGTGTTGTTTTACAATGTGGATACAGATGTAGGTGGGACATCACAGCATAAATGTGCTTAATTTCATGTCTGAAATATATAGCATTATCACATACTCTGCAACCCACACAGACCTACTTTTCATCAGACGGAGACGCATTTAATCTCCCACAGGAGCTCATCAGACATGTTCAGAACGACAATGATGCAATCACATCTGGGAGGACACGGCTTTTGCAATAGTAATTCATGATAATTAGTTCCACCACAAATGGCCCTTAACTGCTGCTGATGGTGATTACAAATGTGTAGTCCAGAAAGGAATCATCAGAGTGGTACACCTTAAATAATACCTTTCCTGTATGCAGGTGTTGACACAGTTTGCAGGTGGGTGAGCTAAACAGAAATCTGTCTTTGTCATCTGTAATAGGAGTGTCACAAAAATTATAAATAAACAAAGTCTAAGTTTTTTTGTTTTTTTTCAAACAGACAGAACCACAGCGCCTGTTTTCCCGTGTTGTCCACATGTGATATGACACATGTTTACCACATGTTGCAACACATGATAACATTAAGAAAATATGTGGAAAAGTTTTCACATGGGAACCTACATGAAAATGTTCCAAAACAACATCGTTCTCAAAATACATAATTAGTCATGTGGCCAAAATAGCAATGTGAGTCTAATATGCCAAGCTGAAAGTGTAACAGTAGTGAAATGATGCAACAATTTACCTCTACCTGTTTCCTCTTCCCAAGGTGTTCGGGCAAAATAGCACCGCAGGGGCTCAAGCATGTATTTATAGTTGCGGGAAGGTACCAATCACAGGAAGTCGGTAGGGGAAGTTTAGATTTCAGTGCTCGTATATTTATTTATGTAAAGTATTTATTGTTATTCACTATATTTATAGGGTGTGTAAATATTTGTAAATATTGTGTGTATATGTTTGGTTAGTGGTTAAATGCAAATATTTATTGTATGTATTTGTGTTTGGTGTAGGTAGTTATCTGTAGATGGTATGTGGCACTTACTGTAATTAGAGCAGATACTTAAAAGGAGCTGAGTTTGTGTGTTAACTGGAAGCCGTTAAGTGATGGCAAACTGCTGTTTTGGTGCTTGATGTGATAGTAAAATAAGCTTCATCTGAAATTCTCTAACACTAATGTTAAAATGTTAACATATTCAAAACGACAATTCAATTAGGTTTTATTTATACATTAAAATTCACCATGGAACAAGGTCACCACTACATTGTACACTTTACATACATAGACAACAACCACATTGAAATATAGAAATTTTACAACAAAAAGTGCCAACAAACTAAACAAAATATGAATAGCCTACCAATAAAATGTTAAGGGAAGCATTAAAACAACATTCAGTTGTGGCAAATGCTTGCAGAGCAAAAGGAGAGCACAGTGAGGGGAGGACTCAAGGTCATTTTTGCTGACGTAATTGTAAGCTTTATTAAAAAGGTAAGTTTTAAGCTTTGTCTTAGTAGAGAACGTGTCAGCCTCCAGAAGTCAAACTGTGGGATGGCTACACACATAACTGAAGGCCCTGACTCCCAGTTTACTCCTACACCATAAGGAAGCCTGCTAAGAGATCTGTGACATAAAGTAGAGCTTGATTGTCAAGGATTTTGTTTAAGGTAATAAATGTTTGAATTTCTATGCATCAACAATGCTAACATGCTGATGTTTACCAGGCTTAAAGTAATAGAATAATACCATGTTCCCAATTTACCATGTTAGTGTTGTAAACTTTAATTAATTAGCACAATTGACGCTGAGGTTTAAAGTACACTTAAGGTGAGTAGGAATGTCATTGTTTTTTTTAGTATTTAGTCATATTGGACATCTTTCTGCCCCAAATTTCAAAGCAATCCCCCTAATAATTTTAGTCTGAACTAGTCTTGGACTGTAAGGCAGATCATTGCCATTCATAAAGCCTCACAGCTACTGAGGTGAAAACCAAAAAAGTAATGTCAAGTAAATTTCCACAAGCCTGTTTTCCAAACTGTACCCAGATTATAGGTGAACACCTCTCATTCAGGAACCAAAAAAACTATTACCCAATATTAACAATATTTCACTTATTTTACGGTTTTACCTTCATAGATATCTGAACTTTGAAGAGCCTTAGATACCAAGAGAATGTTATGGCACAAAGCAACACAATATAATGAGGGTTTCAAAGGTTAGGCACTAATGGTCTCTGAGATGAAGATAGAAAGGTCAGAGCCGATATGAGGTCTTGAGAGAAAGCCATAATGTTATGATAAGCTCAATGAAGGTGCATGCACGTGTCCATCCCTCAGGTCTTCTGAGTCCACGGTGTCAAAGAGGCAAAATCGGAATATTTTTAGACAGAATATAAACTTTCTACTTTAACTTGAACTCTGCATGTTCCCTGAAAAACGTTTCGTGTTTCCAATGAATGAGTTTCCAATGAATCATTCGTGTTGTGTTTCCGTGCAAATATGTTGCCTCACACTGAATATATAATTAACAGTAAATAACATGAAATTATGTTTGTTTGCCTTGCCAAATACAGTTTAAATATTATGCATTTGCTGTCTGGCTGGTGTTTATAGCCATTGTTATTTTCCAATGAAGGCCATGACCTTCATTGTTGCTAAAGCTGAATCCAGCAGCTGGTTAGCCGAGCTTAAAGACTGGAAACAGGAAAAGGCTAGTCCGGGTGTAGCAACTAAAATTTGTATAGAGATACTTTTTTTTTTATTTATTAATTATAGTTAATTAATAAGCTTCACAGGTGCTGGCATTCAAATTCTGTTACTTTCAGACTGAGACAGAGGATCTGTTTTTGCCTGCTCCCAATGCTAAGCTAACAGGCTACCGGCTGTATATTCATATTAGTGCTGCAGACATCAGAGAGGGGTCAATCTTCTGATCTACTCGAGGCCAGAATGTAAATAAAGGCATCTCCCAAAAATGTTCTTTAACAAAGTGCTGTGAGTGCTTAGTCCTGACCTTTAAAAACAATACTATGTTTTAGTTGTTAGTCATAATTTTCAATTGTAAAACTTAAAAACATCTCCGTATTATTTTCATCATAATAATTAACAAAATTTTGTGATATTTGGATGAGTCAATATGTAGCCTATTATCTGTTGCAGTTGTATGTAATAGTATGTAAATATGTAAATATTGTATCTATAGCCTATATATTTACTTTACTGGTCTGATGAAAGCTACTATTACTTTTATTATCTACACTGCTAATTCTTCGATACACATAAACTGTCGACGATGAAATGATCGATGTTATTTGTGTAATTCAGTTTATAATGTCAATCTTAACTCTTTTCAAAATAAAAGACTTCCTTTCAAAGCTCTCTTCCACAGACCCGAAGGAGTTTGAACTGGATCAAAAGCATTAATAAAGAATGGCATGCCTACAGGCACCACAGTCGCTGCAACGTTTTTTAATCAATCTATCCATAATGTAACCATCCGAAGGCTTTATAGAAACAGCAGCAGATTTATTGTCGTTGATGTGCTCAATTCTCTGATCTGAGAAGTATTGATTTACCTGTCAGGTTGCACCTGTCCCGGTTGATGATGCCAATAAAGTCTTCAAAGCCTTCAGCATGCTGTAAGTTTCACACCTTGTTTCTCATTTCACACGTCAAAAATAACAAGCCCACAAATATCACACTTCCGTGGATGACACGTTGTTCGATCTTTGCAGTTTTTCAAGCTAGGCTTCCACACAAGCTTAAGCAACCTCCTCACTAAAGGTTTCATATATTAATGAGTTCAGAAAAATGGCACTCCTTTCATGTAACAGGAAAAACCCTGCAGGTGGACAGACGGATGGATAGACAGATGAGACAATCAATGGATGGATGGATGGACGGATGGCAGCAGCAGAGAGGATCATTAAGGCGTTGCTTGCATCACTTTAGGTGGCTTGAGGCCCGCCAAGAGAACTTGACAGTTTGATTCAGCACTGAGATTATCTTGACTCTGAAATTGATTCTGAATATCCATCAAATGGCATTTTCGGTGGTAATTACAGAAAAAGAAGTAATCCTGCCAACGGTAACTAAGGCACGGTTTGAAAAAATGTTCAGTGAAAGCACCATGAGGGGAATCTTTAAATAAATTCTAAGATTTAAAGAATAAAGAGGAATTATCAGGACAAAAGTCCCTCAGGACAAAGTGAACATATTACAACTTTAAATAAACTTGTCAGGGACAAAATAAACATGTATCTGTTCAAACAAATGAATTGGTAAAAAAAAAAAAAAAAAAACATCCACCTCTATTCTTTTTCATTGCTCCATGATTGCTGCTATCAAACATTTATCTTTAACATAGACCTAAACTGCAGTGGACTAGCAATTTCCTGCACAAATAGTTATCATTAATCCCTTTGAATTTGTTCTCTTCACGGAGTCGTGATTTTCATATTAAGCAGGGTGGAAATTTTACTCTGCATGAACTCCGGCCGCGTACTCACAGAGAAATGGAAGCACCTGCTGTTAGAAAGAAGCTATTACCAAAACAGGTAATACATGGCATGTAGTTCACTGATGCACTTCTATATGCCACCAATATAAGTGACTGTAGGAGAAGTATTGGGGATTTAAATTACATTTTACTTTGGCAAAAACAATAAATAACATAGAAACTTGGGATGGGAAAAACACGTCATATTCCATCCAACTTTCAAACTACAAATTGTTTGTTCAAGTAAACATTATTAATACTACTAATAACACTGTCCCTGGTTAAAGATATTTGTCTGTTGATTTTCATGAAGGATGCCTTTATTGGCATCATCAAACAGTTTGTGTTTGTTCCTTTATATGAGTGCGTAAGTGATGGATTCGCAGCCACAATGGACCATTCTGCTGGCAAGAAAAACACAATCTCTTGATGCGAACATCAAAGAAGCATCCAAAGCCGCTCCTCTAGGGTCTTACTCCTCACAGACCTGCACAAGGCTTGATTCCCCATCAGCCAACCGATTCCTAATGAGGTTAGGAGACTTCAAACAAGGCTGTGACTCAGCCATGCTCCTGTAAAGACGAGGGGGAATGTATTAAAGATGTGAAGAGCTCATCGTCTTCTATCTGCCTTCGTCTTTCTTTGGCACTCCTCGACATATTTGGTACTCTACATTCACAGCTTTGACCCAGCTCTTTCTTTCATTGATAACATTCCTGGTAGTCCTCAAATGTCCTCCACCTCCTCTTTCCTGCATTATGTAACTGGGAACAGGTTCCAACCAGACAAACATGAGAAACATTAACATTCGACAGACACAACTGGCAGCTCGATTGAGTTTTGTTTACCTCACTGCTTATTATGTGCTGCTGAACTTTACCCATGAATCAGGGGTTGTATTTCCCTTCTGCTAACAGAAATTCATTAATTGACATTCAGTTAGACTTCAATAGCTTTCCAACTCAATAGCTGCTTTTACATACACTTTTTTTTCATTCTGATTGACTTCAATAATATTGAAAATTTCAGATCATTGGTTTCCATGAGATGTGATCTAATACTGTCTGTTGTTTACATGCACAGATGCATTTTACTAGAACAGCTGTGTGGCATGTGCAAAAGTATAATCCAACCAGATTCAGAATCAAGGGGAGCATGAATGTCTGTACAAAAGAGACATGAACCAAAGTGATGGATAGACTCGCCCTAGACTGTATATAAAAGTGGACGTAGCTTCCGGGTCTGTAATAAGAGGCTGATGCAGAAGTGCCTTAAGCTGAAATACCACCAAGTGCCACTAGAGGTTGGCTCCAAAAAGCTTCTGGCGTCATAGACTCCCACTCAACTTCTCTCATGAAGTCAATGATTTTTTTTTCCCACTGGTCATTTTGGTGTTGTTAGCTAAAGTCCCTCCTTCTTATTAGTTTTCTGGCTGTCCATCTGAAAATAATTCCGTCATTACTTACATATTAGGCCTTAAAAACCAGTGATTTTGTGTGTCAGTCAGGATTCCACCATCAGTGGGTGGGATGTAGTATCATCGGGTTTCCAATAAGATCCAACGCTCCCTCCCCACAGCTCATCCAAATATTGTCACTTCTGGCTCCAAACCGCTCCAAACTAGCAAGATGGCGACGATATCCGACCTTGAGCCTTCATTGAAGGCAGTTAACAAACCTATGGGTGATGTCACTGTTGGTTGCCGCTTGAGGCTGGCAGACCATCGGATTGACATTCCCATCTCTGGGGCCACACCACGAGCATGACTAACCGTTTTACCTGATAAAAGTGTAAGGACACATTATTAAAGTGAGTTTAAGAGATTTACAGGTGCAAGATGTTTTTTAGTTATTTCGCAGTGTACAATGAGAAAAAGTATCACAACAGAGTTACCAAAAAATAAACACATAAAAGTTGAGCTGTAACTGCAAGTAAAGGAATACAACAGCCTCAACAAAAGTGTTTGAAAGTGTTTGATTGTTAAAAATAGGCATAAGATTCAGATTTCACAATATATTTTTGACCTATAAAACTTCTAAGTGGGAAGGATTTATCCCATTCTTATAATCAGCATCCAATTTTCTTTATCACAAATTAATTGTGTGCTGTGTATGCAATTAAAAGGACAAGATAAAAAAATTTTTTATTTCTATTACCAAGTGATTCATTTTGGATATCTAATTTTGATTAAAAAAAAGTTTCCAGCTGTGAATCTGTCCATAAAGTTAATCTGCGCTGCATATTACTGCATGTGAATTTCATTATGAATTTTCCTCAAATTTCATTCAAGTACAAGGAGTTAATAAGTCTACATTTCACATGAAATTTGAGCTTTGTGCCAAACCCAACAAGGATTCTTTTCTTTTTATCTTTTCACTGCAGGCATCTGGGTCCCAACACATGTTACTTGAAAGCGCAAAAAAAAAAAAAAGTCAACTTTTTAAGAACTTTGTTCCTCATGTCTTTCTGGCTTGGTTAAAATAAAGCAGAGTGCTGAATAATTTACCAGCAGCTGAAGTTATAGAGCCAAAGAGAGATTACTGTTTTCTCAGGCCAATACTGAGACCAAGACAGAGATGGTTCAGGGAAACACTAGATTCAAACCAATAATGTATTCCTAAAGAAAGGGCCATATTGACATTTCAGTAATCTGACAAGCATTTATCTTTTAAAATAATCGACGTGATGGCTCTCACAATGCACCAATACAGCACACACACACACACACACACACACACACACACACACACACACACACACACACACACACACACACACACACACACACACACACACACACACACACACACACACACACACACACACACACACACTCGGATCAAAATTACTGGAGCAGGAGCTGTTGTTGATGTTTCCCGTTGAGAAATAATTAAGTAACGTAGTAAATTTCAATTAGCTTTGAGGCCTTTAACAGCACAGATGGCACCTACTCTTCCTGGAGGAAATGTTAACAGACAAATGTACTCATTTGGTAAAGTTGGTGTATCTGGCTTCAAACCTCAACATGATGTACTCATTCATCACCAGAGCAGCTAGAATTTAATTTGACTCTTTGAAGTTTGATTACGAGGGAACAGTGCAGGGAATGTGTAAATGATTGGCAAAAAATATGAGCAATAAATGGGTAAAACATGAAAGGAATTCTTCATATTTTAAAGCATCCCTGTTTTTTAATATTTTGTGACAACTTAGTGAACCTGGCAAAAAAATGGATCAAGCACTCATCACATATCTGCTCTCTCTCAGCACCTCTAAATCTCATCGGGTCACGAGATATCTAGTATTTGTGGAAAAAATTGGAGTGCCAGATTCGGTCTTGACAGGTCAAAATGACTTTCTAAAGCAAAACTAACCAACTAATGGACAAAATGAAAGTGAATCTTTTCATCTCACTGTTTTTTACTCAAAATGTCAAAGTATTCATTTAAATATGAGTCTGTCATCAAGTTTTACACAGTTGTGTGCAGTTTTTGAGGAACATAAAGAAGTCAAAGGGAGGCAGATCCGATGATTAGCAGTAGTGGGTAGCACCATGTGTGTTTTTTTCACCTGGTTTCACCTCTGACCTGAAGTTCCTTTGGTCTCAGACGGTTCTGCTCCTCTTGAAACATGAATTCCCCTGAAAACACATCAATTGAAGGTGAAGCTCATTGTTTCATTGCCGTATCATTTGAAGGACCTTGTCAATATCCCTGAGTTTGACACCCAATTTGTTGTGCACTTTCTGCTCAAGTCCATGGCGAGATTGCAAATGCACATGTGCCAGTGGTCACAAAAATGTGTGGAACTTGGGTGCTAATGTTGATCAAGTTACAGATTTACTGTAACTTGTAAAACGTACTCATGAAAGGTATTGCTTCTTCCTGCTTCATCCACACTACTGTGATGCACTGCGTTCATGCAAAACAGAAACACCCTCGTAACTTTTTAATCGTGCTTTGTATCTCACAAACACACACACCCTTTGAAGACTCTCATGTGTAACCTTAATTTTAGTGTAATGAGGAACTCTAATACAAAGTACTGTAGTGTTTGTTTCAGACATCAGTGGAGATTGCTGTCTGTACTTTGCGCTGCCTAATGAAGGTGAATGTGCAATTACAGCTAATGATTCTCCACTGTCATTAGATTGTAATATCTGTACATAGATGTAGCTTCAAGGAGTACAAATATGATGCATGGATGGTATTTCAAAGCATGATAAAAAAAAAAACTTGGTGTATTTTTTCCAAAGTGACGCAAAATACACCAGAATTGTCACCCCCCCCCCCCCGAAAAAAAAAACATTCCTGAAGATTGTGCAGTGACAGTTTTTCTTTATCGTTAAGTCTGATCGGCTGTGTAGCTGTAAGGATTTGTGTCTCTGTGCACCCACCTGGGCCAGATGGAGGTAAGGGATATCACAGTGTGTGGGCTCCACTGCTTCAAGTAATTAATTTCACTCAACAGTGTTTGTTTCGTGTGTCAGTCTGATTGGCATCTCCTTTATACTTGTCTTGTTAAAGGCTGCATTTAATTTGTGTAAAATGAGAGTTGTTAGCAAAAGATTATATTTTCTCACATTGAAATTATCGTTTCAATATTCAGAGTCAACAAAAGAAACTTCAATCAAATTGGTGTTGACAGAAAAGTCTTTTGACCCTTCCCTTGCAGTTATGTTAAGCCTTTCAATCTCTAAAACTGTTTGACGTATAACTTCAACACTTTCTGCAGTAACAATGTCCAATTCATAAACGAAATTGATGTTTTAAAAGTATCAATAGTGACTCCCCTGATGGGCTCTACATCCACAAACAGCCCTCCACTTTACGTCAGTCCACCTCAAACCTGACCAGGACAGTCTGTTCTCACCATGGGTTTAACTGGACAGTGAGGGTGACACGGAGAGGATCGGATAGCCTCTAAACTATCACCCACCTCCGACTGGGTTATCTGGTTTCATCCCCAGCTGTCTATAAATTTTCCAAGTCTGCAGGGGTCTGCTGAGCAGGACTGGAATTGAGGCCCACGGTCTTTTCATCATCTGTCATCAGCTTCACCACAGGGGCATCGCTGTCATATCGAATGGCAGACCGGTGTCCGTTCTGGCTGTTACAGGTACTGTACTGGTCAATGGCAACAGTTGCCTCAAAGTCTGTAATTCATCTCTGTTGTAGGTTGACATTCTGATCCTGTGTCAGTATTTCTCTGCATCGACATTTACAAGGAGAATCAGTGAAAGCTTTTTGTCTTACATAAGATAATTTCCAATCCGGTATCACAGCAAAGCATGAAATAGACACACCTGTCCACTACAGTAAAACATGAGATAGCCACGCTGTTTTGGGCTGCTTCGACGTTAAAGTTACATGTTTTCCTTGTAGTGGACGAAAATGAAAACTATTGTATGCTTTGAGCCATGTGATTTACAGGAATATGAAACTTTTTGCAAAACCACAGGGTTGGGGTGCCTAAATAAGTACATGGTTGCGGTTTGGAAACAAAAAACAGCTAAAAAAAAAACCTGTCCCCTCCTGGATTCAAACGTCATCATCCCGCATGGCAGTCAATAACAACACCATTGCACCCTCCTGCCTCCCAATAGTGCAAAAAAAATGTCCTTCATACTTAGTCCAAAAACCTCTTTTCCACCTTTACAAGTTTACAAGTAAGTTTCACGCTTACAGAATGTGTAACTTTCATGCCTAGGCACACTTTTCTGTGATGCTGGGTTGTAATTTCATGACATCAGAGACCATTCCATCCATAATGCCATCATAATCATCCACAGGTATCATACATCAAATGTTCAATGCTAATACTGAATATAAAGTGTGCATTCCCACCTCAACATCAATACAAGTAACAAGATATTCTGTGAGGAGCTCATATGTCAATACCTGTCCTGTTCCCATCGCTGTGACATTTATATGACTTTTAAAGCTGCAGTGTGTCACTTCCACTTTCATTGTGTCTTCCAATCCTCTGCTTCCTTCTCCCCCTGCAGTCCTGGTCCACAATAAAACACAGCCTTACTGTTTTATCTGTCACTGACGTACAGTAATCCTGGATTTTGCAGTCCCAGTGCTCTGCTGTTCCTCATCTCGTCTGCTGTGACCTTTTATCTTACGACTCATCACTGCTGCATCGACAGTAAAGTGTGATTCTCTGTGAGGACGGTGAAATATGCAGTAAATGAAAATAATTGTGATGTCTTCTAGCACAATCTAAAGTATCTGATCATGTCTACGACCACAGCAGCTGAGACAAACCAGATTCTGCAACTATTTGGTAACAAATAAGTGCTTTTCTGACCTTCTGGTTTTAAACTGTGGATAAACACTCTTTTTGTAGACCAACTTTTTGTTTTGATTCTCTTCTGATAATTGCTTTTTTGGTCAATAGACATTTGTCTCTGGCTTCTAAATGTGGTCTGTGTGTTGTTTGAATACACCATTACTTGGTCTAGGTTTTGTATTTAATACGTATAAATCAGCAATTCAAAACCAGTGTTACAAAATTTAATGTTAACTCTTTTGGATAACGTGAGAAAGCTTATATGAACAGATGTACCAGTTTTGATCACAGAGCTACGTCAAAATAATAATTTGGGAAGGAAAAAAGTTGATTGAAAGCAACCTGAAATGACAATGGGTCTGACGGTTAGGAGTAATCAAGCACTGTGTGTCGAGAGCCCACTGAATATAGCCTAACCTTTCATTGTGGCAAACCTACCAAAGGGTTGAAAAACTGGGGTGAATTAACAAACCGCCCTTATTTATTTTTAAATGAGTAAAAATAAGCTGAAAAAACATTCAGTGGAGCATTCAGCATTGTGTCCTGGGCTGCAGGTGAGGAAAAGAAGATGTGACTCCTATTGAAAAAGACAAAGTTGTCTAGATGAGGTGGATAAAATGTTTGCTGCAACAGGGTTGTTATGCCACACTTAATGACCTATAAATGTAATTACACAAAAAACCTGTATCCTTGTTATGATCTCATTTAGTTCAACTTGCAATATGCTAAATAATAGCGCATGCTTCTTCCTCTTCACAGCTCATTGTTTCTGTGTGCATACAACACATCACTTTTCAGTGCTTTTCACAGGTCTAATAAGTGTTGTTATTTATCTTCGGTAATCTTTAGTTTTTACTGCACAAAATCGTCTGTAGTGCACTCAGAGGTCCTTATTCAGCCAGTCTGAGCAACAGAAACACAAACAGACACAACAGAATTGCAAGACAAGGCACCTTAATTATTTTGCACTCAACCAAGAAAGGGATTTTTTTCTTCTAAAATAAAAGGGCATTTGTGTGAACGGCGCATGCCCTGCACTTCATGTTGTTTATCTGTGAGAGCAATGAGTATTCATTTGTGTTGTGAGAAGTAGAACAAAGCACCGTGACATTTGTGAGAATGTGTCAATCGAGGAGAATAGCGTGTCCTTCGAGAGATTTGCAGTGTCTCCTCGGCCTAATCTGGTTTTGTCACAGCCAACAGCAGAGGCCAGAGCTGGAGCAGGAGGTGACACAGGGAAGGAGGTTGGAGAACTGAAGGCAGTAAAAGGAAGTTAGAAAATGTGGAAGCAAAGTTTGACAAAGCTCTTATATACAATATATATATATATATATATATATAGAGAGAGAGAGAGAGAGAGAGAGAGAGAGAGAGAGAGAGAGATACGGAAGGTTTGACCTTTAGCAATTCAAAGTTAAATTCAACTTTATTGTCAATCCACCATATGTACAAAACATACAGAGAGATCGAAATATTATTTCTCACAGTCCCACAGTGTGCAGAATAAAAAGATAAAACAAGAAAAGTATAAATATGTAACAATACAAATAATAAAACAGCTGCAGTGATGCTTAACTGCAGTATACATAAGTACTATGTTGTGCAAATACGGGTCCATAGTGCAAAAGTGCAGACCTTATGGGTCAAGGGGGAGAGAGGGGAGAGAGTTCAGCATCCTGACAGCCTCATGGCCGAAACTGTTCCTCAGTCTGGAGGAGCGTGAACGGAGCTAATTATAAGCTAATTAATCAATGCCCTGGTGAACAAGCTTAATATTGCACACATTTTGTAATGTTCCCTCTGAACTCATGTTTATAGTCTGTTTGGTCTGCAAATAGATTGGTTTTAAGTAGCAACAATTTTTCAGGGGAGCCTTTTGCAGATTCCCTGTATACGGTTTAGATTTTTAGACCACGCCCCCATCCTGTGAGTCCCCACCACCACCACCACTCTCCACCCATGTTGGGCATGCCTGCGTATGTGGTGGACAGCAATCAAATTAATGTGATGAGGAGAACCACCGGTTGCTTATGAATCAGCATTTGTCGCCGTGACAGTAAAGGACATCAAAAGTGACACTTTGTCCTGCTTGCAGTGCATGTTTCCAAGTGAGATAAGGAGACACTGTTGGCAAAAAAAAAAAAAAAAGATAGTTATATAAAGATGACCACTGCAGAGAGAGATAAATAAAAGCACTCTTATTCTTCTGGCAGGCTGGGAAAACAGAGTCTGACCGGCATGAGGTTACCCAGCGGTGCAGTTACGACACAGACTGATTGAGTTCAGCAGAAAATAGACAGCTGACACTGACAGATCCCACTGGGTGACTGTGTTGTTAATGCCACGGTTAACGTGTTTGAAGACAGCATCTGCAAAAACAACCGATTGCAAAGCTAGAGCTAAACTTACGACACTTTTAGTATGCACAGGTATGTGAGTCAGTCAGCGTCTGCATTTGTGCAGGAGGAGAAAGTTGTGTGCTTTATTCTGTATTGACTTCAAACCTTGTGCAGTTTTGCACTGGAAGAAAAAAACAAACTCCAGAGACTTCAGTCACACAGAGAGATAAAGGTGAAAAAAACATTTGAGAGGAAAGGAGAGAGTTGGTGCACAAAAGAGAGATCAACAGAGGAGAGAGACATGCTCAAACGCCAGTGCTGATGCACAGACCTTACAGCTTCAAACCATGTCTGTGGAGAGAGATCTAGGTCAGTAATGTCTGAGAAAAGAAAACAAGTCAAATCTATTCCAGCACTTTGAAACACAAATGTATCTCACTGCCACTGAAAACACAACATGAAGCCAAGGAAATCAAGCTGAGGATGTGTACACAGATGCTGTGTCGACTACATAAACTACTGTGAACAAACCAACAGCTCTACCAAATACTGTGCTGTACAGAACTGCCGATTGATTTTATGGTATTGTACCATATTGAATGTAATTATTTTCATCACACTGTGTATCATTTTAGATTTTGAAAACAAAGTAGTTGAAAAATTGTTTGGAAAGACCATAAATTATGCGACATTTTAAGATATATTTTGCATTATATGGCAGTTAGTTAGAGTGGGATCTCCTATTTAATACAAGTTTATTGTATTCTTTCTTAAAATACTTTTATGATAATATGTAAAATATATATGATGTAATAAAAACATTTTGTGTTTTTCAACATTAAACTTGCATGAATTGAGTTTGGCCTTTTAATTTGAAATGGATACAGGAAGTGTTGAGTTTGTATTAACATCATAATGCAGTAACTTTAAAAGGACAAAGGTAGCAGACCAAAACCAGGCTCCATCATGAATCAATCAACATGTCAACCAACTTTGACCAATCCATTTGTTTTGATTTGCTCTCTTGCCATGGCATGCACTTCAGTGGTGATTGGATATTTAAGCCCTTGGAAAATGCAAATGAATTTAAACCGCGTCAGGAGAACAGTGAACGTTTCATTTCCTAATAAGTCACAAGGTGCTCCCTGACAGCACTGCACCTGTATAGTTGCCACCAACTCTATTAAAGGCAGTTATCTGGCCCTTAAGTTGTAAAATGCTCCACTATGCTCACCAGCTAGTTGCTATTTGTGCTATTGTCTGCTGTTTAGTGTGTGACATCCATGTTTCCGCTGAGGAGAGAAACCTCCACGGGTGAAAAATAGATCCCCGACATCCCAGAATACTTCCACTACTCCTTTGCACCTCTGAGGACTAAGGACCTCAGAGTCAATGATAACCTTATATCTCTCACTTTGGCATGCTAACACATGTTCTAGTTTACATTTCTAACACTCTGGTGCAATGCCTATTCACACATACACACACATTTATCTTATCCAATTACTGTGAGAGGAAGATATATGGTTGACTGTAATGAATTATTCATGATTCAATAAAGATGCACCACAAAGGTTAGCGTGTTAATCTAGAGTCTGCTTCTCTGAATCCCTTTAAAAGATTATTTCTTGAATTCAGCAGAGATGATTGCCCGCCATAATTAAGTTGCTTTTTGCAGGGGTAGAATTGAGCCACCAATCTGTGAGTCGCTGTGATTAGACTTTAATTCTGGCTGCCCTTGTAGCGTCACATGGAATTTGACTTGGCTCTCGTGAAACATTAAAACAAAGCGATTAAACCGGAGGAAAATGTCTGACACTGGGTCACCACAGTCAACACGTGCACATCATTTACATGTGCTATTTGTTTTATCTCCATTCCTAAGTCATTATAGGAAATTTAGAATCGATATTGTTTTCTGGTTGATGCAGCATCCTCTGTTGTCTATATTTTGTTGAGGTCAGTATTATATCTTACCCTGGAATAACCTTGGCTGTATCTTTTACGTGTCAAAGACAAAGATGCTGCAGGGCTCAAACATTCACACATTTTTATTCAGACTGACAGCAGAGCTCCTTTGGCAAATTCTCAAAGACATTTTGCAGTGTCAGTCAGAGGGAGTGATATGTAAAGATTCATCGCTCCATCCCTGAACTCAAAGTGTGTTAATAACAATGACAGTCGCTTTTAGGAAAAAAATGTTCTCCTACTCTTTAAGATTTAACTTCTGAGCTGAAATTAAACAGCTTAATTCCTGCAGCATAACTGAAAATGTACGAGTGCTTTTGCTGCACTTTCACTGCACTCTCCCCTGTCCTCAAGCTCACATTCACTCCACTGTTAATCCCTCCGAGGGCAGAGATGATATGACACAGCCATTTGAGAGAAGCAGGTTTTTGGCACATGCCTTAATTCTACTATTAATAAAAAAATAAAAAAATTAAAAGCAGCAGACTCCAGCTGCTGCAGTATAGAGTGGTCTAAATGTGAGTTAGGAGGCTCCTACAGCCACTTTAGATGTGACAGCTCTCTGTGGAATCAGAGGGAAATCAGTAGGAATCTGTGAAGGACCTATGAAGTAGCTCATCAGGGTCATCACAGCCAGAAAATCCTGCCCTGGTTATTTTTTTGGGATGATTTGATGAGCAAATTACAGTGAAATCAACTCAAAGAAAAATAAACATATTTTACTTCATCCAAAACCAGAACAGATTTTTGAAGCATTGAAAACTTTGAAGTTATAGTTCAACATATTGGGAAATACACTTCCTGCTGAAAGTTAGAGAAGATTTATATCTTATTGTATTATAAATACTGAAACCAGGGACAAACAGCTCACCTGGCTCAGACTAAACTTTAAAAATATGCCTTTCAGCACCTCGAAATTTCACAATGATGCAGTTTTTCTTCCGTCCGCTTCTTGTCAACAAAGTGCACATACATCTGTTTCCAGGTGAGACTGCTGCAAACTGCCTCACTGGCTGTGAGTTGGGCAATGATGTGTTGAGTTTTATTTGCTGCAAGTCTTTGTTACTCTTCTAAACATAATTTTAAAATTTCAATATTTTTGGCATTATTGAAATCATAATTCTTAAAAACTAAATAAAAATGTTCTGAATTACCCTCTTCAGCTTACAGTGGAACAGCATGCTGAGCAGAAGGAAAAGAAGTGGCACTGTCTTTTTCCAGGCTCCTCAAGTTTCTCAGAAGACATCTTTCCCTTTTGCTTTCAAATGTACTGTTGACCTTTTAATTATTATAGAGGTGTAGCCCAGATGTCAATGGCCAACTGACTGACGTCATACTGCAACACTGTTTGTGTTGGGAAGTGAAGTCCAAAAACACAGCTACAAATACCACTTATTTCCACAGATGCCGCCAAAGAGAACAAATTAGAGATCTTCGAGATTGTTACTTTAATGTATTTAAAATGTGAACACATTTTTGTACGGAACTAATAAAAAACATTTTAGAATCAACATTTTATTTATATATATTTATTTGTATATATTTGTTCAGTATTTTAAGTGGTGGTGAAAGAAAATGTTCAAAGAGGTTGTATGTTTTTATAGGACCTTTAATGTACAAATGATGCACCCAGCTGGAATAAAAACTGAAGGGAGCAGGAAGATACTCATATTAACTCCAAGACAGCGGTAGCACTTATAAACTTCTAGTTTCATCTGTTTGGAGCCTTGTAAGCCTCTGGTGATTTTGAGAGCTGTATTCATATCATAGAAACCTTATTTTTGTTTAATGAGCAGGGACAGCTATGTTCTTTAAAGCCACTGAACACTAGCCTACTTTAGCTGACTACCAGTCATGCTGCTTTTGACCTGCACATCTTAACAGTCCTTCAAATATCCCTTGTTTTCCGTCTTTATACGAAGCTAAGCTAACTGCCACCTAGGTTTCGTCATACAAACATGAGAGTGGTATTGGTTTTCTCTTTAAACACATAGCAAGGAAGGAAATACAATTATAACCCATCTGTGTGTCTAAAGCTGCACTGACCTTTACAACAGCTCCCTTATTCTGTCTCTTTTGGGACCTTTTTCCATTTCAGATAAGGACTGTGCTTTTAATTTTACAGTTCAGAGTCAACATTTAAGACTTGAATTGTCTTTCCAACGAGGTGCAGAAATGAACAAAGTCAACAATTGAATTGTTTTCGCCTGCAGCTGTGTGGTCGCGTATAAAAGTGGTTGTAATGATTGAATAAGCAGACGCATCTCTCCTCTGGCGTTGCGTACCGGCTCGCTCACATGAGACAGGAGGGCATTTAATCAGTGAACTACTGCCGCATGACTGGAGAGAATCAGGAAATGTACATTGATGTAAATAGAAGTAGGACGGATGGTGGAACAGAGCTTTGTCCTGTCTGAAGTGCTGATGTTTGTGACATTGAAAAGCTACTTAAATATTCATTACAGAAGCGATCCCCTATACAATGAAGCGTAATGATACAATAATTGCATCTCAGGGGGGCACAGCATGGATGATTATATGTAAGCAAGCAGATGTGCTTTGCTAAAGAGTTAAGGCTAATATGGGCAGAGATTACCTTTCATAAGATATTACTCAACAAAACCTATTAGGTTAGGTTAGGTAGTTACTTTATTAATCCCAGAGGGGACATTTTTTTGCTACAGCAGCATACAGAAGCAATAAGATAATAATAGAATAATAGAAAGCAATAAAATAGCAGTAAAATAGCAGTAAAAATATAAAATATAAAATGCACAGTATATACAGTATATACAGTATATATATCTATATATATTATATACAAACAACCAAGAACACAGACAACAGTGTTATTGTTGTGTGATGGATTTTGCCAGAGGTGAGTTGTTGTACAGGTGTATTATGTTCACAGGCTCTTATTAAATCAGGAGAGTTAAACAATTGGAGGGAGCGAGAGATGGACAGACAGAGAGAGATGCTTTGATTGGAAGCTTGACCTACTTACAGGAGCTCTGACCAGAGATAAAAAAAAAAAGCATAAGAGCAAACTACAAAAGAGACATCTGTCTTTAAATGCTTATGTCACCAGCAAAAAGCCATATAATTGGTTTAAAGAAACATAAAGGAGTGACGCCGCCACTGAACATTGAATTTAAAGGATATGCTGTCAGTGTTCTTCCTGAGGAAATTTAAATGTGGCTGAACTATTTATTAATTGGATTTTGCTATTTATTTTGAAGTGTTGCTGGTCTGAACACACGGATCACTGTTTGCCAGCATTAAACTGCTGTTCTTCTGCAGCAGTCTTTACAAAGACAGGTCACTGTGAATCATAGGAAGCAGTGTTATGTGGGGAAACATATTCCAGAGAAATAACCAAACCTATACCAGCACTGACAGTTCCCTTTTTACAATGCCCTTGGTCGAAAAGGATAACACATTTTTATTACAGTCAGTCAGACTGCAGCGTAAATCCCTGCATTATGAAAACATGAAGTTTCCTGAATGAAAAACCTTCAAACTATGAATGAACATGCACATGAGTGAGTCAGCGGGTGAACTGCAGCATAATTAAAACATTCCAAGAGTGTGTGTGTGTGTGTGTGTGTGTGTGTGTGTGTGTGTGTGTGTGTGTGTGTGTGTGTGTGTGTGTGTGTGTGTGTGTGTGTGTGTGTGTGTGTGTGTGTGTGCCAGCATGCACACATCCCCTTGTGCACACTTTCATCTCTTGTGTTATTTGAGAGAGATCTGGTATTTTGAATCAACCTGTAGGCACAGAGAAAGGACGTCAGAAGCAAACAACGTGGCTGTCGGAAGCTGTTCTTCAACACAGTGACATTTCTCTGTAGACAAAATGAGACCACCGTTGGAGGAAGAGCACCCGGAAATGTCACCGGACATTTCATTGTTTATCTGTGCTTGACCTGTTGTAAGTGTTAATAACATGTGAATCATAATGAATGGAAATTTTAATTGGATTATGTGGATGGATTATCTGGAAGTGTCCATAACAGTCCTTCATTTAAGCATTAAAAAAATGCAATGTAAGCAGTAAACATTTTGTTAAAAAGAAAAAAGGTATATATATAGTTATATATACATAGTTATATAAATAGGCTATAGGTCAGTTTTCTGTATAGCTGTGTCAAGATCATTAACATCAGTTTACCCACATTTAGTCACATTAACCCTCCTGTTGTCCTTGAGTCAAAATGACCCGCAGCTGTGTTCAACCAAGTTCTATTTTATTTTCATATTTTTTGGGATCATTGGTGACAACGAGGCTGTGAGTGTTTCTTTAAAGAATGATCACCAATGATCCCAAAAATATAGAAATAAAATAGAACTTGGTTGAACACAGCTGCGGGTCATTTTGACCCGAGGACAACAGGAGGGTTAAACACCGGAGATTATTAGGGCACTTCGATTTAAAAATAAAAGCGTGAAATGTATGTATTCAGCACATAAAGTGAAGTGCTACAACATCTGTAAACTGTTTCGTTTTATTAAAATGATACCTAAAAGCTCCTATATTTTTTTTAACATTGTTAAAACTACATAAACACACCTATTTTCGTCGCAAAACATGTAGGTCAAAACTATTTACTTTGAAAGTATAGCCGGAAGTACGCCGTTCCTATTCTGTCTGCCTTGACGTTGGTACATTGACCCAGTTTCATCAGTCTCTGGTTGAGTTTGAATTAGCGGCGCATGGGGAGCCCGTGCAGGAACGCCGTGGAGCCCACAGTCTCTCGTGCCCAAGGACCTGCGCGCAGCACAATGCTGGACTGGACACCAAGTTTGCATCCACGCAATGAATCCTGCCAACGAAACCAGAGCCGAAAGAAGTGCAGAGCACTACCTCTTTGCAGTTGGCACCTACAAACTTCTCGCTTTTGCCATCGGGACCATCGGAGTATTCGGCTTTTGCAACAACGTTATTGTCATCATACTCTTCTGTAAATTCAAGAGACTCCGGACGCCCACTAATTTGTTACTGGTAAACATAAGTTTGAGCGATCTTCTGGTTTCTATCATCGGAATAAACTTTACCTTCGCTTCGTGCGTCAAAGGCGGATGGATTTGGAGCCAGACGACGTGCACCTGGGACGGCTTCAGCAACAGCTTATTTGGTGAGAGAAATAAAAGGAGCAAAATGTCCATTTATACTTGTGTGTATTTCATATTGACCGATATTGTCACAATAGTTATTGTTTTTACAAAAAAATAAAAAAAAATTGCAAATCGAAATTATAAACAATCATAATAATTAACTGTTTGCCCCTATTGGTCGAAATTACTCCTTTACTACAGGGAAACATTGAAATTTGTAATTTCTGACTTCATTTAAAATATGTGAAAATGAGCTTGTAATGTATGTAGAATGTAATGATTAGCAGATTCACAATATAGACTTCTATATAAGACATGAAATAAGGATAATATGAAATATTTGTAAAATGCAGATATAAACTTTATATACATATATATAAATTGTGACACTTTTTCTTGTTTGTTCTCGTGTACACTTACTTGCATAAAAACAGTTAACTCAGTCTCCCATCATGATGAGCTGCAGTAAAATCAAACGACCATGAAGGGCTTTATATTGTGTACTTTTTTTCTGCGTTGATCAAACTGTGTCGTTTCTATAAAATGCACATCTCCTGCCTCATGCAGAGGAATCTTTTGTCACCCCTTAGTGCGCCTTTTTGCTTTTGTGTTACTGTCTCACGGGCTGTCCATTTATTACCAGTTTAAGCTGCGTTGAGCAGTGAATTATGAATGAACACGGGGGTCACTCCGTTTCCCACCACTACTCTACAGCTCAGGAGGAGTGTGTGATAATGAGCTCATTGGAACACGCCTTCAAGCCTTTTGCTGCTTTATCAGCAAAGAGACTGACTGTTCTTCTGTCATCTTACTGTCCTTTAACTGACATTGTCTTCTTTGCACATGAACTAAAGAACACATTTGCCTGCCTCTAACCAGTGTAACACTGCATGTGGTCTGCATTGCAAATTCATCATGAGAAATCCACTTCAAAATGAAAAGTTGGTTTTATAGTTTATATTTTGTTTTATATTCCTTCATTATTCATGCAGTGACATTCAGAGAGAATGTGGTGTCCTGCTGTGTTGGCCTGCTCACAAACCTGCCAGATAATGGAGATTTCAGTTAAAGTCAATGCACCCGCCCCTCCCATTTCTCATCATTCACAGAACAGCACTACAGCTACAAAATCTTCTGTGACATTTTTACATGTGAAAACCCAAGGTCATAAATGAAGCCACAGCATGATTACACAGGAACAAACAGACGGCTCCGTACTGTATAGTTCCCTGCTGACTCTGATGGAAAACTGAAGTGTACAAAAAATAAATCCCACAGCTCCACTTCTGTGTCCTCTAATCCTTTGTACGCAAACATGCCGTCATCTTTGTGTCTCATCATGTGTGGAGGTTGGTGATACACACACACGCACACACACACGCACGCACACACACACGCACACACATGCACGCACACACACACATACACACACGCACGCACGCGTGTGTGCGGGCCACAGCGGCTGCAGCAATGAACCCTGGCATTCTGTCGATGTACGTCTTTTCCACTGAAACCCAACCTGAGGGGCTGCGGCTCAAACTCGGTGCATCTCCTGAAACAAGTCCCTGTGTTGTGTGTTCATCACCAGTGTGTCTGTTTACTAACACTTTTCCTGTGTCATGAATCAAGCGATTAATGAATTACAGACAGAGTTGTGAAGGGTGCTGGAGGATGTAACTGGAAATATATATAGGTTACTGAAGTGTGTGTGTGTGATGTGTATTGGCTGTAAAGATGCAGAATCAATTTTAGATACCGTACCATGAGTCTGGCTTGGATGACATATGATGGTGGCAACAAAAGGGCTGCACAATGTGAACATGAGAGCTACAACTGTGCACCATTAGAAGCAAACCACTTCGCTTTGTGTGAAACAGGCGGGCTGTCTGATGCAGATGCAGGTAGAGGTGTGTGTGTGTGTGTGGGGGGGGCGTCAAGTCTGTTTCTGTGAGTTTTCAAGGCAACAAAAAGATTGGATGTGATGTTGAGCATGAAGATGTTGAAAATTATGTTTACAAAGAGGATAATGAAACTCAGTCCAACGAGACGCTGAGTAGCCACTGACCCAGATCCTGCAGCGAGCGCTCCGCATTACTCAGCGCGCTTTTCTCTCTCCCTCTGCTGCCAGGCATCGTCTCCATCATGACTCTGGCGGCCCTGGCTTATGAGCGCTACATCCGGGTGGTCCATGCCCAGGTGGTGGACTTCTCCTGGGCTTGGCGGGCCATAGCCCACATCTGGCTCTACTCCCTGGCCTGGACGGGGGCTCCTCTGCTTGGGTGGAACCGCTACACTTTGGAGATCCACCGGCTGGGCTGCTCTCTGGACTGGACGTCCAAGGACCCCAATGATGCCTCCTTCATCCTCTTATTCCTCCTGGCGTGTTTCTTTGTGCCCGTCGGTGTCATGATCTACTGCTACGGAAACATTCTCTACACAGTGAAAATGGTAAGGAATGCAAATCTTTGTTTTTTTTTCTGTTGTGTTCACATATTCAATATATTATTAATGAGTTTGAGTAATAAACAGAATGAGCAACATGGGCTTGTGAATGGAGGGTTGCTGATTTAAACTGACAAAAATGTGTGAAGAAAACATTAAAAACTGATGAAGTTGCGCCTCCCTAAGAAAACATATGACTCTACTAAATTATTACAATCCCCACTAGAGCTGCTTATAATCTGATGTAAAAGAGGAAGTGTTACACATTATTATTTATCATTAAATCTCAATTTGACTCCTTTTTATTCAACAATTTTCAGATTTAAATTTTAATTAACATTTCAACTGCTCTCCAGTCACATACTTGACAGGTTTGCAGTGCTTTTGCTTCCGGCAAAATGTTTGCTGCTTTTACTCACACATCAACTGACACTTCAACTGTGTTTGTCTCTTCATCTTCACATGGCAGTTGAACTGCAAGCACTTACTATGTGAGTGACACATCAAATCATTTCAGGTATCAGGTGTTAATTTTTCAAAAACAACAGCTAATTCCAGATTTTTGAACACACACACACACACACACACACACACACACACACACACACACACACACACACACACACACACACACACACACACACACACACACACACACACAGCCTCCACTGTTTGCACCACACACACCAACTGCTTTCAGCACTTACATTTCAGTTCTGCTGACACTTCACCTGTCAATGTCTCTCAGTTTAAAGGTATGAATTGGCACACATTTGTTTCAGGAGTTGAACTGACTTCCAGGTTCATTCATCACATCCAGAAGAACTTGTTCTGAACATTTCAACTACTTCACCACTTCCACATCAACTGACATTTCATTTATGTTTGTTGCTTAATCTTCAATGACCATTCAACAGTTTGAACTTGGCTAATCTAAAAACAATTCTTGCAATTTGAGTACATGCATTGTACTCCTTAGACCTGCCTGACACACATACTTTACACAGTTTTGATGTTATGTACATAAAGTTGGTGAAATATTAGGTTTTATACACTTTTTATGAGCAAAATATATATGCAAGAGTATAATTCTCAATATATCAGCAGGACACCCTTTAAAGAAAATATCTACAAAATACGACAGCTCTATCTGTGAAGAAAAATATTTTGAGTTACTTTGTTCTGTAGAAGTCTCAGCAGGATATCTTCTTCCATAGATGCTGATCTTTTCACACTAGTAGCAAGACATTGGTCAATTTTAATCTAGACTTTCTTCTTTTTTTTTTAAACTTAAATGTCTTACTCAAAGGCAACAAGGGAACTTTTAGAGCTTCCAGAAACACGTGGTCACAGAGGAGATTAAACAGGTGAAGTACAACTGTACTTGCATGTGACACTTCAAATCCTTTCAGGTCTCACTGATTAGTTTCAGGACTTCCACTTAAGCTGACTTTCATCACCACTTCATCACATCCCCTGAATGAACAATTCATCTCATCACAGCCACCTGAGCCACACTTACAGCAGCTTACACTTACATTGACATTTTGTCCTCCCTCATGGTTCACACTCAACCAACTCTGAAAGTATAACTTCTTTCAGTTTTAACTACCATGTTGTCTTCGGTCAGCATTTTTCACCTACAACAATTACTTCAACTCAGTATTCAGTATTTCAACAGTTTTAAATGTTATATGGTAACTACCAATTTCAAACTCTATTATATTATTACTTTGGGCTAGAGTCTGGACAGATACAGACTCTTCTGGGTTTTCATTTTAATAAAACGAAACTCCTTCACCTTAAGTGGCCAAGCGCTGCCTTCCTCTCCTCTTTCATTACAGCCTCTATTATCACAATATTCTTCTGTGCTTTCAGGGCTTGTCCTGTACAGGGGAAGTCATCCGAAAGCAAATTTTTTCTTGTGCCTGTACTGAGCCTCAGAAGTGCAGCCTCAAAGTGTCTCTCACGGTAATAAAGGTCAATTGAGCTAGCTGCGTGGATGAGAATTAAGCATTTGTGTTAATGAGTCCAGCGAGACCGCTGCAGATCTTCCTCCGCCTGCGGTGGAAGAAATGAGGGAATCTGTTTTGGTCTGCATTCATCTTTGTCTGTTTGTACCACTGAGCATATGGTCGCTCAAGTGTTGGAACGGGATAGTGTGTAAGCAACTGAGAAAAACACCAACTCGATTCAAATCAAATGACCCAGATGTCAGTCTGCGCCACAATATCCTTCCTTAAATATGCACAACCTTGTAGGAAGTGTGAGCACTCGGAGGCCCCACCCAACATCCCCTCGAGCTTGAGCACCACAAAACTCCCCAAAAACCTCAGAAGTCTGGGCGAGGACTCATCACACATCACAGCATTTCAGGAAAATCTTCAAAGAGAAGCACTCTGAACTCTGCAGAGTATTTTTCCTTTGCTTTGCCAGAGCCAGAAAATCTCACTGAGGATTTTGGAAGACGCAGAGAACAATAGAACATTAACACTAAAATATAATTGTGGCTTCATAAGATATTGAACATACATTAGAAAAAAAACAATCTTGTGAATTCATGAATAAAAATAGATGCTTTCAGTGATTCAATCTGCTGCTGTATTCTCTCTTGAGGGAGTCTAGAGAAGTAACCACACTCTTTATCTTCTCTTCACTTTAGCTGATAGTCACCCTATCTGTTATTGAGTCATTACCGTATGTTTTCCATGAGCTGACAGCTATTACCAAGATGTTATGATCCAATGAAGGGGAGAAAAACTTGACTATTTTTCTATCACTTACCTGTCTAAATAAAAACCCGTCCACAGCAACTTGTGACTCTGTGGATCAAGTACACAGTCTAGTCTCAACATAAGATTACTAATTACCAAACTGACATCCAGCCAAGAGACACGGAGGTAAGATGATCACTCCGGAGCACAGTCATCGTGAGTGACAGCCGAATCAGATTTAATTTGATTGGAGAGCTGGACCGGGCGCCCAGCCAATCACAATCCTAATGACGGGCAGCCATTTAGCAGGTTGTGCGGCATCTTAGCATCAGGGGCCAAGCAAGTAACAGGCAAAGACTGTCAGACTTGCAGCATCTTGGTATCAGATTAAAACGCATTGAAAAACTTCTCTTTGGCCCTACTTTTAATAATCTCCCATTGGTCCAACCTGGGGACTGAACTGTTAGATCACAAACTTTAATCAGATCCAGCAACCTTCTGGCCACCAGCCTGTTTAATTTTAGATCAATATCCCCCTCATGATAGCATCTCGCTCTCTCCTGTTTCTTTCAGCTGCACTCTATACAGGACCTCCAGACGGTTCAGATCATCAAGATCCTGCGGTACGAGAAGAAGGTCGCCATGATGTTTCTCCTGATGATATCCTGCTTCCTGGTGTGTTGGACACCCTACGCCATCGTGTCCATGATGGAGGCCTTTGGTAGGAAGAACATGGTCTCTCCCACGGTGGCCATAATCCCCTCGTTCTTTGCCAAGTCGAGCACCGCGTACAACCCCCTCATCTACGTGTTCATGAGCAGAAAGGTTTGTTATCACAACACGTTGTCTTTTTTTTTATGTGTGTGTAAAATAAACTCTAATTCTGACTAAACTTTAAGACCCACAAATAACATGCACTTCTCCAACACAGATTTTATTGCTTTGTACCCTGTTGGGGTGTAAGGTTCAGCCATCACTCTGGAATCCAGGTCAGGATGCCTTCAAGAAGACATTATATGTTTTTTTTTTTTTTGGAGATTTCTGAATAGCCACTTCCTGTGTATGGTCAGCTAATTTTTCCCCTCCAGTGACCACAGCTGAACCCAGAATTGAATGTGGACAAACAGGGAAAATCAATGACATTTCTATTAGGGGTGATGGTTCGTTTTTATTTTGTTCTGCTTCAGTTTTCAAAAGTAGTTTTATTTTTGAAGGGATATTTTTACATAAAATGTTGCACAACTCAAAGGATGTATGTATTCTTTTTTCTGAAGTGTTTTATTGTGTGTGTAGGGGTGAAATTATCACTTATACTAACCATAATTTGCTGGCTTAGAGGCTGATATCTTGTGTGTTTGACAGACGAAACTAGAAAAGGATGCTGTTTCATCCCTGCGTTAAATACCACCCTCTTACCTCTCCCCTCTGCTTCTCTTCCTCCTCCCATCGTCTACACAGTTCCGGCGCTGTTTGCTGCAGCTGCTCTGCTCGCGGCTCTCTTGGCTACAGTGCACCCTCAAAGAGCGCCCCCTGGCTCCGGTACAGCGCCCCATTCGACCAATCGTCGTGTCCGGCGTGTGCAGCAGCAGGGACCGCCCCAAAAAGAGGGTGACCTTCAACTCCTCCTCCATCGTCTTCATCATCACCAGCGATGAGCTCCAACACATGGATGTGAGCTCCAGGTTGGGAGAGTCCAGGAAGGTTAATGTCATTCAAGTGAGGCCATTGTGATCCACAAGAACTGGACTTCCCACCCCACCACTCAGTATGCCTTAGGACCTAACATGCAACTCCAAGCCAAAGTAACCCTGTCTGACCTCTCAGGATGCTTCTGTGTCTGCATACAGTTACAGACTTGTTACTACTTCATGTAAATATCCAACTGTCATCCCTGAAATCTCAACTAAACCTATTTGAGTAGTATGAGAGTGTGACATCCTCATCTAACATCAGCTGTGGTGATATAAGTACTTAATGATGTAGATAACAACTAGTAGTATGTTCCTCACACTTATTTGTCCAATATGCCATCCAGTATATGTGACAGCTGTAGGACTGTGTTGAGTATTTAGAGGCCGGTTTCGGACATGAGTTTGGATCAACATGTGATAGCAAATTTCTTTTGGTTGGTACCCAACTGCAAGTGTGTAAAAATGGTAAATAAGCCTTTGCTTCTTAGCCATAGACCATAATGCACAAACTGACATTATTGTGTATGGATTCAATAAGTAGATATTATTTTAAGCTACCTCGCTTGTGTACCTTATCTCATTTCAATCTAAATATCCAGTGCGACGAGAGCAGTCGCTGTGAAATGACATTTGGTGGACTTATATGTACGAGGACGACAGGAGTGGAATTAGATAAGAGGAGATGAGACTTCAGTAAGCTCCATGAGACGCTCCTTTCATAACCTCCTGAGCTGTCACCTATGAATAGACTTGATGAATGGATTTCCATTGCTGTTAAAACCGTTTTCACTATGGATGTGTGTGTGAGCGAGAAAGTGGTCTTTGTTTTCCCTTTTGTTAGTTAAAAAAATTAAATAAACGGCTGGACATTATGGAAAATCACTTGTTTGGTATATGCCAAGAGTTAAGCGAGGTCCGTATTTCAAATACATGTATGAATGTACAGTCAGGAAATGGTTTGCTAAGCTAAGCATAGCATAAAGTCTGAAGGCAGAACCTATGCAGTGTTCCAAATGGCGTACTGACTTGCTCACTATTTTGAAAATTTGAGTGCATAAGTGTGTTCGCACTGACAAGTATGGAAACATCCAGTGCATTACAAGTACCCAGATGATGTACTCACACTGACAGCTTCTGTCCAGCAGCAGTATGGTAGTAGTAAAAAATAAAAACACTTTGTGCGGTGTTTTGCAACAGCTGTAGCCTCCTTAGCTGCCATAATTTGAAAACACTTTAGGGTCGGTGGTCCCTCCGTTTCTACTATGTAGAAATGGGGACTGTTTAATGTGGAAAGTTTCCAGCATTTCACACCAAATTTTTGAGTACACTGTTTTGATGTGTTTATTGTGTGTGTTAAACAGAGGGGGAAAACATGTTCAATTCTGGGTAAAATAATTAAAACAGGTAGAGATGTTGGCAGGTGATGCATTCAAATGGTAGTTATTTAAGTGCAGAAAGGCAGTGTGCGATTTGTGACAACACTATCCTGTCAAAATAAAAATATAACATAAGTAAGTGTACTAACATATAAGAATACAATATGTGAGTGTACTCAGGGAAGTGCATCATTTGGAACACAGACCAAGTCTAGCTCTGCTCATACGGGAAATTAAATTCACATAAACAGTATGTCCCACAGGTTTAACACAAGCAGAAGCCACTGGGGCCAAAAAAGAGACCATGTGCCAAAAACTGCAATCCCTCCAAATTCCCACTTGAGGCAGGCTCCAGAAGTGACATTTTAACAACTTTACAGCATTAGTAAACATGTTTACTTTATGCTCATATCCTGGATTTGCCAGGAGTTGGGTAGGCAGGGTCAGGTATTGCTAAGATGAGGAGGCCAGACACCCAGAACTGTGTGGCTCAAAGATACATCTATTTTTAGCTATGCAGTCTTGGTTTAACACCCCCATCATGAAAAACAACGTGTTTTGTGTCTCCGAGCAAAGAAAAAAGAAAACAAAAAATCCTCAAAACCCCTCATTTGCACTCGTGCTTTATACATACTACCAGCCCAGCAGCAAAGAGGTGACAGACACGGTTAGCAAGTAAAGTTGTTGAACGTAGTGGAGCATTTCACAACTGAAGAGACAGATTTTTTGCACAAAAATCGCTGAGCTAAAAGAGAGGGATATTTATTGCATTCGTTTGTTATACAAACATATATCTAAACAAATTATAATTGTTGCAAATACATGAGCTATATCAACTGTGTCAGGTAATATTATGTCAGTTTTGTGTTTCCAGTTTCCTGCCTTGAGTGTGCACACAAACCAATTAATGGAGATTTAATGTGAAAAACCAAAAAGTCCCCAGTTTTGCAAAAAGTAGAAAGGAAAGAAGCCAAAAGGGGAAAAAATTGGAAAGTTACTATGAGCTGAATAACCATTATTTTCAATTGTTGTGTAAAAGCAGCTTTATACTGTAAACTCATATCTAATACTGTGAGCATGAGTTTAATACTGACATTTTGTTTCTCATGGGCTCCCTCAATCTTACCATGATGGTTTAACACTGATGAAATGTTGTAAAATCTTATTATCAATCATTATCACGGGTATATGCTGAGACAGTCATTATTACAGTGCATTAATTTGCATGGCAGAGCCTTCATTGTGAATTAGACTATTCAATCAAGATCTAATTACCCCCTTCAGTTCATTCTAGTGTTTAACGCTCTTGTCTTTGCACCAGACGGTGCCAGACCTCAGGAGATCCTGAGAGTTATGAGCCTGTTCCACATTTTCTCAGCAGGGATGATGAGGTTGTTGATTTGAGGAGGATTTTTAATAAGCAGGTAGGAGCCTCCCAAAACAGCCCCAGCAGCAGTGAACAGCAGGCCTCGGTTTATCACCTGTGAAGAAATGATTACATAAAAAGCTTATTGGCTTGAATTCAGTTTTGTTGGTTTTATTCACACATACTTATTTGTTCTTCACAATGTCACATTAGTGTTTGTGTGTGTGTGGGGGGGGGGAATTTATTTTGAGGTAAATTAGTCTTTCAAAAGCAGAAACAACAGCAGGGAAAACATCCATGGCTCATGTTTCACTGGGCATTTTGGCAGCACTTCATTATATAACCCACAGTATCTCATAGAAAGGAACTAACATGCTACTGTGGGAAGGTTATTATTATAATCTGTATAATTATAGGTAAGAGGATGTAGGGTTACACACACATTAATTCCACATAATTGCTGGTTTCACCTATAGAATCTTTTTAACATTCAGGGTGTAACCAGCCCCCAACCCCAGCCCTGTACAGAATAAGACAGATAAAGATAATCAATGGATGGAGGCATCTTTTTAACATATCAGCTGGACATTTAACAATGTAAAAGTTGTCCAGAAGCCATCCAGCTACAAATGAAAAATCACCCCAAAATACATAATGGCATTTTGAAGATCTTAGTTTTTAAGAATTTAGCTCTTCTATGGAATTTAACAACTGCTTATTAACACCACACAATAAACTATTCTCAAATAATTCACTCAGAATATAATGCCTGAAGTTAAACTGTTGTCAGGCCATTTTGAGAGACTGATGTCTGCATAGCATCAACATTAAGAAAAGAATACTGGTTTGACAGCTATGCCAGCAGCTCTGTGAGGATGTACTTTGCAGCTAAATGCTAAAACCAGCATGCTCTCGTTCTCACAAGATGCAGCTGATGAGCAGGTATCATGTTTACCATGTTTAGCATATATGCATGCTGCTTCACCAAAGTCAGCAGGTTTCATCTTATAAGGATCATGAATGTCTGAAACAAGATTCATGGCAATCCATCCAATATTTGTTGAGATATTTCTGTCTGGACCAGAGGTGCTTAATTTCATTCCTATAAAGGGCCAAAAATTCATCTTGATGGAGGACCTCGAGCAAAAAATAAATATAAGTGAAATTATGCTTCAGGTAATTTCAAGTAATTTTATTGTTTCGTAGAAATTATTGTCAAAGACAGTCATCTTGCCAATTGTTTCTAAATGTTCTCTTGTCAGTGCACCGCAGCGGCGACCTCTCATCTTGACTGGAAGGCCAAAGTCAGTGATTTAGGACAGACTAACAGCACATTAGCATTTAAAGGAGAGAGAGAAAGAAACAAATATTCATAGATGAGATATCGGCCAACGTACTTTAATGGGCAAGCTTTAGTAGGTGCTTTTTTTTAGGTCATTTCCACCGAATGTTTCCCCTCAGACACATCAGAACAACACAGTTGAATTTGGCACAGACAGTCTGACCCGGGGGGAAGAACTCTCAAGGCACAACCCCGTGAATGTCAAAGAAGCCCCCTCTCTCGCTTGTGCTCATGAACTGACGAGCTGTTTTCAGTTATTGACAGTACAGTGATGTTCTGCTCCTCTTGAAACATAAATGTCTCATAACACCTCCCTCAGCTCATCGCTTCATTGCCGAAGGCTTTCTGAAGCATTTCAAGGGTCTCTGTGGCCGATTTGTGGAGTTTGACAGACAATGTGCGTTTTCTGCTCATGACCACAGAGAAATCGCTGTAGGTACGGACCAGCACTCACAAAAACGCGTGTACTCAGGTGTTGATATTGATCTTACTCATTAAGATTATAGCTTCCTCCTGCTTCGTTCGCACGCAACAGGAGCAGTCTCTGAACTTTTTCATCCCCCCTTGTAATCGCAAGCTTGTGAAGTATTGTGGTAGGCCAAAACAAAGACGGTACAGGCCCTAAATTGAGCTGCTCTGGGCTTCATACTGTAGTTTTCTATTTTCACCACAAAGGTCATTTCTTTGTTTGCCTACACATCCCTACGGGTTTCAACAACAACAATTTGCGAATGTGTGAGAACCCCTGCTGTCCGTCTGACCATTAGTGCAGAAGCCATCAGTACAAACCATCAGACAGTTCAGCACAGTGCCAAAGACTAACTGGCTTATCTGCAGTTCAGCATGACAAATCAGAAACATTACTCCACGCAGCAAAGCTGTGTGTTTGTGGTGGAATAAATCAAATGTTTCTAAAAAAGGGGACGTGTTTACTCAGCAAGAGTCGCATCCGCCCTTCATGCTCAGTGCTGATAATACAGCAAATTCAAAAGAGTCCCGAATTACAATACTTAGATGTTCAAGGGTGTGAAAAATCCCCCCAAAAAGTAAATTGAATGCAGGAAAGCTGAAATAAAAGAAAGCAGTTTCTCAGAGTGTTTTACTTTGTTTTGCCAATGCCAGCGCTCCACAGCTTCGTGGTATCTGGTCCTGGTGAAGGTGACCTAGAAACAGCAAAGGACAACAAATAACAGATTTTGAGGGAAGCAAAGTGATGTGACTGAACTCATTGTTTATTGGAAACATACTCACCATTGTGTAGAGTGGAACTATTCTCTTGGGCATGAGGAAGTGGAGAAAGTTATCAACTTGTTTTCTGAAGAGGAACCACTTGGAGTTGACGTGTGCACGCATCTACAAAACAAAATAACAAATGAGTTAGTGAAGCGCACCATCTGTCCAAAATCTCTCAGCCATAGCTCCAGACGGTCTCTTTCACTCTTCTGGGCAGGGTGGGGGATTAAGCTAACACAAAGTCCTGCGGTCAGTTTTAGGATCTGTAAAGAATAATGACTCACTCATCACTTTTAATGGACAGACGGTTAGGAAGCTGTCCAGCTGGCAGATGTGATGAGTCAAAGAGTAAACATGCATATAATTGGAGTGGGCACACCCAGAACCCGAGCTGACTTTCTTATTCCTATGCATGGCCTCTCCAGACTCCATCTCTCCTAGTATAAATTTTAAGTTGATGTGAAAATAACTGGAATGTTAAATTAGGTTAATTAACAATTAAAGAATGCTGCTCTGATACTAATTGATCAATTAAAGTGAATAAGCCGTAATGTTCAAGTGAGTAAATCAGCCTAGCCTTAACTGATTTATGTTGAAATGTGCTCAGTCGCTGCTCAAATGTATTGTGTATTACTAATGTGAGGATTAAAGAACTGAACTGGAATATTTTAATTCATTGCCAGTTTATAGATTTTTAGACTTTCATTCAAAACCAACGCTGTGAGAGCGCTGAGAGTCAACCGAAACAAGGAAGTTGCACAACTGAAAACCAAAATAATGAGCTGAAAGCCACTAAATCACCAAGAGAACGGCAGAGTTTGGTCATAATTCTGTGTGGATTTGTAATTACGAGCTCCACTTTTCACTGGACATGCAGCCATTCGATTCATTCTTATTATCCTTCCATCTATCATTTATACCTGCTTTATCCTAATACAGCTTACTGAAGGCAGGGAACACCCTGGATAGGTCACCAGTTTATCACAGGGACAACACAAGATGACAGACAACCATTCAGGCTCACATTCACACCTACAGGCAATTTAGATTCACAAATTAACCAAACATGCAATGTGTTTGGAAGGTGGTGGGAAGACAGAGCCCTCTTGCTGTGAGGCGACAGTGCTAACCAGCGCATCACATTCTTCATTCTTTACATGAAACAATCAGTTCTGGCACCTGTAAATGATTTTTATTATTTTTATTTATATTATTTTAGTATTTTTATACTGAAGTATGCTGAAGTAAAAGATCTCAGTGCTTGTTCCATCACCAATCATTCAACCATAACGCTGAAGTCAGGACCTCTACATTTGTAATAACCCTACTTAAATCGTTTCAGTGTTGTATGAAGATGTGCACTTAAAGCATGAGGTAAATTGGACATAATTACTTCAATGTAGTTGTACATGGCCAGGTCTGCTATTGCATGGTCGTCTGGAACCCGCACTCTGGTGTACTCAGGCAACACAGCACCTGCGGGTGGACGCACAAAGGTCATCAGCGAGATTGTCGCATGTATTCTCTGTCTCCTTTAATCTTTGTTCATAAAACAAGTACTTACTGAAATCTTCATTGAGCTGATGCATTATTTCATCAAAGACAATGCAGTCTTCAAAGCCCTGTAAAGCAAGAATGGAGGAATGAGTCTCCATGTAATTCTCTTCAGGGTTTTTGTCCTCCTTACTAATGTAAGCTTACATGTACTTACATGTACTTACATGTAAGTAACAATAATTTGTTACTCACAGCATTCATCCCCTGCCCGTAGAACGGTACTACTGCGTGGGCTGCATCGCCCATAAGGACGCATTTGTCGCCGATGTGATATGGGGTGCATTTGACAGACACCATACCCTGCGCAGGCAGTCGGAAATAATCTCTCCTGAGTGCATCCCTACAAGGAACAAATGGAAAGAAAACAATTACCAAATTATTTTGAGTTATCTAATTTGACAGTTGCATTTTTTTTTCTCTAAACAACAGACTGGTTTTTGCTTGCTACATCATTAATATGCTAAAATAACCACGCTCCGTATGCCCTGGTAAAGTTAAGCAGCCAAAAAGAGGAGTGAAGGCATGCTTTCAGTTCTTTATGGCTGAGCACTCTGGATTAAGTGAGCCTAGGGAGGAAGTGAAGTGAATGGAGAGCCACTGGTGGTGCTACACCTCATGCGAGCCCCATCTCTCAATCACCCGCAACATATGGTTCACCTGAAATTAAAACCTCACTGCAGAAAACCATGTAACTGTAAGTCTGCAATTTCACACTTCACAAATCACGGCTGTGGATGTGGCTGCAGCCGATGGGATGATGGGAAATGAAAGTGTTTTTTTAGAGGAAGGCTTGGCAGGTTGGATGACGTGATAAAAGGCAGAAGGATAAACAGAGATGAGAGACGGGCAGGCAGTAAGAAAATTACTCACTCTCCTATTAGTGGTATGGTGTCGGGGAAGTATTTCTGGAAAAACTCTATGACTTCATCTCCTGTGGTAATCTTCTCGAACTCATCGAAGGGCATGAAGAGGGTACAGGTGAAAGTCTTGTCCTAAATTGGAAAATAAACAGAGTGCATGGTGATGTTAGCTCTCCAATCCTTTGGACACACCTGTCAAGTTACATTTTTATTTATTACACTTGCTCACAAGATACTTCACATAATAAACCTTTTATTATCTACTGTTCCAGCAATGCGGCACGAGCACAGTGTGGAACTTTGACAGACAAAGTTTTTGTAAGTTCATTTAACTTTTCTTTTTATAAACACACCTTAAAAACAAGACTATAGTTTTTGCAGGTATTTGGTCAGTAAATATTGGTTAAAATTTTGCCCTGATGATGGTGCCAGTTAAATAGACCACTGAAGTTATTATAAAGTATCCTCTGATGACCATCAACATCTGTGGACATTGTACCAAATCACTCTTGTACACTCGATATATTATCTGTATACGAATGAACGTTTTTTTTTTTTCTGCTGATGGCACCACACTCAAATATTGTTATACAGTACATACTTCAAAAAATGTAATTCAAATTGATCAGAGTTGTACAAAACAAAAAGTGTGCGTCACATACTGAAAGGAAAATAGATTAAATCTGTACTTGGTTTCTGGGTTGTAAGTGTTAAAATGTTACCACACTTTTGCCCTGTTCTGTGTGCGCTCATTGTTTTTCTATTGATACATAACACAAATGCATCCATCACAAACAGGTGGCAACTGTGAGAAAACATTCTAAACACAGGGATGACTATTCCCAAAGCTTTCAGCTGCATTTCAGAAAGAGAGTAATCTTTTGGGGATAATTGTTTCCAAGTTCAAGAACAAGTCCTCACAAATAAATTAGCATCCCTTGATAAATGCTGCATCCTGCTGTATCCTACACACACACTTCATTTCTCATGTCTTTTCCATGTAAATTCACTTTATTTCATGAGTCTGAAAAATTCCTCCCTGCTGAGCTCATTATAAAATTTTCCATCCTCAATGTAAACGTAACACTAAACTCCTCCCAGAGAAAGTGATGGATGAAAGTGCACTGAGGTTGTGGGTATGCCATTATCTGCCCATCCGAGCAGGTGCCATCTATAAACGGGGCAGTGATTGGCAGTGTGAATACTCTCCAAAGTCAACTGCCTAAAACTGGCCTCACCGAGGAGAGCAGAACCGTTATGCTCAGTCAACCAGGCAGAAAAATCAATTGAGAGATTAAGAAGGACAGGACAGACTGCAACTCAGGTGAGAAGGAGGACAAGGCGGCTGTCTGAAAAGTAGGGTGAACCTCACAGGGAGACAAAACATTTTGCACACAAAGATATCTGATGAGCAAGCGTCTGAAGTGAGTAATTAACTGTATGAGTATATCCCAGAGGTCAATCATGGCCTGAAATTTTCGGAATTGATTATGATTTTGCCAAAGAGGACAAAAAGAAAGTTCCCACTCACCATGTTGGGCAGGGCGATCATCATGAACGTGTTTCGTGGCCAGATGTGCAGATAATTATGCTTCATAGCAAACTGGGGATGATGATGAAAGTGGGTCAAAGACAAATGAAAAAAAAAGACATGTACGAATGAAAAATTCGGAGCACGGCATGGTGGACCGACCTCTCCGTTGATGGGTGGCATGGTGAGCTCCATGTAGCCGTGAGGGATGTAGGTCTGGCTGAAGTTGAAGCGGCTGCGACGCAGGAACTGCTTGCGGATGGTGGAGAAAGCTCCATCACAGCCCACAATAAGGTCGGCCTTCACCTGCTCCTCGGACCCGTCTGGCCTGAGAAGCATACCAACAACATAACAAACTGACCTCAATAAATAACATGGAGGATATTTAACAGACTCCTGCTTAAAGCCTGAGGGACTGGAACATCACAAAAAAATACCCAAAACTGAATCTATTGAACAAAGGCAACATTTTGGATCTTCGTAAGGCTTCCTGGTAGCAACGTCCTGGTGCCTCCACTCCTGTGAGCCGGGCTGACACTCAGGTTAAAAAGCTTTACTTTGTGGATGCTTAGCCTGTGAAAATGTAGTAATTGGTGAGCCATCTCTGTGTGCTTTGGGTTTGATTCAGACACAAAATGTGGTACAGGCTGAAGCTTTTCTTTACCACATTCCCTCTGCAGTTCACTTGCACTCCAGCTTTTTTAACTTTCCATTATTTATGAATGAAATTTTTTTTTTTATTCTGGGCAGAATTGTATATGAAGTATTATGATACAATATCTAAATATAATAATATTTGCTCACATGGAGATTGAAGTCATGCTTGCACTTGCAGAAACTAAAAAAAACTAAAAATATTTTTGTTAAAGATAATAATAATAATGACAGCGGCTTTTAACCAACTCAGGCTACTCGTAAAATATATGGACGCTTCAAATATAAACTGGATTTCATAGTATCTGTGTAGCATGTTGGTTAAGTGGCCATGGCCTTTTTGATTTGTTGCACTTTAGCTGAAAGGCTTGGAGGTTGCAGATAATGGCCTCTGTGGTCACTGCAATCACACAGTAAACTGTTTGGTCCATCTAGTCATTGCTTTTAAAAGCTGTTGGAAACCGCAGGAGTCAGTATATGTCTAACAACTCTGGTCACAGGCCGAGTGTTACAGTGTTACATTGCAACCCAGAATAAGATGTAAAATACACACACCCATCCAAGTTGTCTGGAGGTGAGAAGAACACGTATGTAAACAGAGGCAGGTAAGACACAGACTTTCAGCAGGTTTCAGTCAGGGACTGTCTCCGAAGTGTCTTTTGGAGGGTTTTTTCCTAACTATAACCATGAGGTTTCTCTAACTCTAAGGTTTGTTTTTTTCCTCACCTTGGGTTTCCACATGGTTTCTATTTCCTAAAGCACATAGCACTGTGACGTCTCACGAGACAAAGCTGTGACACTGATACGCTTGTTGTGTACCCCTCTGTGTATCACACACTTTGCCGTGACACCGGCTTGCTCATTAAGAGTTTCGGCGACCCACATGATGTGAGATCTGATGCTGTTCACATCAGTGACCTGCAGTTGGTGGATGTGGGAGCATCTATCAAACTCAATGTTTAGTACCTCTCAATATTTTCTTTGCACCCCATCTTCTTATTAAATGATCCTTGTATTATACATAATGGTGTTAAGTGCCGAATTGCTTCAGCACCACTCCAATTATTTAGACATCAATAAACAGACATTAGTTTCAGAGTGTCATTTATTTAAATCTGTTTAACCATTTTTCCCCTTATAAACATTAGTGTTCAGGATGTATTCATTTGTTTTAGGTTGAATCATATTATATGAAGCTGTGTGTCACTGTTACTGTTGGACAAAACATAAAGCACTGTTCAGAGTGCACAGCCATGTTAGCAACTCTGTTCGGCTGTACTTCAGCACAGTGGAGCTTTGAGTTAAATGCTGATGTCAGCATGCTAATCCAGCTCAGTATCACCAGAGTGTGTAATACAGCCGACGGCCCAGTAGAGGACACTGTGTCAGTGTTATGTTTTGCCTTGACTCAACCAGAAAATTACAGGCACCTATGACAAGGGTCGAAGAAGGAGGTCATGTGGTGAAGGTCATGTGACACAAAAATGACAATGTTCTTGTAGGGAAGCAGGTTGAGGATGTTTGGATCTATTAAAACCCAGGACTTTCACTCAGGAGTGTTCAGGTCTGTGAGGAAGCAAAGTGGATTTCTTTTCTTTTCTATTCAGATATCTTTCTTACACCTAACCAAGTAGTTTTTGTGCCCCCCCCCCCCCCCAACCTACCAGGTGTTTCTTTCAGTGGTTTCTCACGCATCGGCGAGGCAAAACGTGACACTGACCCAGCATGCCGTAGTGGATTGACAGGTGTATTACACACTTTAATGTGATACCAGTTGTGCTAATCCCAATCATGGTGCTCGCATGTTTATGGTTGCAGGCTCTACTGTTTACTGTGGATCTACACTTAGATGGACGGAGGCAGTAGATGCTGGCAACAGTTCAAAGCTAGGAAACGTGGGGGTTCTCGATTGATAGCAAAGCGACCCTCAGGCAGGCATATATTTTGGTTTAGCCTGCTACAATGGCAACATTTGTTAACTAGCAGTAAAAGTGCCAGTGAGGCTGATAGATATGACATTTAATTTATAAATATTTATGTCACATTAAGAACTGAAGGCCTGATGATAGAATAAGAGGAAGAGGGTCAATAATTGTTACGATATGTTCCTGTAAACCACCAAAGCAGGCTTCTTGGTATTTCGAGAGGAAACATAAGGTGATCAGCCATCAGCAAAGAAGTCTTTGAAGCTGATTAATCTCCTGATGACCACGAGTGTCTGTACAGAATTTTATGGCCATCAAGTAAGTGTTAAGATGAGGTCTGGTACTTCATACAGCCACACTGCTAGCATGACTAATAGGTAAACAAATCTTTCATACTGTGCAAGCACAGGTGTTAATCCTCAGAGTCTTATTCCTTAGCGATAGATCCAGAACTCATCTACATCAGTTTATTGTCCCTGAACTCATGCAACACTTTTATCCACTCCGTTATCCACTTTCCAATTCCAAGCATGTCCAATCAGCTAACAATAATAAGTGAGTTTAGGCAACAGGTACTTTACATAGATTCCAAATTGGCGCTTCAATGTCATTGTGACACATTCAGCTGAGTGTATTTTTTATTGCCTCTGACCAGCTGTATTTCCACAGAACATACAGTTGTATAAAAACCCTAAGCGTGCATAGAGACCCATTAATCTGTAAATTGACTCAGTGCATGCTTAATTCAGGGTCTGGTTTCCTGAGTAGAGCGTCATGAGGAATGACAATCCTTTTGTTACAAATGTGCCTGCATCATGGGATGCTGATTTCACATTTCCTCATTAACTTGCTTTTAGATTTGCAGCAGATTATTGTATGAGTGTGGACCAGATTATCAGACATCTATTTCATGCTGATGACTATCTGCACATTTCCTGTGCTAGTATGGGAGGAAACCGTCTATCTGAGTGGCATCAGGTTCTCCATGGACATTTAATTATATAAGCCAGAGAGAGCAAACATAAACTGCCACAGTTCAGCTGCAGGGAGGAGGGGAGATGAGCCAGACATGTGTGAGGCGCACACCAGGATGACGTTTGGTGCCTTTGCATTAAACTTGATTTAATTAAAGTGACTCATTGTAGTTTTAACTGGGTAGGACTTGATATGAAAATAAATGAATAAACATAAATGATAAGAGAGACATGAAATGGATTTTTTTTTATTTTTTTTAGATAAGGCTGAAGTCAATTTAAGGACTCTGAACAGTTTGTGCTCCTGCATACTGTTAATAATTCACTGCATGCGTACACTAATACCAGCAACCGAAAAGACCTGGAGGTGTTTCATTGTTAATTGGGTTGTAAATTGTGTGTCACATTTACCTCAAGGACAACCAATTACAAAGCAACTAGGAAGTCACACACACAAGGCTTCAAAGGCAACATATTTATCACCGTCCAGGACCTCAGGTGGTGACCGTGTACAAGCACATGGGTCTTTACATGCAGCAACACACAGAGAAAACATGATCAATAAAGTTGTAATGTAAACAAAGAATCCTCCTCTTAGGTAACCCTCTGGGAAAATGATCGGTAACTATTTACCTGACAAAGGTCATTAGCCCTGTTTCAGCACTCCAGTCCTGCAGCTTGTGGTCAAAGTTCAACTTTGTGTTTGGATACCTTTCTGCCTCTGTGGGAGTAAAATGTTACAGTAACAGCTTACTTGTCACAGATGCAGGCATACCAGCAGCAGTTTAACATGACAGAGAAATATCTCGTTAAATACACAAGAAACCTTCAGAATTCTAATAAAACAGAAAAAGAGAAATACTTTCAGCATAAAGTCAGCAGCCACTGAGGATAAATGGCCTTGTACCAATCTGCATGAATGTACTGAGCTACATAACACAGCAGTCAGTGTTTTGTGAAAAGCAATGTTAAGGCTGTCACCCTTTCAAAAAATGTCTTTATCTCAATGTTCACTCCGGGAGCCTGGATCAGACCTGATAACGTTGACAACTTCACAACCAGCCTCTATTTCAACACATGTAGGCAATCTAATTAAAGACAGACCTGTGCTGTCACACATTACCTCTAACCGACACCGAGGAGGCAAAATCCCTTTTAGCTAAAAAACGAACACATCCCCTGATGTCGCCTGACGCATTTAGGCAGTTTAAAGACTGGCAGGGATCTCACACACAGGGAGGACGTGCAGTGGAAAAGAGACTCAGCTCACTAACAAACAGCCTGGACTTGGACAAGTGCCGGGGGGGGGGGGGGGGACAGAGTATATACTTTAACTTTGGGCTTTGTATAGAGTTCATGAATTAATAAAGTTCTGAGTATACAGACTTTAAATATTAAAGCTTTCATAGAATTCAAAAATATAGAGGCTACTGTGTCAAAATGCAAAGTGATACTGTATAACTTCTGAAAGAATAAATAATTCAGTGTTCCTATTGCAAATAAAATGTTGAAATCATTAGCAAATGTTAGGCTGCTGAATAGTTAACCCATCCCACTATCAAAGCTGCTGCTCTGGTTATTCTATTTTATTATTCTACTCTTTTAAATTCACACTACTGTTGATATTAGTATGGCACTATTTCAATTGTACATTATACTTCTTAGCTATGTGGGCTCAGAGTCTGTGACGGGTTGTATGAATGGTTTTGTAGTTTTATTGCACTTGGTTCCAGACAAACTCCTTCCCAGAACGCAAAGAGATGTTTGGTAAAATCACTTGATTACTTGCTCAAGTCTTTACACTTATTCTACATCCTCTCTTGGTCTGGTATGACCAGTAGCTTATGGCGGCTAATGTCAGCAAACGTCAGATAGTTTTTAGGGCTCAAAGTATTCCATTGTTTGCTCACTCATTTTTCAACATAGATAACAGTCCTTATTAGTGAGATTATAGACACTTTTCATTCATCATTGTTTTGTGTCATAACCAACAATAGAGTCGCTTAAACTTTCCACACCAGTAAAATGAAATGATTTACATGATGGGGCTGTTAGCAGAAAGTAGTGAATACGGGACATATATGAAAATTTTTGAGAGGATTGTAAATTTCACACTCAGAATTTGGACCCTCAAATAAAAGGTCTTTCAGTAAACATGTGAAAGATACAACAAAAGCCGCATTTTGTTCGGTTGCAATATAAAGCACATGAATCCACTAATACATTTCTGCACCTGTTTTATCATTTAACGTTATGAATAATATATAAAATAAATTCTGCAGCTTGTTTTATGATATCCAACAACACAAAGCATTGAATTACACAACATCAATTTGGGAATCTTGTTAAATTCCAACAAGGTCCCGTGCTGTATGAGTGTAGTGTTTTGCTCAACATACCTGTACTTCACATTAATCTGAAGCCATTCAATTAAAATGTTAGGTCCAATCTAGTCGAATTGCCACCATGAAGCTTGTGCACAAGTTCAATGAGAAAGCTCTGTTCCTTCATGTGCCATTCTTGCTGCTCTATTTTCTTCATCACTCTATTTTACCACGCTCTGAACTCATTCATTCGTCACTACACCTGCTCAATGATCTTTCTGCACGTGTTTTTGAGCCAATTAGTTTCCCTGTTCTTGAAACATCATTGTAATATTGTCATTCTGCCTTTCAGACTGACCGACACGCAGCCATCACCACCTCATCCGTCTGGTTTTTCTGATAGTTTCAACTGAAGTTTCCATTCATCTCCGCTCTCCCCTCTTCCCTAACAGTTGAGATAGATGACCTCCCACCTCTGAGCCCGGTTCTGTTTCTTCCTATCATTCCTGTGGGAATTGTTGAATTGTTGGGTTTCTTAAGTCCCCTGAGATGTCTTATATTGTGATTTGGTGCTACATATTAAATAATTTGAAATCCACATTCTCCTCCGCTCCACCGCCTCCAGTGTCTAAGCTGCAGGGATCTTGTCCTGTCTCCTACATCCATTTGGGACATCAGTGTATGAAGGGGCTTAATCGCCAGAATTTATTACTCAATCTGTCATTTTTTCAATAGATTATTTTTCATTCCTAATGGTCTCTCTGTTTACATAAAAAAAATATATATCTTAGGCACTTGTTCAGACATCAACTGACCAACTGCCATCAGATTAATATTAAGGGGTTCTTGTCAGAAATGTTTCTTTTGAATGTTGAATTGTCATCTCTGTTTGACTGTGACTTGGTTATTTCAGCACTTAAATGACGGCTATTTGTGTACAGAAATACACAATGAATGTTCTTACCTGTTAGCAGGTCTTTGTTCAGACTGGCTCGGTCCACTGACAGGATGTACTGAAAGGAGAACATTCTGTAATTCTGTTCTACAGGTAACACAGCTTCACAAACAGATATATACAGTTCATATAAAATGGGAACAGGAAGCATCTGCAGATTAAATACTAATTTTGCAGCTTGTCAGACCTCGAATGTGTTTGAAAGCACACACTTACAAGTAGCTGGGGTTCGTGTTGTCTCTGCATTCACGACTCATTGTGCTTCCCCCGTCTTTCTTGTATATTGTTGTTTCAACTAACCATGTAGGTCCCCATGAGATTAAAGAATCCCTGCCGAACTGGCAGCAGGGTAATTAAACAGCTATTTTCAGACAGACTCATCCTGCATACAAATAGCATCTTATATAATGACATACAAGCATCTATCTAGTTGGACCTTTATATTGTTTTGGGACAAAATTAAGTCTGACTGTAGCAGTCATCACCTCTACTAGTCGTTGTTTGGTGCATCCTCGAGTTACCTCAGCCAACAGCTACTTGTAAGTGTGTGCTTTCAAACACATTCGAGGACTGACAAGCTGCAAAATTAGTATTTAATCTGCAGACTGAATCTGTATGCATGAGGCAGTTCTTACAGTGTCTTCACGAGCACCCAGACACTTGTAACTGGACAGAGTAATATTCTTGGAAGTGGAGATGCTGTCAATTTAACTTGGTGCGCAAATTCTTTCCTGTGAAGGGCAAATTAATCTGGAAGGAGGGTCAAGAGCCAAAAACAAATGTTTATGCTTGAGAACACCATCCTTCTTTCTAGATAAGATGTAGGCAAAGTGTTATAAATATATGGAAGCTTAACAGCACGATGCTGTACAATGTTATGACTCATATTAACTTTTTAGTTGCACAAAATGTACAGTTTTGATTAATTACGGTTTGGATTATACAGCATTTAAGAATAAGGAGGATAAGTATGTGCTTTTCAAATGCTGTGGTGGACCAAGACAATGACAGTGCAGGCCAAACCTGGCCCACAGGCCCCAAATTGGGCCGCTGCGATCTAAAAAGAAGTAGTTTAACAGAAAATCCAAATGACAATTTATAGTTATTTGTAGATTCATTAACATATGCCCTGATAATGTATTTTTAAGTCTTTAGTGTTATGTCATTAATTGAGACTTTTGTTTTAGTTTATTACTTAAATAAAAACCGGATTCACAAAATTCTGCAGTTATTTTGTGAAAAACAGTAGTTTTGCAGTTGTTATGGGGTTGATATGTGACAAATTAAAGAGGTTTACCTGGCCTTTCTTGCCATAAGGGATTGGAGACTGTTTACCACTCAGTGAATGGATCATCCTTGCATGCATGGGGATTCCCTGGGACACAATCTGAAAAGAAATAACAGATTATTACAGGACATCACATCTTTAAGCCGACGTGTACAACCCATTTGTCTATATCCGCTTCATCCTGAGGCCTATCCCATCTGCCTGTGGGCCAAGTCGGAGTACAGTTCTGTCTCATGTTTTGTTTGTCAGTGTCCTCAGTGGAAAATGTCAAGTGGAAAATGTCAAGTGGAAAGAGGACATCATGCTGTGTACAGCCAGCTCGTCCATGCACTGTGTCCGTGTCTGCCCTTGAAAAGTATGTGAAAACCTGGCGAAGCATGTCTTATTTCGTCATGCTGAAAAGTCATGCAAGTGTAAAAAAAAAAAGGGGGGGAGTGATACAGAGTGATGCAGAGTTCTCAGGCATGAATAACATGCTCAGTGCAGACAATGTAGACCAACAAAAAGGATTGCTGACCTCAGACACCAGAAAAAAAATATCTTGAGTTGACTACAAGCAGAGAAAGCAAGGTGGCTGCTTCCCTGAGGCCTGGCCACATATTTAATATTAATGTAAATCAACAAAAACAAATGCTTACCTCCACTTTTCTCTATATTACCACCATATTCACCTAATTTACACTTCATAATTTAAGCAGTGAATATGTTTTATCAGCATACCTTCTCCTCCATTCCAACATGTTTCAGTGCTTGCCGGCCGCGGTGAGACAGAGCCAGATTGATGCTTCTCCCCTTCACAATTTTGGCTTGCCGGATATCTGAGCAAAAAGTCAAACACAGTATTTCAATCTTACCTTTTTTTCCCCTGTGTGTGTAGGATTACAGTAATTGGGATGCGTGGGTGTATTCCTGAGAGAATGGTGTGGTAATGTGACAACATTACTGACTTAGAAAAATATTAGTTTTAAATAAGCTGTGAGTGTTACCTTCCCGAGTTTCAAAGACTTCCACATCAAAGCCTCTTCTGGCGAAGTAGCAGGCACTCAGTGCCCCAACCTGAAGCATTCCATAAAAACCTTATCAAAATCACTTTTACACTGACATATATACAGTATATTGTGACTACACAGTATTAACAGCTGTACATGCTGCATAGCCAATCCTAAACACTCGTTTTTAATTACACTGTTAAATGTAAATACACTTCTTTGACCACATAGTTAAAACAAATTGTGGTCTCTCCTTCCCTTTAACAGTATTGCTTTGTAAAACTGACCCCTTTAGAGGAGACCAGCTGGCTTGGAAAAAGCACATTTACAGTAAAGAGCTCAAGAGGCAAGAAGTACAACAAATGTATGCAATAACAAAATGAATAATTCACTTTTACTTCACTTTCACTTTATTTTCTTACCAAACCACCGCCCACCACTGCTACGACTTTCCTCCTGTTTTGTCTGTCAGTGGATTCCTCCATTATGTTCGGGGCTCTCTGGTGGTTTGACCTTCTGCACTCACTGTCCAGCTCAAAGTGACTTATGGGACTATTGAGTTAAGATTTAAAAGAGGAGGAGCGTTGTGAATCCCATGAATGACACTTTCAAAATCAATTCCCCTGTTTCTAGGCAAACAGCTTCAAAGTAGTGTCTGGCAGACCAATCTGGTGTCAGAAAAGCCGAAACCAGACACCACCTGTGCTCTACCCTAAATATTCCATTGGCATAAGTTTGATCTATTGTTATAGTCCCAGGAAGTCTCTGTCTGCATGTGGGATATTGAGTATGCAGGTTCAAAACATACATTAAAAAGTCAAAAAGTCCCTAAATTTTGCTGAGTTATTATCAGCCGTCCATTCATAACATGTAAACATACAGGATCATTATAGCAGTTGTATTTTCGGGGGCCACCTGAACCTGTACTTGTAAAGACGACGAGTATTAAGGATTACTGCTCCTGTTGTCACAAATGACAGGTACTGTAATGGCATTTAAATATAAAAGCAAAGAAATCTGTCGCCATCTAGTGGTTGTGCGATGACAGCACGTTCAGCAGCTACACGACCACAACACTCATCAACAAGGCTACTACATACAGTACATATAGCCTACTACATACAGCATATGTACAAATAAGTACAGCGTTACAATTAAGAGTTGGAAATACCCTACAATTTATACAATATATAATAACATCTGCAATTTCGGTGCTATTTCAAATTGTTCTTGACTAAAGAGTTTACTACTAACATAAACTACATTGAAAATTATATCTTTCTTGTTGACTTTGAAACATACCCATACAGCTTCTTTTTTTATTTTATTTTTTTATTAAATCAGCATCCATTCGGTATGTTTTATGTCTATTTTATATGTAATCACAACGATATTAAATATTTAGCCTCTCCGGCTCACATTGTACTATATCAGGTAGGTGTAATTTTAAAAAGAAACGTAATTTTTTTTTTGATCCCAGCAACAAAACATAAACATGATTCATAAAAAATAACACTCGCAAAGTAACAACAATAATAAAGAGTAATTAAAAATTGGTCTTCATGTCTTTCTCTATTAAGAGTTCCGTAAAGTTCTGCAGATATTAACGATTCCTTTGCAGAATTTAAATTTATACATTTACTACTAGCAAAATTGTTTTTATACCATAGCTTTGACCATTATGTTATTATATAGGAAAGGGGGAGTATATTTGTAATACTTGTACTTTTTAATGTCTAACTTTCATGTTTAAAAGCAGCCCTCAGGACAAAAGGAGGAAACTTGATCTGACACACGCAACATAAAAGGAAATCCACACACAGGCGATGTAATCAATATCAGAATCAATGACACAACACAATTGTGACAACAAGGGTGAACTCTTCACAGCTTGCCGGTGTTTTTAACTTCAAGTCTACAGCTAATTAATTGTTGTTGTCACAATTCAATTTACCATTGGCAGGATTCATTGTAAAATTGACGACCTATCATTTCCGACATCGGTGCGTTCTGCGCTCGATTGCTCGAGTCTGTTCAAAGATGGCGCTGTGAAAGCCGAGGTTTGTTTTCCAACGGGTGCAAAGTATGTTTAAGTGCATTAACCGACCGGCCCAGTTAACGAGGTATCTCCAGTCGGCAACCGACAGTCTCTGTATCTACCAAGACTTCAGGTGAGTGCTGCCACGCACATGTTGGTAACATTTAGTTAAAACGAGTTGAGTTGTTTCTACAAAGAACAGCCAGCTGCCAAAAACAACGTTAGTAGCCGGAGCCGGTTTCTCGACCCGGCTAACCTCCCGAGCTAACGCGGACCTGCTAGCCGCGCTGCTACGTGAGGTGGCAGCTGAGTCGGGTTGTGCTCGCAGCTCCCGTGTTACTCAGTCGGTTATAATACGTTTAGTTGCACATGTCGCCGCAGAAAGAGACCAGACGGCCCCGGACAGCTGCCGCTCGCTGACCCCCCCGGAGCTTTTGTTGCTGTCGGAACAAGCTAGCGCTCGTTCCCCATGTGAGTGGTGTTGATCACGTCCTCCGGAGAGTTGTCGGTCCACTCATCTCTGCTGCCTTCGTGTTTTCAACCATCTCACCGACAGTGACGCGTGGATTTTTACGCGTTTTTTGTTGTTGTTCTTTCTGTGAACCCGTTTTAAAGCGTGTGTTCCGGTCAGCTGTTCTTTGAGACAACAACGTAGTTACGACCGAAGTAGCTTTCAAAAACAGATTCGCTGGTTGTATTTTAATATTCGGCACCGCTTTGCAAAACTGAAAGATTTAATATTATAATATTCCTATAAAACTGTGCCACGCGACCAACGCGTCGGCCAGCGGCACCATCAGGTGTGTTTCACCGACTATCATCTGTTAAAGTCGCTTTATAACCACCACTGGAACAGCTGTATGTAAACATATATCCGTACATGTCACTTATTATATCCCCCGCGACGCTCTCGGCCCTTACAGACCAAATCCTCAGGGGTCAAGAGAATCTCCTTTGACCTTTACGGGTTCATTCAGAATATCATTACAGGAGAAACTCACAGCTGCGTTAACTTCTGAGTTTCCGTTTGCTTCCCTCTGCTGCAGGCCGGTGTCATCCTCGCCACTCAGAATGACCGAGCCGGCTGTGAACAGGGTGGTCAGTGAAATAATCCGCTCTCCAGAAGACAAACGGGTTTACCAGGGCCTGGAGTTCACCAACGGCCTGAAGGCCATGCTCATCAGTGACCCAACAACAGACAAATCCTCTGCTGCTTTGGATGTCCAGATAGGTAAAAGATGGCTGTTTTCTTGCCAGGTTGTGTTTGTATATACTGTATATTCATTCATTCGTTGAAAAGATCCATGTGACCGTGTATTATGCTAAAATGTTGGGCTTTGAAGATGACCATAATGTCTAATGTAACCTCAATACTGACCATAAATTAGTTTTAGGTTTCAGAGAAGAATCTTTGATATCTATTGTCTGTTGCCATAAATTAACCTCTAATGATAATATTTTGATGTGCCTACTTGGGTTTTTCAACTTTCATGTAAAACATTGTCCCAGCAAAAAAAATATTCAAAGTTGTGACTCTCGGCTGTAACTCCTGTGACGAAGCATTAGTGGCTTGCTTTTAGTGTAGGAGGAGGAAATGATTAACACTGAACACTGTCATGTTTTCACTTCACTATAAAATGTTACCTCTGAACTGTCTAACACATTAAAAGGCACAACTGCAGAGATGGTTTATAAGAGGGGTAAACGTTTACTATACTACACTGAGCTGTTTTATATCAGGTAAGTTGATGAGGTCTTTCAGAGTAGAGGCTTACCCAGCATATTCTGATTGCTTAAATACCATCTCAATCTCTCTGCATATAAACGTACCTGTTATGGTGCCGTTTCACATCCGTGATTCTTTTTTTTTTCTTCCTTTGTTTGGCCAACCATATGGCACACTTTGTAAAGTCAAGATTTTGTATCTGGGTTCTAATGAGCAAAGACATTCAGCTCAACTGACTTCATTTTCTTTTTCAATTCAAAGGTTCTTTATCTGACCCAGCGAACATCTCAGGCCTGGCGCACTTTTGTGAGCACATGTTGTTCCTGGGAACACAGAAGTACCCCAAGGAGAATGAGTACAGTCAGTTTCTCAGCGAGCACGCAGGCAGCTCCAACGCCTTCACCAGCGGAGAGCATACCAACTATTACTTTGACGTGTCCCATGAGCACTTGGAAGGAGCACTAGACAGGTATTTAATTTGCTTAATTTCGCCTTGTATGAAAAAAAAAAAGGCACGTCACGAGGACTCTAGTCTCTGCAAATATGAGTCAATTAGCAAACATGGCAGCAATATCTGCACAGCTAATCAGATTTCACAAGTCTTTAATCTGTTTTTCACCATATACACATACATGAGTTTATAGCTTGTCAGTGTTTTTTTTTTTTTAGGACACCCACACACACACACACACACACACACACACACACACACACACACACACACACACACACACACACACACACACACACACACACACACGTACGTACGTTTATCAAATATGGGCAGATGTCATGTGTTTGCCTAAGTGCTCGTTGAGTTATCAGTACACAGTGTTCCCCTCGGGAGTCGTCGTCAACCTCAGGCACCGGGTGAGATTGATGGCTTCAGCCTTGCAGGGGGCTCCGCACGTGTCAGCTGTGGTGGTTTGAAAAGGACACTTGGGTGGTCAGAATTTAACCAATAAGGGTAAACTTACCTAATTAGAAATGAATGATGGTCTAGCAAGCACCTGTTTCAGTGGCATAGGCTAATTGTTCCCTTGCACCAGTGAGTTGTGAAGGCCATCTGGACTTTAGTGGGAGGAAAGGACAGTGCAGAGTGAGCTGAATTATTGACGATGCTGCTTCTTTGAAAACGTTGGGTCTAAAAGGACCATGTGTTATTAACAAGCCTGGTTTTCATACCCATGCTAGTATTAATCCAACAATATTTATATCACACTTTTGTGTCTAGGTGGTTTATTTATTTATTTGATTTACCTTGATTGATTGTCCAGATGTCACCTCTACCTAACGCAAAGTTTGCTGAAATATTTTTAGCTTGCACACATAACATTCATCTTGGTCATGGTGTGAATCTCTTATAATCAAACAGCAACATCATCTTCTTTTTTTTTTTCTAGGCCTGCTATTCAGTAGTGGCTTAAACAATCACACAAATATTAGAATGCACCTCAGTGAACCTCGTACTAAAGACTGATTGTGTTTTAGCGTGAGCATTTTAAGGATACAACACCTATAAACACCTGCTAGTGAAAACGTTCACGGTGCAGTTGTTGTAATTGTGCAGTTGTATTGTAACTTGACTTCAAACAACCAGCTGCTGTGACAACGCTACATTTCTCGTCAGCTCCAGGAAGGATTTCAGATGGGTACAATATCTGTGTCATCAATCTTTAAATCTTCACTGTTCACTTCTGTGTGCACTTTGCATTTCCTCATTTGCATGGCAGTTGCTCTGACCTTGTACTCATGCAAATGTTTTTTCATCATTTCATGTGTATGTCGCAGTGTGTGTCTACAAATGGTCCTATTGTTCACACTAACAATATTCATTTAATATAGAACAGCATTGTTCAACTCGCAAATTAAAAAAAGATCACAGAGCCTTCAGTGTTAGTATTGTTCATCTGTATACCAGCATACCAAAATGTAATGGTTTATGTTAACCTGTCATATTGCAAACTCTGCAGGTTTGCTCAGTTCTTCCTGTGCCCGTTGTTTGATGAGAGCTGTAAGGACCGCGAGGTGAATGCTGTGGACTCTGAGCATGAGAAGAACCTGATGAATGATGCCTGGAGGCTGTTTCAGTTGGAGAAGGCGACTGGCAACTCAAACCACCCCTTCAGTAAATTTGGAACAGGTAGAAACCCACACGAGTTCTCGCCAGACCGCACTTAAGACACTATATCATCATATTATTCTGTCTCGATTGTTGTGGTAGGTCGTCGTGTCTGTCATATGAGCGTGTCTGTCTCTACACATGGAGACGCGGAGTGAATACGTCCGGAGAGCAATATGTGTTTAAGCACCATCAGACAGTACTTAAGTATTTCTAGTTTTCTCCCAACTATAGGACAGAGATAATGTGATTTAGAGTTTGGATTCCCAGATCAGAGTAACATGGAGTTGGAGCAGCTCTAAACTCAAAATATCCACCTGATGGCAGTCTTGAATTGTATAATCTGTGTTCCAGTTAAGAATAGAAGAGGATCAGACAGGCCTGAGAGCCATGCACTCATAGCAGACTAACATAATCTTCTCCAGCCTGTTGTTTGTGTCTCTGTCTCAAAAAACCTCAACCACTAGACTTGCCTTAGAGGTGCCAGATGTAGAAATATAATTCACTCGCAGACGGCAGGGAAGCAGCTTATTTATGTGCTTAACATGTTATTTTCACTTGGACTCTGAATAGTTAAAGCAATTTTTAAGAAGATCATGCTGATGTATGCGGTGATCATTATCTGTCCTTTCTCTGTCATGCACAGCCAACTGATCTGTCAATACACTGCTCATATTTCTCTATTTATTCAAACTTTGTTGATAACTGCAGTTGAACCTAAAGGATGTTTTAGTTTTTATAGGCTGGCAAAGATTGAGTGTGACAGTTGTGGAATTTTTTTTTTTTTTAACATGACTTCATATGTCCTGATTACTTTTTGTTATAGGTAACAAATTGACACTTGAGACCAGACCGTCTAGAGATGGGATCGACATCCGCCAGGAGCTCCTAAAATTTCACTCGACATACTACTCCTCCAACCTTATGGGATTCTGTGTGTTAGGACGAGGTAAGACTTCTGCTGTGTTCCAAATGGCCTACTTACATACTAACACTCAGCATTTTGAGTGCATAAGTGTGCTCACACTTACAAATATGTAAACATGCAGTGCACTACAAGCACCCAGATGATGGACTCGGAATGGTCCAAAAATTGCTTGTGAAGTGCTCGACACTTTCCACACTCGACCGCCCCCATTGTGGCTACTCAGCAGAAAAGGACGGATCACCAACACTGTACGAAAGTGTTTATTTTTCACTAAGTACCACCATACTGCTGTTGGGTAAAAGACATCAGTATGTTTATTGTGTGCGTTAAACAGAGGGCACGAAAAAAAAGTACAGCATTTGAAATATAATCTATTGTTTATGTAACGTTTGAAAGTTGCAACACTGCTTTTGTACTGTCTGTACAAAGAGAGGAACAAACATGGCAACTCATGGATGACTTAGGTGTTGCATGTTCTGCTTGCAAATTATTATGCAGTAGTACAACATATCATTTTCAAAACAGTTGTGATAATGTGCTTTTGTCTCATGACTGAAACTAAATGACATCATCAAGCCTCCACCTCATGCCAGCTGTAGCATTTCATAAAGCTTAGTTCTTATACAGTGTTCGCTGCAATGTTTGTCTTCTGTTTAGCTTTGCTGAACATGGAGGTGGTGATATGGTGACTGGCTGCTGGCCTTTCAACATGGTGTGTGTAATTGTGAGGAAAACTGAAAACCTCATTTCCTTTGTGGTAAAAGCAGTCTGTGTTTTACAAGTTCCTCAAACTAAAGGTGATATTCTGGAGTCGAAAATAAAAGCTAAATGCTAACAGGACTTCCAGCATGTTGAAACGATGATGGACACAATGTGTACATTTACTATGATCATTGGCTCCAGGTGATTCTCAGTTACTGAAAATCTAGTGAGGTTTCTTGTATATGTTGTTGTGAGTGTCCTGACAACTGTTTAAAATGCTCAACATATTTGCATGTTTCAGACGAGGCCATTGAAAGTTACATACTATAGGTTAACTGGGTCTGGATTTATTTATTTTCTCAACCATATATATTCTCCTGTTTCACCCACAGAGTCACTAGAAGAGTTGACGTCCATGGTGGTTAAGCTGTTTGGAGAAGTGGAAAACAAGAGCGTGCCTATCCCAGAATTCCCTGAGCACCCCTTCCAGGCAGAACACCTCAAAGTGAGCCGCTAACTTCTCTCATCACGTTACACTCTTCACACTTTAACGCAGGAGTATATCCAGCATTTCTTTTCTGTTTTCACCCATTACATCATGGTAACTGGCTGTTTTTCTACATTTTTACTGCCTATGGAAGACATTTCATCACTCATTTGAATAGTAAATAATGTGTTTTTTGTTGTTCTTTGTGTTCCGTTACAGCAATTCTACAAAGTGGTTCCTATCAAAGACATTAGGAACCTTTACGTGACTTTCCCCATCCCAGACCTCCAGAAGTACTACAAATCTAACCCAGGCCATTATCTGGGACATCTGATTGGTCACGAAGGACCTGGAAGTTTGTTATCGGAGCTGAAATCTAAAGGTACGAGGACACAGAGTTGACGACAAAAATGGTTGAATACATTTTAGAGAGTTTAGAGGTTAAGATTGAAAATGCTGCAGACATAAACGGAAGGTCTTATCAGCTATGATTAACACTGGGTTTTTTTGTGTGTTTTTTTTGTTTTATTATAATAATCTAATCATAACCATATATAACAACAAAACAAGAATACAGTTTTCTGCGCTTTAAAATCAAATGACAACAGATTGAGCTGTTACCCACGAGCGCGGCACTTTTTTATTTCACTGAATAGCTTAGAAGGGAATAATTTTCAGTAATCAAAGTTATTAAGAGTTCAAATTATTAAGAGTTAAAAATTTTCCATCACCAAATGACATTTATACTCCTCAGTAAATGAAAATTATGATAATTGTTTTTCAGGCTGGGTGAACACGCTTGTTGGAGGGCAGAAAGAAGGAGCCAGAGGATTCATGTTCTTTATCATCAATGTGGATTTGACTGAAGAGGGCCTCTGTAAGTACTGCATCTTACTCCACTGTCGGTGTACTGCAGTTGCTTCATCACTGGTGTGTTTTGCACGTGATTGTGTTTATTCCTAGGAGTGATCAGATTTATATGTGTGGGTAAAAGAAATGTAAATCTCCTTACCGCGGCGTGCTCTCCGTGTCGCTGCAGTGCACGTGGAGGACATCATCTTCCACATGTTCCAGTACATCCAGAAGCTGCGTACTGAGGGCCCTCAGGAGTGGGTGTTCGATGAGTGCAAGGTAATTTATGTCGTCTATTCAGTGGCACGATTTCTGAGGAACGGAACAAACATGATCCACTTCTGGTTAGTGGAGAAACTAATAAAGCAGCAGATACATTGACAACAGAGACTGATGGATTCAAACCTGACAACCGTTTCCTCCATCTCTTAATATCATTTGAAAAGACTAATATCAAAATAATGGCAATATTCTGACACGTTGACCAAATTAACTTAAAAACAGTTTGGATACAAAAGGAAGTTGCAATTGCATTTTCTTGAAATGAATGAGAAAATATTTTTTAGTATTTTGTCATATCGTGTTATCTTAGAAATAAACAGAAATGCCCTAAAACGCTGTGCTGTTATTTTCGGGCCATATCACCCACCTATACTGTACGTTTATTGTTTAAGTCATCTTCCCAAAGAGATGATAATAGCAGCAGCACTCCTTTTTTAGATGCGTCTCTAAACTTCAACTGTTTGCATCAGTTTTACGTGTTTCCAGGCTTCAGCGTGTTACATCCTCCACCTCTTTCTTTTTTTTCGCCTCTCTGCAGGATTTAAACAAAGTGGCCTTCAGGTTCAAGGACAAGGAGCGACCCCGGGGCTACACCTCCAAAGTGGCAGGTTTACTACACGTAGGTCCCCTCTCCATCTGCAAAGGTTGTTTCCAGGGAGACTCGGTGCAGCTCATTGCGTCTGTACCTGCTGTCGTCACCGGGCTGCCGGCTGCTGCTGTTGACTCTGTTATGTGAGACGGGAGATTTTGCAGAGGCACAGCCAGAATGAGGCTACCTTTTATATTTAACTGTGGCAGCAGGTAGAGTTAAGTACCTGATGGTTACTGCTGCTCTAATTACAGGAATTTTGTTACACCAGATTTGGCAGTGCAAATATTTTTCTCACCATTATAACAAGGCACAGGAAGTGCTTACATTACACCCATGCTGCCAGGTAGAATACGGTCACCTTGAGCATAGAAAGCATTTTGTCTAATCTTCATACACTCACCGGTTTGCTTCATGTAATTAGAAATTTGATATCTGGACACCAAAAAGATTTTAGATTTAACAGCACATATGTTTCATCCTCTTTAGTAGCACTTTAAGACTTTTGGCTTTTTAAAAAAGAAATTAATTGAATTTTATGTGTTTTCCATGAATGTTTTCTAGTTAATTCCCCCCCAACCTGAAGCAGGAAAATGCTAACAACTTCCTGCCCTTTGTGTTGCAGTACTACCCTCTAGAAGAAGTTCTAGCAGCAGAGTACCTTTTGGAGGACTTCAGGCCAGATCTGATTGAGATGGTGCTGGATAAGCTGAGACCAGAACACGTCAGGTCAGTATGATTAAAAACCAGGCTCTGGTCATGTGCAGAAAACCTTAGGCTCTCTTTGTTTATTCCTTTAACAGGAAATAAACACCACCCAAGTAATAGTGGCTTGAGACAGTAACTGAACTGTTCAGTAAAGAATATTATTGAATATTATTAGGTTATTTTCTGTACATGATGTACAAATCTCCTCACTGATAGAATTTTTTTTACTGATAATTAGATGCATTGCAAGCCTTTTATACATTACATTATGTATCATTGTACCATTATAACTGGTGTCTGTGCTGATGGATACAAAATAGAAAGTGGGGTTGGTTTGTTTGGATGAAACGGCTTTTCAATTTTCTCCCCTGAAAAGAAATGCCAGACAGCTTTACAGATGTGATTATCTCTGCAGCTCAGAAAAGGTTTAGTTTCTTATATCAGGAGACAGACGGGAGTGCTCAGGAATACATTATCAAGTTTTGCTTTCTTCGTTGGGAATACTTGCATCTTCATAGGATTTTACATAAGCAGTTTGTCGAGAATGAAAGATTTGTAATAGACGGGTTGTCCATGTCCTGTGTTGTTTAAAGATGGAGCCACGTCAGATTGTAATTGAGCTCCACAAAGCTGTGGGTTTTACACATGGACCCGATAGTTGTCTAACATGATGGACTACAGCTGAAACAATTGACAGAAGAACAATCACCAACAACTTGATAATTGATAATTTAAGCAAAAGTGATCTGATTCCAGTTTCTTAGATGTAAGTATTAGTTCGTTTCCTTTTCTACGATTTTAATTCTATCGGCATTTTTCCATATTTTCCGATGGAATACTTACATTAATTTAAGTAGTTTTTTTTTTTTTTTTTTTACCCGTAACCACACTTTTGGATCCAGATTTTGTCCTTTATGGAGATGCTGAATAGGTTTGGGTATTTGAGGGTGTGACACTGAGAGAAATTTCTGTTTACCTGTTGACTTTATTTTTAATTCACAACCTTTTATGAGGCGAGATGTCTGTGAATGAAAGAAAAAAAGGTGGGCACACTTTTTTTTTTTTTTAAAAGCTTAATCTTTACATTTACAGTCTGACAAATCTTACCTTGTGTGGCTTCAACACTAACTAATTTTCTTGGATGCTGCTGTTGCGTCAAGCAAAGTGCAGACGTGTGTCTAGTCCATTGCTTAATGAGGAGGAGATGGTGTGCACTCATTGGCTGACCCTGCCAGTTTGGCTGCCAGTCTCTTCCTTTACTGAAGTGGCTGTTTAACTTTGGGGTTCTGCCAGCACTGTTTTAAATTCATGACCGAGGGCTTCTTGATGTATCACTCTCATTCCAGCAGCTGTAAGTGAAGCATGTCAGTTTGAATCTGCTATACATTACACACTTGTTAATTATGAGCACTATTTCCCAGTACCTTGTTGTTTAACAAACGACAGCGCGTGAAACACAGACTCTAAATGCGCTCAGAGCTCCAGCTCTGTGCTCTGAATGCTGGATCAGACTTGTCCCCTCGACCTCATACATGATCCATAGGTTTCTCTAAACAAAAGTGACCTGATTTGCTTTTTTTTTTTCTCTCTCTCTCTCTCTTTCTCCAGAGTTGCAGTGGTGTCAAAGTCATTTGAAGGGCAAACAGACAAGACAGAAGAGTGGTATGGCACGCAGTACAAACAAGAGGCCATCTCCGAGGAGACCATCAAGGTGAGTGACTGCGGTCGCAGCGCTCTAATCCGATCACACACCGTCCTGCGTGTTTAGTTTTTCTGCTGTGTGATGAGTGTATGATAGCTGACTTCGTTTTATAAAAGACTGCTCACTGATCGTACACTTGTGTTTCAGAAATGGGAAAATGCAGACTTCAACGGCAAGTTCAAATTACCAATGAAAAACGAGTTCATCCCCATGAACTTCGAGATCTACCCTCTTGAGAAAGACTCTCCTTCAGTACCGACTTTAATCAAGGCAAGTGTTTTTTGCTGCACAGCTGTGTCATCAAAGTGTTGCCTCACTGCACCGGATGCTCCCCGCTCAGCTGCATACTGTTAGAAATCTCTATCATGCTTTCATATTGAAATATGGTATTGTGATTGAGACATTAAGCCTTTAGGAATGTCGTTGCCATGATGTCCAGATCAGAGGAACTAAGCTATGAACAACAGCGAACAGCTGAATCAAATGTAGTCTTTTTTTTTTTTTTTTGCTAAAAGACCTATCAAAGTAACTCTGTTGGATTCACGTGATGAGATTTGCACTATTTGCTGGTGTGCAGCTGAAATTTGCCTCTGCAGGCATTTCTATGGTTATGTTTGCACAGCCTGGACTTTGAAAATGAGAATTGCCTGTTTGGTGTTTATTTCTTCCAGGACACTGCAATGAGCAAGGTGTGGTTCAAGCAGGATGACAAGTTCTTCCTGCCCAAAGCATGCCTGAACTTTGAGTTCTTCAGGTGAGCAATTATGAAGATTTGTACTTCAGCTGGAATGTAAGCACAACGTCTCACCCAGTAAAACAACGTTACTTCATTGTAATTCTTAAACAGCTTCTAGATGTGGGGATTCATTAGTGACAAGCAGTAACTAAACGTCCAGGTTTTTTTTAGGGTGCCATGGAAACGGTACTTCAAATTATTCAACCAACAAAGTGCAGAAAAGAAATGTGAAAAAACACGTGTTTATCAGGAGTTTGATCAAGTCAACGACTGCTGTAGCTGCTACATAATAACAACGAGTTTTAAAAAGGAGCTGAAAGTCGTATTAATTTTGCATTAAGTTGTTCCACTTCACAACTTCAGAAGTAAGTAAAACACATCAGTTTTACTGGAACTACAAATCTACTGCAACCTGAACGACTGCCACAGTTTGACCATGGATGGTCTCAGCATGTTAACAGCAACGGAAGTACAAATAACTGTGGAAACACCACATAAACCTGAAATTCTTTTAACCAGGTTAGCTCACTCCTTAATTAAGGTAGGTCGCTGCTTCCTGGCTCAGTGTTGATATAATTTAGTTGCAGGATTTAATGATTCCAGACATGCAATCAAACTGGGAAGGTGTTTGCGTAGGCCGCGCACAGAAAATACTTCTATATGAAGTAGGATTTGATGGATTAGCTTGTAGCCAATAGTCAACACTGGAAACACTGCCCAGCCCTTCTGGGTGGAACTGTAATTAGACGGTATTGTTTTGGCGAATACATGTAACATTACAAATAGCACGCTAAAGTGTAGAAACAGGTACTGTACATGTTTCAGATCTCAGTGGGAGAAAATGTAAAGACCAATATCTCTACATGTTGTGTCTCTATGCTTTGTGTGACCACTGACGTTTTCTCTGCAGCCCGTTTGCATACGTGGACCCATTGCATTGTAACATGGCGTATTTATACCTGGAGCTCCTCAAGGACTCCCTCAACGAGTATGCATATGCAGCCGAGCTAGCTGGCTTGAACTATGACCTCCAAAATACCGTCTATGGGATGTATGTAAGTATTGACAATCCCTCCCCATCGCCCTCACGCCGCTTCCCAGACCTCACATCTCCTCCCCCTTTATCGTCCTCAGACTGAGACTGTGGCTCAGCCAGGCCTCGGTTGACAGGTAATATTAAGGCCTGTCTGTGGGCCGAGTGGAAGGTTTTATCACGCGGAATGATAAAGAAATGAAAGAAGTTTAGACATTTACAAAGTCATGTAGTTAAAAAAAACCAATGTATTTTCAAAAACCCTTCCAACCCAGGCCAGGCTGCACCAGCCTCTGTTCTATCTGCATCTTCCTCCTCATTCTTCATCAATCCTTTCTCTCTGCCCATCCACCTCCTGCTAAACGTTCATGACTACGTAAGAGAGGCTTTATTTGCTCATATCAAATCATCAGTTTTCTCTTTTTAGACATACGAGGGTTAAGTGCACACCTGTAACGACATCATCGGGTGAAGCGGTGTTCAATCAACAAAATTAAATTCATTATTTAAAAGTTGATTTGAAACTAGTGCAAGTCCTCCAGAGAACAGTTGTTGCGGGACAGAAAGCCGGTCATGTGGCTGCATATGCATACTCTTCTTATCATTCTTCTCATACCGCCTTTCCTTTTCTTTTTTTTTGACAACCCTTCATGCCCAGCCAACATGTTTTTGTTTATTTTTGTTTCTTTCTTCCTTCCATTAGTCGCTACCTTTACGCAGATCCCCTGCACTGCAACATGACCTACTTGTTACTCAGGTTACTGAAGGATGATTTAAAAGAGTATACATATGCAGCCAGCCTGGCCGGGCTGGTGTATGGCGTAGCCTCAGGGATGAATGCCATCCTCGTAAGTACAGCCGTTTGAAGTCTGGAGGGGAGTGGGGGCGTCAGCAGAGGGTCCACTCTCAGGCTGTACCGGAGTGAAAATGGCTTGGTTTTCTACGCTGTGTTTGATGGTGTGAAGTGCTGCCCTGGATTTATAGGACTCTCTGTTTGCTACTGCATTCCCTGCAAACACCAACTTAATCTCACTTCTACAAAATTCTCTGGAAAGACAATTAACGACTGCGTTGGCATTTTTATTTCCACGTAAGTCAAGGAACTATGTTGGAGAGAATCTCCTCATTATATTTCATGAGAGGAGAGCACAAATTTCCACACCACGTTTTTGACACGCCAACATTTTCATTTGTAAGATTAGTGTTGAAATGTATTTATTCATTAACAGTTTCGTTTTAGGCCCCCGTGGCAGTAAAACCGACAAATTTAAAACTTTGTGCGGACTTTCAGGAGAAACTCTGGCCGGTTCAGTCGAGGATGCATGAGCGACTGATCTCACAGATTCACTTCCAAACGTCACACAGGGTGATAAATTCAGACGGCGAATGTTCAGCAGAAGGGGAAAAAAAAAAAAAGGAGGAATACCGGAAGGCACGATTTTACCCACTCTGACTGTGTAATGCTGTTTTTTGGTCTTTTGGCTGCTGTTCTCCTGCATCTATTGTTCAGGTCATAGAGACAGTAAATGAAAAAGCATCTCAGTCTGAAGGAATACAATCAATCAATGCAGATTTGCTGACATATTTATAGTCCTATTTCTGCTGATGCAAGTGCACAAAGGATGTTGGGAGTGGATCTGTATCCAGGAAGTGTGACATCATTTGGAGGGACTTGCTCAATCAGGCAGCTCTTTGTTTTCCCTCCTTATGAATACAGCTTGTGTGTGTGTGTGTGTGGAGGGAGGGGGGGGGGGGACACTGAAAACCTCCCACCCTACGAATGAAAACTGGTTTCCAGGGTTGGTGCTTCTGTCTTCTTTCAAGCTTTCTAACTTCCTCACTAACACTCTGCACCCTTTGTCATGACCTAGTAACCTGCATTCATTAGCTACCTCTCTCAAAAGTGAGTTCCTGACAGCGGTGTGTGTCCTTGGAGACGAACATTCAACACAGTCTGTGGACCTGTGGTGGGATGCAGGTAATTGATTTGAGTCAGCAGTATCGGTGCGGCTGGCTGGCCGTTTGTGAAGGTTAATGATGTTAGGAGAGATTACTTTTAACAGGTGTCACCGCAGGGACTCGGTGACAGCGAGAGGCCGGGAATGGGATGAGTCTGAAAGTGTAGCCATGTAGTCGGAGGTTTTGCTGAATCATGGAGGCCCATAAGGTGTGCATGACATTGCAAAATGGAGGCTTGGAATAACCTTGACTTTTCTTTTTCTATTTTTTACTACTTTGCATAGAAAAACCTCATCATCAGCCACTTAGGTCTGTGCTCATCTCTTTTATGCTCAAGCACATTATCTAACATAGATGGGTATAAATTTTTTTTATGATATTTACTAGAGTAGGGAAAAAAATTTTTACCATAGCAATGAAGAGGAATAATTTTTATAACATAACATTTTTAAGCCTCAAGCGGCAGCCTCAGAAGCTGTTAGATTAAACCAAAGCCGGAGGAGCAAAAGCTGCAGTTCCTCAAATGAAACGGCCACTTGAGGTTGCCCCCAAAGGCTCGTCAATCCCCATAGACCACCATGTTAAAATGCCAGACTTTACTGCAGGAATAAACATGTTTACAGCCTCCTACAAAAAACACTTCTGGACTCTACATATCATGTTTCTCTTCATGACAACTGTATGAGGGATGAAATTTTATAGAATTCATCCATTTTATTGTATTAAGGCATAAAGTCATGCCTAATAAAGGGCGAGGCTTCTTTAAGTTACATGTGGGTGTGGTGACAGTTGGCTCGCTGAATGCAGGTTGTGGCAACCAGGCTCCATTCAGCCCACTTCAACACCATCCATGCTTCACCTTTTCACCCATATTTCGATTAGCCGAGAGTGAAGCAGAATCAGGCGCCGAGTTTAGTCAGAGTTTATTGTTTATTGGAACATTTTAGGGACCTGGTGTAATAATTATTGTGATTTATATGTTGTTGTGGTGATGACTCATCTTAATCTGCATAGTGATATTTTCATGACAATTATCTGACCAGCCAGTAATTGCCTTACCACACATTATATTAAACGGACACACCGCAATCATGAATTCCCTGGTGATGAATGGTAGCTAATGAATGCAAAAACCTTCAAATCAAACTCCTGAACGAAGATGATGTTTCATGCTCCCAGGCTTTCAGCTCTGTTTGCTGATAATGTTCCACCTGTGCTCTGTCACTGCTCGCTGCAGCTGTCTGTTAAAGGTTACAGTGACAAACAGCACATCCTGCTGAAGAAGATTATCGAGAAGATGGCCACCTTTGAGATCGATGAGAAGCGCTTTGACATCATCAAGGAAGCGGTACGTTCTGACTGTGACTCCATCATCGCTACAAAGTTATGATGCGTCATCAAACAAATGACTCCGCAATGTGTTGAAACATCCATAAATCCTGACGATCTGTTTTATTCTGCCGTGTGACACAGAACAGTAGCGTAACCGCAGTAATAGCAGACGTGATACTCTGCTCTGGTTTTACTTGACTCCTCCACTCCTCCAAGTGCTGAAGTGGAACTCACTCTGCCTTCTCCATCTCCCTACAGTACATGAGGTCTTTGAATAACTTCAGAGCCGAGCAGCCTCACCAGCACGCCATGTACTACCTCCGCCTTCTAATGACGGAGGTTGCTTGGACCAAAGATGAGCTCAGAGAGGCTCTGGATGGTGAGACGCTGCTCTTTCTCTTTCTCTTTACTTCTGTCTCTGAGCGCCTGCACTTGTGCTTATTGGTGCCTTTTCTGCTGCGGACCAAACAGACTTCACTGAAATACAGAATAAAACACATAGTCAAGCCCTTCTTCAGGCTCGAGCTGAACAAGTGAACTGTGCGCTAGTTGGATGAGATTAAATAACATGGTAGCTCTCAGTCTGTAGGCTGGTGTTTCCAGGTGTTTGGCTTCGAGTCGATAGAGCAGTGCTCCTTCTCTCCTCTCACCTGAGGTCGACTCTTCTCCTCCGTCTCCCTCCTTACATCCTCATTTGAATGCCGAGGCTGCTCTCCAGCAGATGCCTCCCTCGCTGCAGTCGCTTCCCTCTCCGCGGCGCCAGTCTGGAGCCTGAAGGGCAGATTGTTATATTTTTTATCACGGAGCTTTACACAGAGAATCCTCAGATTCACGAGACCCAATTAACCTGCAGGGTCGAAGCCTGTAGCGCCGTCACCTGGGCCTCCAATTACCACGACTTGTTCCCCTCCTTCCCCTGTCCTCCTCTGTCGGGGGTCTATGAGACACTGGTCAGTCTCCTGGTGCTGAGTGTATCGGTGTTGCCATGGACAAACAAAGCGCACGAGCGTGTGTGTGTGTGTGTGTGTGTGCGTGTAGCATTTCATCCTTGAATCTGGGTCAGACGTTGCTTGAATTCAGATTGGACAGCCCCCATTGAGACGGACTTGATTTTTGTGCATGTGTCATTGAATGTTTAATTGTGATTATTTCCATCCTGTGTGACCGTCCGTCATGAAGCTGCTGCTGTTCGATGAAATCACCACACACTCGGCAGATATTCTCTTCTTTTTTTTTTGTCACTGTTGATAACAGCTTGGGAAAATTGCTCTTTGATTGATTGCTGTTGTCTGTGATTTGTTTTCCAGATGTAACTCTCCCACGCCTCAAGGCCTTCATACCTCAGCTATTGTCACGGTTACATATTGAAACCCTTCTCCATGGCAACATCACCAAGGAGGTTTGTTCAGTCACTGTGTTTTTACTGCCAGCTTAGAGGATTTTAAATTTGTTACCTCTTTGCCGTGAACATGTGTGTGCGCTTTTCTCCATGAATATAAATCGCACCTTTCTATTCTTGGAGCCACATTTCAGTCACATGTCATTCTGTCCTCCGATGGTATCGCAGGGTATTACTGCGGAAAATCTCTTATAAGATGGAATCACACTTTTGTATGAGGTCCCAGCAGTCGCATCAGCTGCCTTAGTGATGACGGCGTCACAGCCTGGTGGACGGAGAATTAGACCCATCAGTGGGAGCAATGATCCATTTTGTTATCACGGAGCTACAGTACCGACCTGCTTCTGTAGCACCAGAACAAATCTGACCAAGTAGTTAGGCAGAGAAGTCTTGAGGCTGTATGATGCATGAGGAATCAGATGGTAATGTTTTCATTTGAAATATTTGATTATTAATTACAGCAAAACAGGCCAATTTGAATAATGGGAAAATATATTTAAAAAACAATTTACGAATGACTTTCTTGTTTGATGGCAAGAGCAACTACACCAGTTAGCATATGCAATGTGAACTGAGCCTCTCCTTTTACATTTTAGGAAAATAAACTCCGTAATACCAACTTTTTTTTTTACATAATTCTTTGACAACTGTCAGAAGTCAACGTAGTTACCTCAAATTCCCTTTGTTAGTCCATCCCACATACACACCTCACAATTTACCACTTTTCTAAGGTATTCTATACACCGGTGATTATTAAACTGGGTCAGTAGTTTAAATGACACAAACACCAGATTTTATTTTATTTTATCCCCTCGTGGTTATACTTTGAGATTTTGTGACTTTATAATGTAAAGTTTTTGTAGGAAATGTTTTTTTTTTCCATTAAATGTTTACCATTGAGATGATAATCAAAAGTGTTGTTGTACTGGACTATATTTTGTTTTTCATACATGAGGGTGGGAGACCATTGGAAACATCTCTGACCAGTTTAAAATGTCATTTCAGTGCAGCACATAACCACCACTAACTATGACCTTAAAGCTCAAACACAAAACTTCTTAGTGTCAAAAAAATATATACAGAGACATCAGAAAAGGTGACTTGATGGCAGAACACTCGTTTGAGTGTATGAAATTTCACTTTTTTGAATCTTGAGCACCACAACTAAAACGCCACTCACCTTCTATGTATTAGTGTAGTAAAATAAAAGTCCCTTTGGGAACCTCTCATCACCCTCAAGCTAAGCTCACTGCAGTTTTTAAGTGGTGGTGGAGAGAGTGATGCAATACCCATGTGTGCCATCAATTAGCACTACAAATTGAGGGTGGAAGTGGTTCGATGTCAAGACAACTTAATTCTCATCATGAAGAAGCCGCAGCGTAATTCAGCTTGTTGCGGAGCGTCCGAAGCAATTCTGATTCATTAGCTGCAAACGGAGGCAGGTTAAAGGAAAAACTGCACGACAGGAAGGTGAATTAGAAATTCTTAGAGAGGGGCGAGACATCACAGCAAAATGATGTTTTTCTAAGGGGAAAAATGACTTGATACAGATTTTGAGGACTAAAATGTTTTGCTTTCCCTCTCGTCTGTTTTCTCTGCTAGTCTGCTCTGGGCATGATGCAGATGGTGGAGGACACGCTCATTGAGCACGCTCACACAAAGCCCCTCCTCCCGAGCCAACTGATTCGCTACAGAGAGGTGCAGGTTCCAGACACACACACACACACACACACACACACACACACACACACACACACACACACACACACACAAACGCACACCAGTTAAGCTCTGTTGATCATCGTCTGCCTGTCATGTCTGTCTCCACGGCGACCGTTCAGAAGGGTCCTTGCCTTCGTCATCGGTGTCTTGCGTTTGTGAAGATCTGATTAAAGTGAACATCCCATGTTTACCGCAGAGGAACAACAGTCAGTGGAAATGGACGTCATTGGGCAAAATACGTCCACACGTTGCCCTCGGCAGCTCGAACAATGAGCACACACATGCAGGCAGGGAACCTGCGTGGCCTCTGATTACATTCGGAGGGTGGAATAATGTGCAGAAGAAAACCAGAGGCGTGCAGGGCCACCCGGAGACGTCCTGTGTCTCAGAGGGACTTTCTCGGACTGGCTCCAGACTGCAGAGCAGGAGAAAGACGTACATCTCACAAACATGGTGTTAGTCTCACAGCTGAAAGTTTTAGAGCAAAGAGTTCACTCGAGTGTGGACAGTTACACATCCATCTTTGTTAAATACACCATATATTTGAAAATGCCATTTAAAAAAAAAATGTATGCTCAATTTTGTAGCCTGCTCTCACGCTAACCGGTGAATCCCAGCGGGTACAGGACCGTCACGTCCCGTTGGGTCCGTCCTCTGTACAACATCCTTCCTCACCGGGGCCGTTTCACAATTTAAGCATTTTGTTCACCTGATTTTGTTGACTTCATGATTCTAATGTAGGAAAGTAGGCTCCGTTGTTTCTTTTCTACTTTTTTGTGCTGAAGCTGAGAGACCAAGTTAATACAGTTGGCTTTGATTTAGTTGCTAAAAAAAAACCAAAAAATAACCAACCTTCGTCCTCATTATTATTTTGCTTCTATATTTCACACCGTGTCTGTGAGCAGGAGGAGAACACGTTAGAAGGGGAAACACTGATATACAATCATTGGTCTGCATACGGTATTTTATTTGGAAAATTGACCAAACTCTTTGCCTTTCTGACTTCCTGCCAGGCAGATCTGTTCTGTGCAGTTTGACACAGCTTCCGTCAAACAATCTCCAGCGTTGTGTAGACGGGCAGTGATCAGGTCCAGAGACGGCCCGGTGGAGTCGAGGCTTTAAGTTGATTGACAGGCTGTTTATTACAAGGACAAACACTGGAAAACAATAAATCCTCAACTAAAGCTCATGTTTTCTGTTGCTGCAGCAAAGACAGCTGTAATTCATATCGTTAAAAATGTTACAGCAGAAAGTCGTGCAGTTTTCCACCGAGCAGTGAGAAAATATGCAATTTCATCTCTTCGTATTCGGAGCGCCACGCTTCTGTTGAGTTGACTGAAAGCTAGTTTACGCCACACCGACAGCCTGATGTGTAACGCTAACAGTCTGTGACAAAACCAAATACACAATGACAAAGTCCGAAGTTTCCGCAGTTCCCATTAGAGCTTTGATTAATCAAAGAGCGCCTCTGCCCCCAACGGTCGACCGCTCCTTTTTTTTTTTTTTTACAGAAAACTTTTGACATGTGGAGGAGAACGCGAGCGGAGACGTTGAGTACTGTGGACAGGACACTCCCTGAGCGCCGAGCCAAAGTGCTCCGTCAGCATGAACACAAAGGCACCTGCTTCACCAGCCTCCGCTCGTCCTGCATTCAGAGTGAGCTTGATCACAATGGACTCGTACAAACTGAAGCCGAGCGTACGAGGAGCCAGATGTTCCCCGTGCTGCAACGGATGACTCCTCTCCACGTTCTACTCCAAAGAAAATGTTAAAGTACAGATGAAAGGCAAGAGGAGGCCAGTTTGGATCCACTCGGCAACCCCCCCCCCAAAAAAAAAAGGCCAGATGTTGGCGTTGAGCAGAACGTGTCCGCCTTTCTGGAGAATGTCACCACTGACCTCTGCGTGAACTTTCCTGTACTATACTTGTCTCCGCCTCGAGCAGAGTGCTGAGCTCCAGGTGCATACCTGCAGTTGAAAGAGCTGGTGTGTTTTCACACGCTTCACCTGGACGAGTTACTTTACGCAGCTCTGAAAGACCCGATTATTCATCCAGGGATGGATTATATGAAGTCGAGCAGCTCAGCCGCTGAAATTCATTTCAAAGCTTATCTGAGTTCATGAATCAGTGGATTTCAGGTTAATGAAAAGGATTCTACCTTAAACTCCCGGAGCTGCCTTCTGCTCGCTCGCTGCATTACAGGCCAAGTTCAGATCTCGGCACGGCCGTGTTGGATACAATAACTTCAGCTTTGACCGGGTTTGTGAACTAAATTAAACGTGTACACACACAGCAGAAAGAAAGTATATTATCAAATGCAGTCTTCTAACTGTTCTGAGGTCTGTTTTATGGTTCAAAAACTGGAGCAGGATGATGGAGAATGACAGGATGAGGTTTTTTTTGTTGGTTTTTTTTTTGAGTTTTCCTCACTTCATTAGTTTCTGCCTCAAATACATGCCGACATACTAAAAACATGTCCGCTCCTTTACTTGTATCAGTGTTCAGCTGAAATATAAATGAGTTGTTTGCTTTTTTTCAGGTCCATCGCTGCTGGTTTTTTTTTTGTGTCAATAATGAATCTCCGACTGAATGTGCTTCCCTTTTTTTTTTTTTTTTTATGATGACGGCACAAGAGAAGGTAAACAAACAAATATTGTTGTCTTCCTCTCAGGTGGCTGGTATGTTTACCAGCAGAGGAACGAGGTGCACAACAACTGCGGCATCGAGATCTACTACCAGACGGACATGCAGACGACCCACGACAACATGCTGCTGGAGCTCTTCTGTCAGATCGTCTCGGAGCCCTGCTTCAACACGCTGAGAACCAAAGAGCAGCTGGGTGAGCTCACAACACACCGACGAGGACGCAGCCCGCTCTGCACGACGGAAGGAGACTAAATCCTGGCAGATGTAGTAGATTTGCTGCAAAGTTGTGAATGTTTGTTTGAGTTTCGGCTGCGTTTGGTAACGAGATCCCGTTTCTGTAAACGGCGGACGGCGTGAAGGTGACGTCTCTAAAGATCTGTCACCTCTGATGACGTTTAATAAGTTTGAGAATGAATGGATTGTTCGTCTGAGCCACATCTCCTTGGAAGTAGTGCTGTAATTATAGTGCTAGACCTAAAAATAATATCAAGACGGTAATAAGACTAAAGTGAGGAGAAGAAGAGCGCAACCTCAGTATTTTTTTTTAGTTTTTTTTTTTTTAAACACTTAAAAGGTTTATGTGCACGACAGTGAAGTTAATAGTTTGGAACAAACTGTCCTTTGAAGAGTTTTTCTGTACGAGCCGAGACTCCCCTTCCTGCTAAGCTCTAACTCCCCTCATCCTCCCCCTCCCCCTCCCCCCCTCCTCCTTCTCAAACCCCCTCAAGGCTACATCGTGTTCAGCGGGCCTCGGCGGGCCAACGGGGTGCAAGGCCTGCGCTTCATCATCCAGTCTGAGAAGGCGCCCCACTACCTGGAGAGCCGGGTGGAGGCCTTCCTGTGCACCATGGAGAAGGCCGTGGAGGAGATGAGCGAGGAGGCCTTCCAGAAGCACATCCAGGCGCTGGCCATCCGCCGCCTGGACAAGCCCAAGAAGCTGTCGGCCGAGTGTGCCAAGTACTGGGGGGAGATCATCTCTCAGCAGTACAACTTTGACAGAGGTGAGACCTCCCTGCGAACTCTTCATCCCGTTTGGATCCGATGCGACTCTTCCTCACCCGCCTGCTCGTGTGACACGGAAAGTCAAATTTCACGCTGTTGAGAGTTATCAATATTTTGCTCCGTCTCAGAGGTGAGCAGGACGTGGCTTGGAGCTGCACAAACTGCGATCGATTAAAGCCCGAAATAATCTGCAGCCGTAGCACACCTCTCCTGAGTGGCGTAATGGATCGTAATGGGCCTGATTCACTAGTAATCTGCCTAAAGCCCTGAATGATGGCGACGAGGAGAGGCTGCCAGGGGAGCGCTGGTGATTACTGATACTAGCAGTGCTAACACGCCAAGGGCTCCGAAAAACATACAACACACTCTATTAATAAGAGCACACACACACACACACACACACACACAGTGTCTCAGTGTCTCCATGGAGAAAAGCTGCTGCTGACTGATCACTAAGAAATTCTTATTGGATTTGGTTCCGTTCTACATTCATTTTATCTGCTGATCGGCAGCAGATACTTTATTGATCCGAGGTTTATTTTCTTGTCATTGTGATGCTAAACAATTCAAAGCTATGATATATTTTTATAAAATCAATCCCAGAAAACAAAAAAATCTAAGAAAAAAAAAGAAATGAATTTTTTTTTTTGGCAGCTTCAGTTTCAGATATACAAACGCATTTGAACACACTAATATGGAACACTTTTAAACATCCAGTTCTGCAGCTGCAGTTTAATGACTGAATTGATGAACCAACACTAAGATGGAGCGCTCCTCAGCGTTATTTTTGAAATTCCACTGACCTGAAGTGAAACGTCCGCCCTGCACGGTCAGCAGTTATTTGAAGTGTTCTTGAGTTGCTGTGTGTCGGCTGAAAGCTAAGAGGACCTCTTTTGTAGCGCTCCTCTCAGTACAGTACAGTTCTTCTACAGTCGTGATCATGTACCCGAAACTGATGCGCTCTGTTGTCTCTGTTGTGTTGCAGATAACATTGAAGTAGCGTATCTGAAGACGCTGACAAAAGAGAACATCATGAACTTCTACAGAGTAAGTAGCACCGTGTTTCAGCCCGAACCCATTCATGTAACAGGTCATCCACACTTTAGGGACTGTTTAGTTTCACCGCTTTCTTTTTTTGACAATAATAAGAATAAACTATTTGCATGGCGCTTTTTTTTTTTTTTTTTTTTTTTTAACGGCTACAAAGAACAATAAAAAAATCAAATAAAAAAAAAAAGCACCCACACAATCAGGATATAATACCAATATAAGACACAGGACCTAATAAAACATCCTGCGCAATGAGAGCATAAAACATGCAGCGATAAAAAGGGGAATAAAAACCAGAGAAACTACAGAATTATTGTAAGAAAGCCTTTCAAGAAAAGTACCTTTTGAGGAGATTTAAAAGAAAGCTCAGAGCCAGCTCACCTGAGTTTCTCAGGTCAGGAGTTCCACTCTTGCGGGGTTTTAATAGAAAACAACACCTGCTATCTGCTCAGTAAATGAGGCGCTCAGATATGTGAAACCGTAAATATCAAACAAATGAGCCGGACAACTTCGGGTCGTCGTCGTCCTCCGAGGAAATTATGACACAATATAACAACCAGAATAAACAAAGTCCCCGAATGTATTTACTGCACGTCTTGAGCATTTGAGCAGCTTTAAATTCTGATGCTCGTTTGACTCGAGTTGCAGTACTTTGTTGCTGTATCGATAGCAGAGGCTGCTGTTTACATTAAAACGTGATGATGAAATCTCTCAGCAGTTCGTCCACCATTGTTCAAGGCATATTTGGACCGTCTCATAATCCCTCGTTAATGTCTGTGAAATGACACACCTAGAGGCCAACTTCATACATACTACTGCTTGGAAATATGAACTGACTGGACATGAGTTGTTTTAAGTTTGATTATCAGACCTTACTGTGGTAATTTGCACACATATGGGCTCATTATTATACCTCGGTGTTACCAAGCGGCAACCAGCAGTGACGTCACCCATTGGTTTGTGAACTGCTGTTCTCAAGCATCGAATTAGGCATTTCGGCCGTCGCCATCTTGCTATTTTTGAGCCAGAAGTGAGAATATTTGGACAAAATGGGAGCAACGAGTGATGGATCTGATTTTAAACTCAACGACGTTACATCCCGCCCACCAATAGGCCTGTCAATCAAGCAGACATGCTGCTTTTTGAGGCCTACTATCTAATTAATGATGGAATTATTTTCAGGTGGCCCACCAGAAAACTAATAAGGAGGAGTGACTTCAGCAAATGACACCACAATGACTCATGGGGAAAATGTACTGACTTTGTATTTCATGAGAGAAGTTGAATGGGAGTCTGGAGCCAGAGCCTTTTTAAGCCAGCTGGTTTTATAATCAGTCTTTGGAAGTTACACATCTTGTTCTTGGAAGCTTGAAGTTCATTCTTGTTTTGAAAGCAAATGTTGAAATAACGGACTTCTACAGAAATAACAGCTCTTCTGTTCACTTAAGTTTGATATGTCGTCATGGAAGTTCCAATTTCCTTCTTTTTTTTTTCCTGAGGAATTAATACACTCTTTCACCCACGTCGGCTTAAAAATCCAAAGTTCAAACAGAAAAAGTGAAGCCGGATCATTTTCATCAGCCGATGAAGACTATGAGGTGTGATCGAAACCTCCAGAGTACAATTTAAACCGACTGATGTCTGCTGAGGTGTATTTTGCTCTTGGGCACCTCTCCACGCACGGACAAATATTCAAACGGCTGGTTTAAACAAATCGGATCAAACTGTGTCTGTAGATAATTGTGGAGCTTAAACCGGTTAATAGAAATACATATTTAGCATTCAGAAGCAGAAGACAGAAATATTTGAATGTACTATTAATAATAGTACTTTTACCAGAGTTGTATCATTGTGTCAGACGGCAGAATATGTCATCAGTATTGCGCAACGGTGACGGGATGGTAATCACAGTTCTGATTAAAGAGCATCATTTCTCCTATACACAGCAGCAGCACCTACTCTGAACCCGTGTGTGTGTGTGTGTGTGTGTGCGTGTGTGTGTGTGTGTGTGTGCGCGGGGACACACACTGCTCTCCTGGATTCAGCGTGCCCTCCCAGCTTTCATCTCCTCCTGCTTCTATTCATAGCTGCGGAGGTGACACTGACACAGGACGCTCGCAGCATATCAGCTGCCGTAATGACAGCCAGCCGCTTCCGAGGGGATAAAGGGTCCAGAGACACGGGGCCGCAGAAAGAATGGGCTTTATCTGAGCCCGGCAGAAACCAGTACAGCCCCCATGCAGAATAAAGCCAATGCATTTTTAATGTCGTATCAACAGCAATCTCGGACGCCTTTTTAATATATATATATATATATATATATACGTGTGTGTGTGTGTGTATGTATATACATATATATATATATATATATATATATATATATATACGTGTGTGTGTGTGTGTATGTATATACATATATATATATATATATATATATAGACGAGCCAAATCTTCAGTGTAATATAATCCTCCGTTCAGAGGCGGTGACGAGGCCCGACGATGCAGCTAAATCTCACGGGGCTGTCGCCACCGATCCCGACTCGGTGGGAGGAACACGCGGTCATCTCGGCCATGTTGAGCTTCTTCCAGTGTTTTAACACGCCGATGACTCACTCCTTTATGTCCCCCCCACCCCCTCCCCTAAAACTCCGTGCGGACATTTAAATAAAGAATGAAATGGTAATGACGTCTCCTGCCTGCCGCCGTGCATCATGTCACCCGTCTCCGTTTGTCTCCATAGGAACGGCTGACAGTCGAGGCCCCGAAGAGACACAAGGTGTCCGTGCACGTCCTGTCCAGAGAGATGGACTCCTGTGAGTTTCTGTGGACACATGGTGGTGTCACATGATGCTACATGTTGAATCTCTGTTTATTCACTGTCAGGTTGAGCTGAATGTTCCTGTGTGTGTGTCTATGTCTCTGTGTGTGTGTGTGTGTGTGTGCGTGTGTGTGTGTGTGTGTGTGTGTGTGTGTGTGTGTGTGTGTGTGTGTGTGTGTGTGTATATACACCAGGTCCAATAGTGGGAGAGTTCCCGGCTCAGAACGATGTCAACCTGGCCCCTGCTCCCTCTCTGCCACAGGTACTGATCACATCCTTCATCTCAGCTTCTGGATCCATTAACCTGACTGTTGGTCAACTGCTGACGAACTTCATTCACTTTTTTTTTTACTGTATGTTTTGTCACATCGACACAAAGTCACGTGAAAAGAAAACGACGAAATGATCTGACTAACACACGTCAGCTGTACGTAGCTTTTGTTGTCCAACTAAAAACACGCAGACACAAAGCTACACCGACCGACGTGAACATTATTTGGAGTCACACTCGGTCCTGCTGCGTCCACTAGATGTGGATTAAAGGTGCGATGGGTCATATTTTTAGTTTAACGTAGTCGGTCTCTAATGGAAAGTTTTATGCCGTCTCGTGATGTTAAGAAAAGACTGAAAGTCAGCTGGCCTCAGAAACTTTGAACTTTTCGATAGAAAACAAAATAATTAGGAAAGAAGGGTTTTACAGCAGCTGTTGCTCTGCTGCTAGTTAAAAGCTACCTGACTCATCGCTATGACAACAAGTCAGCTGTTTTGCATCTTGCATCATTAGAAAGGCTTCTCTGACCTGCCTGCCTGTTTGTTTGTTCCCTGCAGCCCACGTTGGTTCAGGACATGACGGAGTTCAAGAGGAGCCTTCCTCTGTTCCCGCTGGCCAAGCAGCACATCAACTTCATGGCTGCCAAACTGTGAGCGCGGTCGACACGCGGCAGCGTGGAGGGACGGGAAGACGTCGGGGGGGGGGGGACCACGCAACACCACGCAACACCACGCAACACCACCCAACACCCCAACTCTCCGTTCCCCACATCCCCCCATCTCTCTCTCTCTCTCTCTACCTTCTCCCGTCAGAAAGACTTCTACGTCAACGTGTGTGTGTGTGTGTGTGTGTGTGTGTGTGTGTGTGTGCGTGTGTGTGAACGTGGCACGTGTGGCAGGCCGGCGCCGCTAGAAAGAGGCGCTCGGAAACAAAAAAAAAAAAAAAAAAAAAAAGCTTAACGAAGCAAAATTTGAATCACCAAGTTAGCCGTGGTTGTCGACATAGCTGTGATAACGATAGACTCACCTCATGTTCAAGTCTCTGGCAGGAGATGCATCTCAACACTGTGTAGGCTGTCGTAGAGGAAGTAGAAGCAACGTTAAAAAAATAATAATAATAATAATTAAGACGAGGGCCCCGATCGCTTTCAACAAACGTACTGCAGAAGCTTCACGGTAGGAGGCGTTGCCTTGGAGACGCTGCTCTGAGAACGGACGGCGCGTTTTACCGCGACGAACCGGAGGGTGTTTTATTTGTCCGTTTGTTTGCCACGTCACTCTCGGCTCTCCTCAGTTCACAGCAGAGGCGCTCGGTCGCTATTTTAATTCAAATGTATGCATTTCTGAAGCCTTATAATTCTCCTTTCAACCAGTGCATGTTTTGAAACGTTTTTGCCTGTAAGCTGGTAAAATGTTGGAGCCCTTTGAGGAGCTGTTTTTACGTTGCAGAATCATCCCCGTCACCAGAGTTTTATTTTTTAATTGCATTTTACAGTAGTATGTAATTCCGACATCTCAGGGGTACGTCCATGCTGTTTTATTTTATTTTTTATGGTTGTTTTTACATTCAGTTTTATTACCAATTAAAATAAAACCTTTCATTGGTCTGTCATCTACATTAGTGCTCTGTTCACAAATCCATAAAACTAAAAGGACACGAACAGCTGTTGAGACTTTTATTTTGAAAGCTCCGGGGAGCCTGTCATTGTTCTGAGTCTGCATGTTAGACTTCCTGCAGCTTGTGCCTTTCCAGGGGGGCATCGGTTACTTTATATCCTGGTTCCCCCCCCCCCCATGCCCCCCCTAACCCCACGACCACCGCCACCCCCCTCCCCTCCTCTAAATTGATGATGTGCACTGGCTCTAACAGCGTAGATGTCAAACAAAGCAGCTCCAGTCTGGACTTTCTTTTTTTTTTATTCTGAAAATATGCACTTCTTTCACAGAGCAATAATTTGAAACGTTGTTGACGGGAGCCGGTGCGAGGCGGGACGAGGTGCAGCTCTGCACGACTGCTGAGCTGGACTCCAAATTAACCCCAGAGAGGACCGTGTCCGTTCTGAGTGGGTGGTGGTGGTGATGTCGGTGTCGTGACACCCCCCCCCCCTCTGTCCCCCCTCCCCTCCCCTCCTCCCTCTCTCAGGTGCTAACCAGCTTCGCAGTGTAAAGTGGAGCTGCCAACACACTGATTTTTTTTTGGCTGTTTGAACAGTTGTACCTGCTCTCAGGCGACTTCATTGCACACTTATGTGATGCTGCAGTTTTAAAGGCTGAAACAACAACAACAACAACAATAATACGTTGCAGGGAGCATGTTTGATTGTGGTGCACCAAAAAGCTTCTTCAATGTTTTCCAGCATTTTACTACGTCTCAACCAGATCAAAAACCATTTCAATTGTTTGTGTTTTTTTTGTTTTTAAATGAGCGCCCCCCCCACCTCCTCCATGATCAACTGCTACGGTGTCAAAGCTCAAAGACAACCAGCAGCAGCAGCAGCAGCCTCCAGTAATCTTCCCTCCCACAGGCAGTAGCTCGGGACGGAGCAGTCTTCTTCACACAGCGGTCTCCAACAAACTAGCAACATGACATATCAGGCTTGGGTGGGCCGTGCACTGTTTACCTTGTGAAGTACCTAGTGAGTGGTTTACACTTAGAAAAATCAAGCTTTTTTTTATTTTATTTTTTTTTATTTCTGGATGTATTTAGCAACAGAAAGGCCCGTGATTGGCTGGTTGTGTTTATGGGCTGGTGATGAAGCGTGCTGATATTTTCAGTCCCGTGTGTGTTTCTAATGAATAAACCAACTGAACGGAACCGTCGTGACGTTTCTTTTTCCTCCATTCAGTGTCGACACGAGCGCGTCGGCGTTTGGAAAAATACATTTATTCACAGAAGTGAGACCGTAGAGCTCTACAGTCGGGAGCAAGGTGTGTTCACACGTTAAAACGTCCCGCGGCGGACATGACGGTGGACGTCATGTGGGGAGGGGGGGGAGGAGGAGGACACCTGGGATGCAGGCGGGTGCAGTTTAAACGGTCCCAGAGATCAGATAGAGAGTGAACGTCCTCAACCACACACATTATTTCTACACCTGGAAAACTGCAACATTTATACATGAATATTTGAAGTCAGTTCACTCAAACTACACAGAAATTAAAGTTTAGTTTATTCATTTTTTTGTTTTTAATTTTGTATTTCTACTCATCTTCCAGTAAATTCTTAGTTGTATGAGCATTTAAATATTACATCGTGACATACTGAAAGAAATGATCCCAAATGACTCAACATTTTTGTAAATCATATTTGTTCCACTGCTTCAATCCCGAGAGTGTCGAAGTAAAAACCAGAAATCGGGTTTAAAGCAGGAAAATATAGTTTGTTAGTTTGTGTGAACTGACCCTTTCATTACCAAAGGAGTCCAGCCAAAAGTGTCAACTGCTGCAATGAGTCACTTTCAATTACTGGTGTCCAAGTCTCTCTCGTGTCTCCACGGTAACCACTGAGCTGCAGTTCAGGCGACGCCGTCTTCTCATCACGATGGGGAAGAAAAATATGTATATATAAAAGTTTCACATGTCCCAGTGAAAAGCGATGGACTGAATGTCGTGTGATAGGCACCCGAAGCTTTAAAAAAAAAGAAAAAAAAGACCAAACAAATTCAGTCCAACGTCCTGAAACCTCCCCGCGTCAGGAAGAGACGGTCTCTCGGCAACCAGCTGGAGCGCTGTGATTGGGCGATGAGGCTTCAAACACATCACATAACTGCGGTTAGTAAAAAATAAAAACAAAAGCTACGCCGTGAACACTGCCGAGGCATGTGAATGAAAACATGACGCACTCCTCGGATAAGTCGGGGTCTGAAACACACACCTGTGTTTACTGTGGTCAGCGCTTCCTGCCTGTATTTACCTTCTGCATCAGGATCCGCTGTTAAACTGTTAAACATAATTGTATTGTTTGCTCATTAATACATTCCAGACACTGAATAATATTCAATAGAAAGCCCTGACATGTCAAACCTGCAAAATAAACATTATAAAACAATCATTTATTAACATTATAAAACTCTCATTACACATGCCCCGCATAGCTTTGCTTTAAAATACAGTAAGTTTACAACGAGGGTTAGTCGTGTGATTGTTGCAGCACATTCACCCTGCGGTCGCACGCCACAGTCAGGGAGGAGGTGGAGGGGTGGGTGTGTGTGTGTGTGTGTGTGTGCGTGTGTGTGCGTGTGTGCGTGCGTGTGTGTGTAACGTGCTCCAATCTGCAGCTCTGATCCGTCCTTCACCTTTTTTTTTTTTTGAAAGTTTAAAAACAGCGTGTGGTTGGTGGAGGAGGTGGTTGGTGGTTGGTGGTGGTTGGTTGTTGTTGGTGGTGGTGGTGGTGCAATGAGTCAATGAGTCACTCCGGAGCGGGGTGGGGTGGGGTGTGGCGGGCGGGCGGGGGTGCAGGGAGGAGGAGGTAAATGAGTCTGTTTCACCAGCACTTCCTGCCCCCCCTGCCCCCCACCCACCCAGGTAGTGGTGTGTGGCTCCTCCCTCCGGACACCCCCCCCCCCTCCCCTTCCTCCCCCCTCAGGCCTCCTCCTGCTCGGGGAAGTTGAGGATCTTGCGGTGGGCTTGCCGCATGTACTGCTGCTGTTTGAAATACACCTTGAACGCCCCCTTGATGGCCACGAAGGCGATACCTCCCTGCAGGTGGAAATGGGGAAAAAAAGAAAGAAGAAGAGAGGGCTTAGAAACAGATTGAGCCGCACACATCAAAGCCTCCGTCACCGCCGGCTTAGAGGAGGTCTTCTTTCATTTCACGCCGTCTCTCAGACGTACGGCGGAAACACACAAACGAGAGGAATGTTTCCTGCTCGGGAAACATTTCCTTCATTGTACTCGTTGGTTCAGATTCAACACCGAGAAGTAAAAGCTGCGGCTTCCTGAAACGCTGTGAAAGTGCAGATTAAAACCTCGGAGCAAAGAATTCACACCAAGTTTAGTTTTTCGATTCAGTTTTTAAACAAACAAAACCCGGTTTCCAGTACACGAAGAGCAACCTCGTTAACATCAGGACGTATTCAAAGTGTACAGCTACGGGACTTATGGACTTTATAGTTACAGTTCGTAGATAACCGTCTTGAATTAGATGTTAAATAATAAATTCTGATGGTTTATATGATTAAGAATTATTGATAACGTTCTGATGGGTTCTTCCAAAAAACAGGAAGTTATTGAGTGGAGAGAGAAAAGAAAAAAAAAACTGCACTCCAACAAACGACGACTGTTTGTCTGATAACTGTTAAATGAAGTTCAGGTCTGACGGCTGTATTTCAGACTTTATAGTTAATCGATCACAAATGAGTGACGCAAAAAAATAAGACAGATTAAAATGGCAACAGAAACAAATGCTAACCATGTTTTTTCGTTGTGTATTTGGAAGAAATATTTACACTGAGAACGAAACTACACCTGAATTCAAATACATAAAACTAGATGAAAAGGAAAAGGCAAAAATGTTTGATTTCAATTTCAAATCCAGACATAAAGGTGTTTTTTTTTTTTTTTCTTTCTTTCTGCTCTGAGGAACGTCGGACTAAAATCTCCACGAATCGTCCCGGACCTCATTTCCAGCTTCCACCACGCAGACGTGTGACGGTGAGACGAATGATGCCGCTCGTCCGCTCGCTCGGCTTCCTGCTCGGGTGAAAGGTTTCAGTCCGTCACTCAGAGCGGCCGAGGACGAGGACAAAGTGTCGGGACGGGTGTCGGCGCTGCCGCTCCGGTTACCTCTCTGTCCTCTCGTCTGTACGATGCCGTCGAAGCGCCGCACGTTTATTCAGCGGTGAGCTGCGACGCGTTTCCGTCTGGCTAAAGCCGCCGGCGTCATTTCCGTGTGTGAATGCTAATCCCGCTGTGACTCATTCTACTTCCTGTGCCCCCCTCCCCCCCCCCCCCCCCCCCGGGACTCTGCTGGTACCCACCAGGATGGTCCTCTGCAGGTTGGAGTTGACGCTGCTGAACATGAGCTTCCCCACGATGGTGGCGATGGTGGGGAACACCAGAGCGCCGCACAGGATGCGCGTGGCCGACACGTGGTCCGCCAGCGGGCTGGCCTCCGCGGGGATCCGAGGGACCGGGCAGCCGAGCCCTGCAGAGACACGGGGGAGGGGGAGGGGGGACGGGGAGGGGCATATTTACATGAGCACCTGAGACACCGGCTGGTCTGAGTCATCGGCTCAGGGAGCTGAAGTCCGAGCGTGTTCACGACCGTGAGGCCGTCTGACGGATGCAGGACGTGACGCTCGGTTCCCAACACCAGGCGTCCGGGGTCTGTGCTCACGAAGCTGCTGACTCGTGGTCTGCTCCTTAAACGATGCAGGTCAATATTGTCCTTTAAACACAGTATTTAACTAAACCGCGGGCCTGAGATCATCTCACAGTAACGGCAGCGTCTGAACGCGGTCAAACGGACGCACGGAGACGAGCGACGTGTTTAAAGAAGTAACGACTGAAAGGTAAGCGGAGGACGTCCTGACCCGGGAAGATGCTGTTGAGGATCTGCAGCTTGTTGGAGTACTTCCTCCACAGACGCAGGACGTAGTCCTCCCAGCGGATCATCTTGCCGAGGATCAGCATGACGGGGATGGTGGGCAGCCCGATGAGCAGGAACAGAGGGTCGGCCCGCTCCATCACGTCCAGGCCCTCCTTATGGCCCACCACCTGGACAGCAGAGGGGACGCAGAGGGGACGCGGAGCGGGTCAGACAGCGGGCCGGGACAACCGGATGACTTCTACTTACAAATACGGAACCGGACGGAGGAGCAACGGAGGAGCTGCTGGGAAGCCGCAGCGGAGGTCACACCTGCATGACGGTGACGGCGCCGTAGGTGACGGCCGTCCAGTAGATGGAGCCCACCATGATGCCGGCGGCGGCGAAGGGGCCGGCCTTCGAAATGAGCCGGTCAGCCAGGTCCAGCACGTAAACCACGGGACCTGGAGGAGGGACACATCCGACAGCAGAGTCACAACGGACGTCTGTTTGACACCGGGAGCTGAAAATAACCCCGAGAACAAAAGGCAACGCTTTCAATGACCCACTCATCTCATAATCGTCTTGATTCACTGATCCATCCTTTTTTTTTTTGGTGTGTGTGTGTGTGTGTGGGGGGGGGGGGGGGGGGGTAAAAAGTCAGAAACATGTTCTTCATAGTTTGCCTCACATCTCAGGTTGACATGTCCTAATGTCCAAGCCACTATGAGCACCTCCATCACCAGACAGACAGACAGACAGGCAGGCAGGCAGGCAGGCAGGCAGACAGACAGACAGCGGCCATGTTTGTTGCATCCGGCTGAGAGGTTGAGTTTAACCAGCACGCCGACCTGCGACCACAACTTTTCTTTCACTTCGCTAAACAACCAGACAAAGACACCAGGAAGCTGCCATGAAATAAACATGTCCAACAATGCAGTCATGTGAGTGCGCAGCTTCCTCCTCGGTGCCGTCTGTCAGTACGCCCGCGGGTGTATTGACAGACGGGTTGGAGCTTCTTCCACTGAGATTAAAACCCAACCGGGCTGATTCTCCACAAGCGTGTGGTAAGGATTCATCTGATGCTCAAACTTCAGAGCAGCGACATCTCTGTCTGACACCAGGGGCAGGACTTTAAAAAAATAAAATAAAATAAAATAAAACCCCTCCTCTCCGGCGTTCCAGGCCGACTCGAGGGAAATCATGCAATATTTACAGGAAGGCAACCTGATTTCCTCCCTCAGACAGACCCATCCACAGCCTATTAATACCCGGCCCGGGAGTCGGCGGGAGGGGCCGCGGCCGGAGGGAGAGCTCGGAGCAACACAACACAGAGCTGTGATGCTCAGGAGCTCTGGAAACTAACTGCAGGACCGGATCCAGAGCACAGAGCAGCCTGGAAACCCAGTTCCTCAAACACCTCCACTTCTTACTGGAAGCAGCGCGGTTCCTCATCCAAACCAGGGGAACGGTGACGTCCGCTCGGCCCCGCCCCCTCAGGTGCTGCGAAATCACTTGGTGGAACGCAGACAGCCGATGAATCACCGACAGACTTTACAAGCTGCAGCTCAGTTCAGCCGAGTTCAACGAGCTGATTAAAAGCGTTCGAAGTTTCTGATTGATCTCGTTACATTTGCGGGTTCGGGAAAGGGAAGATCAGGCTTTTATTCCACCAGATTGTCAGCTGCTTAGTTTACAAACTCAAGACCAGCTGGGCAGGTCAGATGTTAAGATAGTACGTTACCCTTTGAAGAGCACAAAAGTCAAAACTTTAAAAGGATGGAGATTACCCGATGAATTTAGCATAACGCCGCACTGCACGACGGTATCTGGGATAACTGGTTTGAGTTACTATTTAATGAGGAGCAGGACAGAGCCGCTGACGTTAGTTTACGCTGACGCAGCACCTAGCAGAGGAACGCTGTGTTTAATCCTTTTCCTACGACCTTTCATCTTGTGTTTTTTGGTTGTAAAACAGATTGGGGGGGAGGGAGAAGGGGGGGGGGAAATGGCTTCAACATGCGACTTGATCCAAAGCGTGATGTGATTTCTGATAAATAATTACATAAAAGAATAGTTCAAACTTACACTTTGATATTTTGCTTCTTTTTTGTGTGTAAATAACAAAAAAAATATATGCAAGTTGTGACAAGCAAAATCAAATTCAAATATGCCGTCTGTAAAAAAAAAAAACTGCAGTCTCAGTATCTGTGTAATATGTGCTGTTAAAACTAAAACCACAGCTGATCGATATCAATGTTATCGGGAAAATTCTATTGCAATGATCCCTAAAATGTGGGAATCAAACTCCTTTGACACTTGGGACAAAGATATATGATGGAAGCGGGATATTTTACAGTTTATTGTCCGCGCTGACACCAGTGCACTGAAACGGTGACTAAAAATGTAATTATTGTAAGTAACTGATCAAATTTGACCCCAGACATCTTCTTTTTTTTTTAACATGATGTTCAGTATAAATATTAAAAGCACGTTGGCCAAAATAGACGCTGCTACTGGTAAATCTGTGATGGGCAAATATCAGCCAATAAAATCATGAGCAGGCCCAGTCGGGCCTTCGTGCTTTATTTATTTTGGATTTTTTTTTTTTTTTTTTTGATTTATCAAAACTGGGTTGAAATGTGGTTTCCGAGGAGGGTGACATTTATAGTTGCGTTCTTAAAATAGTGATTTGGCCACGCGTCTTCTCTAGTTTGGAAACAGTGCTGAGTCACCGGTCGTTGGGAAAGCAGGACAGGGTTCAAGAGCACGTGTCCTCCTCCTCCTCCTCCTCGTCCTCCTCCTCCTCAGATTGATAAATATATGATCTTGTTCGTGTATGCTGCAAAGCTGGAGTAGAGCGAGGTAAATAAAACACATCGACCTTGTGGCGCTGAGCCGCCATCACTCCGCTGCCGGCGGGGGGGGGGGGGGATTACCGAGCAGGGCTGCCGAGCCAGCGTGGCAGAGACGTGGGCAGATTTAATGCGAACACCTGAGCGGAGACATTTTCATGAGCCTTCGGAGGAAGCTGTAACATCTCAAACTACAACGTTTACATTAGCCTACACGGCAAATGTGGGGAAAAAAAAAAAAAAAAAAAAAGAGCCACAGCTTTCTGAAATAACTCCGACCTTCGGGGGGTTATTTTGGGGATACGAGTTTTTACAGTTCGCACATAAGACAGACTTTATGAAGCTGTTTGTACAGCGTGGCCACTATGAGGCTGCTACCCATAAGTACTTCCCACAAGCTGTGTACAATTCAGCCACTGTTAGCTGGGCACCTATTTCTCCAGCTGAGTACATTCCCCGTGTAAAAAGCTTCGAGTTGTGAGCAGCATTTTAATCAGGCCACGCTCCGTCTCTCCAGACAGCAGCGCTCCGGCCCATTTGTTGAAGAGTCCAAAGCAAGCGAGGCGGCATTTCTAACTTTTAAAGCTACTTAACTTGACAGAAGCATCACAAGTTATTTCTAAAGTAGTTATTAATGCAGCAGCTCTCTCTCTCTCTCTCCCTCTCGTCTACTGCCAGCCTTCTGATGCTCTCCACGACTCCTTCTTTCTTTTTTTTTTTTTTTTTACTGCACCTGCGTTTGCCGCACAGACTGATCTCACAATGCTTGAGAGCATTAATACGCCATATTTTGATGACGGCACTAGAATCTCTTCCTCTCTCGCCCTGCCGGAGCGTTACGCCATCGCGGCCGGAGGGAACTGGGTCGACCTTAACGGCCGCTAGCAGAGTGGAGAGCTGAGCAATTCATTTCAGCCGCTGGCAGCCGATTCCATAATTAAGATAATTAAAAAGGAGGGGGGGGGGGGGAGAGAGAGAGACGGGGGGGGGGAGGGGGGGAGTGCGCAACTGCAATTTCTCAGTAGTTGGCACGTTGGCACGCTGCTCCGACTGGCTTGTTTACTCTCTCCAGGCTGAGTGTCAGTAAATTAGAAGCAGCAAGGACACGCCGTCCTCGGAGTTATATTGCCGGCCAAATTAGCACGATCGGCTGAGCTCTGGCTCTGCAGCAGGTGCGCTGCTCGTTCAGGGCGGAAGTGACGCTAACTTCCGCCTCTGCTGTGCTGCAAGTCAGTGAAAACAATCAAAAGATGGGTTGATAGAAAAGGTAAGCCGTAGCTCTGTATTCCCCCCCCCCCCCCCCCATCTGATCCGGCAGCAGCAGGCAGGGATCCCACCCTGGGAGCCAAAAATGAGTAATGCCTGTGAAGGCTGGAGAAATGAGCTGGCCTCAGCAGCAACCCTGAGAAAATAACTACTGTGGCAGCTCCCTGACGATGCTCCCTGTCTCTGCCTGTCCACGGCTTTAGCTCCATCACCCAAATTGAAAGCTGCCCCCCCTGTGTTGTCGCCAAGCTGTGAAATTGCTATTATTCTGAGGGCTAATTAAAGCTGCTGCAAATACCACAACACGGGGAGCCAAGTCACTAAAAGGGGAAATACATATCGGTGCTTTACATTTTGAACTAAAGATGGCACAGCAACTGGCTGTCTGTACAACTGGCAAACCATAAATGTAAAGTATCATTGTGTCCATATCACCGTTATAAAGAGAGCGGGGCTGAAGGGGAACAAAATGGGAAAGAAACACTGCAGCAATGATGCAGCAAAACAGACACCGCTGTGCTCCTCCTGCTCACTTTGAAGTGCACTCGTGCCCAGAGTATCCTGCAGCTCCGGTCTGAAGTCAGTACAAATACAATCACAGCGAATAGGTGGAGAGATGTACTCCTCTGCATTAATAATCACATCATTCAGCAACAACGGTGTAAAAGAAGATAGATAAAGCCCCGATGCAGACGTGAAATGTTTGATGTGTTCATACTGTTTGTCCTCTGTTAGGGTTCTGGAGGCTGCACGACAAAAACTGCAAACAGTCAAGAAAAGGTAAATTAGGCCTTAACAAGTAACAAAACCAAAGAGTTTGCAAAGTGCAATTTGACCCGAGTCTGGCATCACGTAGAGCCAGAGATGCAAAATGAGCAAATCCCCACGCGGCGTTTGCATGTGCTACTGCGCTGGGAGGGATCGCCGAGGTACATCCCGTCCGACCATCATCTCCAAACGCCGCCGTCAGACCGGAGCTCTAATGACGGGTGAAAGAGACGTGTAGGTCACAGGGAAACACTGGAGGAGGACAGCTGCGCTTTCGCGGCTGCATCAGCAGAGCGCCGGCGTCACCCCGCTCGCCTCCGCTCTGCTCGGTCAGCCTTTGACGAGCTGCTCCGTCGGCTCCTCCCGTGACCCACTTTCACTCCCGCTCGCCTCCCAGACACATCCGACATCCAACGGCTCCCTCGCCACCTCTGTCTGACACTTGCTAATGAGATTAGGAAAAAGACACTTTTCCCTGCGGCGGCGAAGCCTGCGAGGGGAAACGCAACAGGCAGCGTGCACATAACCAACCGCTGCTCCGCTTCCGGTCCAGATACTCTCTGAACATTCCGGCGAAAATCACTTAGATTTCAGAGGTTCTGGATTTATCATTAAATATACGAAGAACTAATCTCACAGGCTCGGTTGTTATCTGCCACGGGAAATGCTCAAATTAGGCACAGCAAACGTTGCAAAAACGGTTCGTCCATGACCAGACAACGTGGGTACTGCTGGGTCTCCACAAAGAAAATCGTATTAATTCAGTTCATATCAAAGTTTTGGTTACGTTGGGGAGGCTGTGGCTCAGACGGTAGAGTGGGTTGCACACTGATCGGAAGGTTGGCAGTTCGATCCCCAGCTCCTCCTGTCCATATGCCTCAGTGTCTTTGAGCAAGACACTGAACCCTAAAATTGCTCCCAGTGGTGTACCATCGGTGTGTTGTAAGTCGCTTTGGATAAAAGCGTCAGCTAAATGAAATGTAACAAAACATCCTGAGGATAAAACTCCTAAAAAGTGAGGCGAGTCGCCTCCTCCGACATCCTCACATTCTGTCCCGTAAAGTCAGAGTTACACAGCTAAATCAAAGCCAACACAAGCCTGTGGTTGCTTATATAACAGCCTCCGTATCATTCAACCTGCAGATCAGCTGCACTGAAAGAGAGGAAGTTCCCTTTCAAAACAAACCACTGGCCAATCCATCACGGCGCTCCGTCGGCGTCTGCCAAACCTCTCCGGCACCACACATGACAAAGGAGGACAAACTTTGGAGTGGGAATCAGCAGCTCGGGGGTAAACATCTTACCTTCTCGGCCACAAGTCATTATTATAAGTGTTTTTTTTATGTAAAGAGCTGGCCAAAAGTACCGAGCCACAAAGCCGGTGTGATTACTGTATGTGGCACAGTGTGAGAAAACACTGAGGCAACGAGTCCAAATCGCCAATCCTGACGCTGCTCTGTGAAACAGAGGCTCACTTCATAATGAGTCTCAAAGCCAGAGCATGTGAGCGGCACACAACACAAACATGTTTGTATGACTCGTTTCAAAGGCCTTCAATAATCAGTACTAAAGATATTTGTTCAGTCTTCCAGTGAAAACCTAGAAGTAAAAATGATTCAAACCACGCAATGAATATCGAGTGTATCCCTAACTGAGATTCGTTGTGATGTAGCCTACAGTCCAGACTACCTTTCACCATGTTGCTTGGCAACTAGTCAGGCAAGGCTTCACCTCAATTTCCCTGCATCACTACGTCTTCCTGCGCTCCCCTGTTTGCTACGTATTGATGAATTTGAAATAGAGTAATTCTTTATCTTTGACACAGCATGCAAAGTAATGTGGGCGAACAAAGTTGTTTTCACTATCAGCTTTTAGCACACCTGTGATATAAATAAGATGGGAGATGACCTACCAGACATGATGAGGCTGTGGTGGACCATCAGGGCATGCACATGATTTTCAGGCCCATAAAAACTTAGTGAACTTATCATCAATACATACAATAGTACAAGCGGGTCTTTTTCTCATTATATTTTATGTCAGCTAAATACTGTGACTCATTCACATTTACATTAAGGATGACTATATTTTCTAATGTTTTATTTCACTGAAGTGACCCAGAAAAGGTGATAAAGATAGCATGCTGTATATTTATTGGACTTGTGACTGAGACTACGAAGGCACCTGCAGAGCGAGGGCGTGACAGAAAATACAGCCTCGATCTTGTTGTTTAACATTTCTGCTTCCTGTTAGGCTCCAACTGAAGTCTTTAAAAGATCAGATTGTTTTTCCTGGAAACCAAAAAAAGACTGAGAAAACCTCAACTGAAGCCCTCTGATCTTTGTTTGAGAACATCCAATAGATGTGCTTTCATTTCTTGAGTCATGTTTTCACAAAATACCATGTGGGAACCTTGCAAATTGCCTCCATATTAATTAGATGCATTTTTACAAACATGTTCTTTTTAGATTAGTGAGCCAAATAAAAGTGACAACTCAAATTGTGAATTATTACATAATACATATAAATAATTAAATGGGTTGTCGTGCCCTGTTAGACGGCTCTACTAAACGTTACTGTAGAGTTAATACAGCACTAATTAAAAGTCCCGTTGGGAACAGTGTATCACAAACTTCGATACAAAAAGGAAAGAGGGTGACAGACATATTCCCAAAAACCCAGCAACCAGCCAAGTGCCAATAATCATCTCAGAGAGATGCAGACATGCACTTGAGGAGGAGAAAGCATCTAAAGAAGCTGAGCTGAAATCTTCCACTTATAGCACCAAAGTGAGTGACAGCACAGCCTCGGTTGCTATAAATATACATGAACCTGTTTACCAGCCGGGCCTCGCCCTCCTGCAGGCTAACATTGTGTTTGGTCCAGCTTCGGTCTCAAATTGCAGCTTCTCTCTCCATTAGGTTCAAATGGCAGCGGCCCAGTGGCTGATGAGCGACCTAGTGACGACATGTGCACTATGAGCTTTTAACAATATGTCCAGGTCTGCAAATCTGGTAGCAAAACTCACAAACGGATAAACCAACATTATTGTTTCTGGTGCACCCAGACGCTCCTGAGTCAGAAGGAGCGGAGCGATTGGAAAGCGAGAAACTGACAAGTGAGCCGGTTCTAGCCAAATAAGCGTTGCTCCTTATGGTGTATTTTCAACAAACGAGTCGCAGCTTTTGGCAACAATTGAAGCGCTCGTCACTCTGACGTGTCAAGATAATTGAGGCAGCTGCTTCTCTAAACTGCAGCTGGTCAATCAGCCAGGAGCCGGGCCGCAGAACAAGAGAGCACCCTTCTGTTCCCCGTCAAGCTGAAAGGAAATATTTAGCCAGATCACCACATAATCGATGCTGGCTCACGAGTAAACAAACATGCACTCAGGCAAGACAAGCTGAGCAGCTCTCAGAGCCCTGGGCATGATTACGGGCAGCAACTATTAAAAGAGGAGCTTCAGCAGTCTATTTACATGGACATTTGCTCCGTCATGCTGCGTCAGCGTTGGCAGCTGGCACAAAACGAGTCGTCATGACATTTTGTCAGGAAATTCAATTCTGATTTACGAGTTAAGAACTTTTCTGGCCGTTTGTCAGTATAGTGTGGTGCTATAGGGCAGCAAGCAGACAGCCAATCACCTTCACTTCTCTCAAAGTTCAACCACGTTGGACATCACACAATGACTGCTGTAGGATCAGAAACCATGAAATGTTGCAGTACACATAAACTTGATCTTAATTAGGGAAACTGACAATAAACGCAGTTTGGCAGATAAGACGTAACTTATGAAGCTCCTTAAAGCTCTATGCAGCAACAGTTGACTTGAAAAATATAACTGAAGGCCTAGCCCACTTGTCCCCTTAAAAATGTATGATTTCCACGAGCACAGACACTCGAGCTGCTTCCACCACGCTGGCAGAACATCTCCGATCAACAAGACAACAAAAGCGAAGCGAGCGCCTTTTTCTTTTTAAGGTCATCCTGTCCGTGAAGTGCACAACTTATCTCCCCGGGCCGAGTTTCATCTCCTGCGAAATGCAACCCACCCAGTTTGGGAAAGACGATGAGGTATTCTGCGTTGCATTGTGGGCAGGCCACGCGCGCTGTGCTGTTGCCCCGCTGCTTCTCGTCCACCCAGCGCTGCAGGCAGGCCTGGTGGACCCACTTGGTGGAGCCGCGGCAGCGACACGGACGAACCCACTCTGCCGTGCGGTCGTCCTCGTCTGTGGCGAAGCAAACCCAGCAGCTCCTAGAACATGGGGGAGGGGGGGTAGAAACAATGAATAAAAGCAGCTGGAAAAAAAAAAAAAAAAGGCACCAACTTTTTGTGTTGCAGCTGATGACAACAGATAATGTGATTTCAGAGCAGAAAACTAGGTTAGATATAAGTTCATATAACTAAAATAAAAGCGGCGTGATGAATATTTTGGGCTCCAGTAAAAAAGGCAGAGTTCCTCTCTGCTCGTACGACACACAAGCAAAGACTAACGAGAGAAAAACCTGTTGACGATACGCGACCACAGTTTGTGTTCAATGAATAAACAAGCGCCATTTAAGTGGGAAAAAATAAAGCGCGTCGCCATGTAAAGGTGACGTGACGCATGTCTGCCGAGATGAAGCTGGAACTCCCGACATCAGACGACAATAACGAACAATGTGCGTGAGCATGTGTTTGTGTGTGGTAGATGGGAGGAGAGTGAACAACAGCCAGCCAGACTAATGTAATCTTCCATGTCCCTTTTGAGCCAAAAGCTGGCAATCAGCAGCACAAAGTCACTACAAACATGAGTGAAAGGTTTGGGCTTAGACCGGGCTTATTCAGGGGTTCTTACTGAGAAAAGGCCTGGCGGGGCTCTTTTTCAGCATTTAGAAAACAGTGGAAGTAGTGATCAAAGTCTGGGAAATAACTGCGGACTAAACGGCCTCACTGAACACACATGCTCATCCAGCGTCACTCTGCATGAAATCAGCCAAGATCAATACATAAACCTTACAGGCAAACAAGCTGTAACGCAGACTGCTCGTCAGGCACATCTGACAGGACCGCAGGAACCGTTCAATGCACACACACCAGCTCAAACAAACAGGCCCTTCATCCTGCCATCTGGATACCAGGAAAAGAATTTCCAGGGGATTCTATTTCAGATCAAATCACAATGTCAAATCCCCCCCCCTTTTTTTGTTTCTTTGACTGATATTTTGCCAAAGAGGGACAATCTATACTTTACTCGTGCAGCGTTTCTTCAGTTCTTGCTTTGCATCGAATTTGAGCTACATTCTTCTGACATCGCCTTGAGTAGTAGTCACATTGCTACTCAAACCTAACTCTGTGTGTGTGTGTGTGTGTGTGTGTGTGTGTGTGTGTGTGTGTGTGTGTGTGTGTGTGTGTGTGTGTGTGTGTGTGTGTGTGTGTGTGTGTGTGTGTGTGTGTGTGTGTGTGTGTAGAATATTGTAACAAACAGCTAGGGTGTGAGGTGGAAGCAGACACAGAGGAGACACAGTCTCCCTTGTGTGTGACATCCAGACAAATGCCTTGTTCTGGCCCTAAGCCAGATCACCCCCCCCCCGCCTCCCCCCAACCACACACAAGTATACCAACACATCCTCCTTTTCGCTCCCCCGCACTATTATCCTCCTGCATACGCTGAGGGACCTTCTGAGTAAACTGTTCTTCCATTTAAGAAGGGTTGTACCTCCTCACGTGCAGGAAAGCAGACCCTCGTACATTTTCTGTGCCGTCTTCCAATTAACTCGACTCTTATTGTGCAAACAACCCCCCCCTCCCCGCTCCATGTCAACCCAACATCTGGGAGGTAATTTGATATCCAACTTCCCTGACCTTACCACAGTACATCTCCAACTGTGACATTATATTGCTGTTCCATAATTAATCAGCAGCCTGCGAGTGGCTGGAGGGTTCAGCCCCCCAGTGCCGCTCTGCATGTGGTTAAGTTTGAAAATCCAGAGCAGTGACAGTCTTATTTAAGCTGCCGTCTACCAATGAAAATGTCTGGTAATGACTACCACGACCGAGCCTCCAAACTAGAACAGATGTCAGATAATTGTTGCAATGAAGAACAACAACCAAGAATATCCCAAAATGTCAAGACTTTGATTAAATCTCCATTCATACTTCATTAGGCCTGAGATTAACCTGTTGCTAGGGGATCGGGAGCCGACTGCTGCCTTCGACCCACTTTCAGCCCGACTGTCCGTGTGTGTGATATTTATGTTTTCGTTTTCATAATTACACTGAACCTTAAACAGTTGGCATTTCACTGGATGGATGAAGAAAGGTTTGCTGTACACACGCCTCCCATAAACCTCCGGCATATATTCAATGTGGAGAGACAGCAGACTGGAGTAGAGAGGTTTGTTGGGATTATCTATATTTTGGATATCATTCAGATCAGTGCTAGCAAATTTAAAAAATAAAAAAAGACTGACAGGTGAATATTTAGAGTCCACATTGCAGTAAGAACACATCACACCCTCCATCATCAATACACACTGTAGTAGTATTTAGTACATCCAAGTCTATCCGTTCCATAAAACTGTTTAAAAACAGCCTCAACAAAAGTAAAGATGTATTAAACAGAATAATATGTCCAAACTGTGGTATGAACTACAGTTCTCATTTCTACATGCAGTCTTACAAAGTCACATAACCCCTGTATGATATGCATTTCTGCCACGCTAGCACGGAAACAATCTGATGAGTTTAAAAACTGGTTGAAGGTTTCAGCCACGATCAATTGTTTCACTCACGTTCCTGTTTGTCCTGAAATCTGTAGGTCGTACATGGAGGAAAACATGTCTGTGTTTCTGAGAAAATGATTTGAACCCAGAGGTTTCACTGAGTCACGGTAACCACCACAACTCACCGTAACGAAAACTAGGACATGATTTAGTAAATGAAGACAAACGTGGCTTTATGCCAATGCATGCTGTCACTAAGATGCTTTGTAAGGAAAGAAGTTAGAGGATTTTTCTAGTCAAACTTTTCTAGCTGCCCACCTCTGGCAGCACCGTCACACTCGCTTCAACATTTAGCCACAGTGCCTGACTCAGCGAATCCCCACAGAACACCATGTACATTTCAGCCCTCCTGCTCCCGCAGCTGAATAATGGATGCTGAATCAGTGGCCTTCTGTCATCATCGTACCGAGGTCTAGATGTGCTCTGTTACTGGGACCACGGGAGAGTAGAGGGGGTCCTCTGTCAAAGACTGGATGGCCAACTTGGATAATTCGCTCAGGTTGCTGCCTACTTGCAATGAATGATTTTCCAATACTCCGCTGGCGCTGAATAAAACATGACAACGCAGGAGAGGAGCCTCCAGGTCGAGGCGCTCGGATGACATGTCCGGCTACAGAGGCCACGCCGGGAACAAGTGGTGAAGCTGAGTCTGACGGAAACATCAACCCTCGGTTCACACCGTCTACAGTCTTTATTGAGCTCACACCACGTGACTGCCCCCCTGCCCCCCCCCCGTTTGCCTCTGACTGGTACGTGTCCCGGCCCCGCGCCGTACTGTTTGACATACATGTGATACAGTTATCACAGAAAAGCTGCAAAAGGCTGATAACAGAAAATGCATCATGCGGTCCGATGTCCTCCGTTCACGAGACTGAAAGGGATGCGGCTCTAAAACACGACGCTGAGGAGCAGACCGGCGGACGGATGTCTCCGCAGGAGCACGACAGCGGAGAACAAAACCCGGCGCTACCTTAGATTGACTGGCTCCTATTCCTGTAACCCGGCCCCGGAGCCTGACAGGACCCAATACAACGGCACCGAAACGCTATCCTCTGTGCGAAACCTTAATCTCCAGCTCGCCGTCGCCGCAGCGCTGTTTAACAGAACACTCGGGCAGATAAGGACAAAATGTCTCCAGAAACCCTGCGCAGTTTCACATGAAAACAGCCGGCTCTGTCAAGAAGCTAAAATCTGTCTCCAAAACACAAGCAGCATAATATCAGGTGTGAAGAAAATCGATGGCGATTCACCGATACTAACAATATTATTCCAGTTAACCAAGCGTGTTTATGAATATTTACAGACGGCAGCATGAATCTTACAGATCACCCCGGATATGTTACCGCACTAAAGCTGACCGAGGTCTGGAAGGTTTCCATCAAAGTGTCCTTCAAGAACATGAGATCTGATGGTGGCGACTCGCCTGAACTTCACTGAAGCAAGGTGACCCGCTGTCTCGCCCACTTATTTACAACTCCGAGTGGAGCTTTGCCGTCTTTACAATGAGCTTTAATCCAGCTAATGCTAACCGACTGCTTTCAAACTTCAAGGGCAGGCGAGCGGCACTGTGTCACATCCTTTTGATTTCAACAGTTATTTTGAAAAAGCTTCAAGCTGCCACGATCAAAAGAATATGCAGCAGTGAAGGACCGCTGATCCCGTCGAGCTGGGCCAAATATCATGAGTTCCACCTCAGCTGTGGATATAACTCTGACAGCTGAAGAAAGCGCAGAACTTTATGGCGCAGTCTCACCGACGCAGGAGAGCAGGGAGTTCTGGTGTCCTACAGAGACGGCGTGATTGACAGTCGGTACTAAGATGAGTTTGACGGCATCGCTACTTTCTCATCGTCTCGCAAGTCAGGCTCCCGTTCTTTAAGAAGCGCGTAAGCCACCCCACAAAGGCTCCTTTCACTCAGCGGCGGTCACGTGACGGTGGGAAAACTGGAGGTTCCTCAGCACAAAGGAGGGCACCCGAGTACCGGATTCTGGTCCACAAAGATCTTAAAGCGAGGTTACGGCTTCGGCGGGCTTCTCCGTGTCCGACTGCTTCTCCTCAATCCCTAACTAGTCCCGTCCAAGTTCAGTAAAAAAAAAAAAAAACTCGGGCCGTTTGCCACACCGAGACAGTCGAGTGTCCAACTACCCCCCCGTCTGAAATAAGTAGCTTTGTGTGTCAGTGGCTGGTTAAAGAGTCTTTGCCAAATAAATTGGTGAGAGTCAGCAGCCACAGTGAATCTAAAAAGTTGCCATGGTTACATGGTTTTGAGTATTTCCCGCACGAGGTTAATAACACAACAGGTTGTCTGTACAATTTTGTGCAACCAAATTTAGCAACATCAACTCCAGCGTCTAAAATTATCAGATGTGAATCAACAATCTCAACAAAATATTTTAGTCATTCTTCATATTTGAAGTATCATGAATTATAGGATATAAAAGTTTGTGACATTTCCAAAGAAACAGCACTCCAAATTTAAACTATTATTGATGGAGACATAACAACATTTCCCCACCGTGGGATTAATAAAATCTAATCTATGTTGTTCATCAGAATATCAACGAACACAGGAGCCTGCCGCTGCACACACATCTGTTATGGAGTAGCTTCAGGATACCCCATGCATTATGAGGCACGGTGACCTTTGTATTGTTTTAACATGTACACTGGAGTCCAGGAAGTGGCTGGCTTTCAAAATTAAGATGACTGTGACCAGTGGTGGATTACAGTTTATTTATCCAACCAATAAACCTTTTTATAATGTGACTCTTTGGTCACGTGGCTGCCTGTAAATGTTCCCGGGATACAAAGCTATGAAACCGCATTGAAAAAGGTTTGAGATCCAACGTCTGGTTCGGGGCGGACGATCTTAACAGGATGAGCTCCAGTTCAGTTTGTAGTTTAAATAACTCGAGCTAAACCACGTAGCTTAAGTTGTGTCATTTGGCATGAGCTTTCACTGAAGTTAATGTCATCCAGTGCAGGTTACCAAAACAAGACCGGTCAGCTGCCATTGAGTTCTGTTTCTTGGAATATATCTATAACACACTGCATGAGAAAAGTGTGAGCAAGTCTGTACAGTTGTTTTGGGACAGAAAATCCATTACAACACAGTTTGGAATGTTTCTTTCTCTGGACTGAAGAGGACCTGTAGATACCGACACCACCCCACAGCAGAATTTGTGCAAAATCATGCCTGCACAGTCAATCATTATTAGCTTTTGTGCATACACACACGTACAGCACATATTTATCAACCCATTCATAGACAGGGTCAGCAATCTGGGCAACACAACCAAACGAGGAAGCAGTAAAACAAGGAGGTCGTGTGAGAGCCAATAAAAAGGTCAGGCTGGATTGAAATGTGTCTCCCAGATCTATTTGTGAAACACTGCATTGCAGGGGCAGCTGGCTGCTTGTGGCAGGCCCAGATAACAGCCTGTGGAGCCTCATGTTTGTCAGTGATAGAGGCTGGGTACACAACTGTCTAGAAGCAAGGCGACATGACATACATCTTCCTGCTATCGGCTCCTCAAACATCGTCAGGGTTATTGCCTCTGCAACACACCCGCAGCACGCAGCTCCACCACATTTCACAAAGCTCACATGCCCTTCCTTTCTCTTCGCTACTGTACCACGTGCTCGGGAAACGGATTCAAAGTTCAACATTGACAGAACGTGCGGCGTCAAGTGCCCACGAATGCCTTTTAGTACGCACTGCACAAGTCAAGTAACTGTTTGAAGGAAACGGCACACAAATGTTCTGGGACCAAAAGTTGCAGCATCTCCTCACCGCCACTCACAGATTCTGGTGACCTCACAGGTTCCAGGTTTGCATTTTTAATTTTGGTGGTGGCGTAAACTAAGTAAAAACCTTCCTATGACTCTTATTTTACACTGGAAATGCTCAGAAAAGTGATGCTTGAGCCGACATAAAGCCAAAAACAAGCTGAATAAGAATGTTCTGAATAGGAGTTTAACTTGTCGCTTTAGGAGGTTGGCTGCTTGCGATCACAAATAATGAAAAGGCTATTTGAGTTGAGGATTTGAGGCTGCAGCGTCTACATTTTATGTCCAGTGTGACTGCCCAAGTGAAGAGGAAGAGCTTCGAGCAAGATTCGGGACATCGTGCTTCTCTAAGAGACCTGAGAGTTGCCGACTGTGCGCTCCGACATCCCTAACGAAAGGTCTTGAGAGTAGGATTGTATACGTTTACAGCTCAAAACAATTCTCCACCTGTCACGAAGGATCTCCTCTCCATGGGACCACGAGACGGTTTAACCCAAAGGAGCCCGTTTCTGAGGAGTGAAAACTGAGAAGTGTTGTTAGATATTTCAGTGTCTGCTGGGAAACTTGCCACCGTGACACTTTCCAGGGGCTTCAAAGGAAATCCATTAAAGTGTGTACAGACATTGGACAGCTATGATGTGTTGTGGTGATGTAAAGCTCAGTTTGTTTGATCACATGAAAGGGTAAGTCATTGAGCATTTAGTTTGGCAGCCTTGTTTTGTTGCTGGCTGGAAAGAGCTTTTCTGCTTCCAGTTATGTTTTCCTATGATGGTTCAAGATCACTTTTATATAGTAGTACAGGAGATCAATCTTCCTGTCGCACAACTTTTCCTCAAGATGCCAACACATCTCAGCAGTCTTTATCCCCAATCTGGTGTTCTCCGTTATACAAATCTCTGCAGAAAGTGGGAGCACAAACTAAGTTTGATAGTGTGTTTACTTGGTAAATTCATGAGGGAATGAACGCACACTTGTTATAGAAATGTTTTTTTTTTTTTTTTTAGTGTCTTACAAGCAGGTTTACTCATTCTGGGCCATAATGGACGTGACTGGTTGATAAATCTTACTAAATACAGTCTTCTTGTCTAAGGGTCAATAAGTTAACAGGACAAATGTTTGGGGAAAGTTGTACCTGGCAAGGTAAACGTAAATGAACTGCATGTGTTAAGGAGATCAAATAATGCAACCTCAATTTAATGTCAGCAGCTGGAAGCTGAGGACGTCCTGATCAAATAAGAACATCATATCCAGGGGAGAGTTTTAAAGCCAGTAGTTGGTATGACATGACAAGTACACACTGAAGTCGGCTTGTTGCTGAGTGTCTTCACAACACTTCCTCCCACTTCTGACCAGGCTTGTGATTTTACGTAAAGCTATGGAGCTGCATTAGCACGTTAGCCTAAAACTTACCTGTCCAAATTCTGCTGCATGACCACTGCACTGAGTTCCGCCATTACCATAGAGGAGACAAAACACTCAAACGTTGTCTTTTCGGTAGCGGGTATGGCTAAAAACAAAAAGAAAAAAGAAAAAACGTCACGCGTGTTGCTCTGCTGCAGCGGAGGTCGTGTTTAGATCACTTGCTAAGCTAGTTAGCAGAGGAGCTAACGCTAACTAGCCACACAGGCCTTTTGTTGGCGCGGCGCGTCGGCTGCAAACGAGCCGATGATTCAGCATAAAACTATTCCTGCGCGGTCATTGCACTCTAAGCAGCACTTATCTGCGACCGATGCGCTATTTGAAGTAGCAAAAAAAAAATCGCCTTTACATCTGCTAGGGCCTCTTCTGGCGTGACCGTTTGACTCCATTGACTGGCCGTCTCTGAGGGGACGTCTGTGCGTGACTACGTCATCAAAACAAGGACCGCGTCACGAGCGCCACCAGGCCACCGTCCAGGGGAAATGGCGTTTCAGAAAGCTCGTTTTCTGACGGCCAGACGTCAGATGTCGGGTCTGAATCCGATCCTGTGCTCCAAAAGAGATCAATTAAAGTGGAGATAAACCTGAAGATGCATTTAAGATGACCAAAAGACTGCTGACCGTGCTAAAACGCTATATTCTCTGTAATTGTTATATTTGGTCAACCTTTTACAAAATATTTTCTCCACTTATTTTGTACTTGTCTCCACTTGAGTTTTGAAGTTATTCGGGAAAAAAATATGTAAGCAATTTTTGTAAACTTAATTCCCAAACCTTGCGCGTGAGTGTACGCATGTGTGTTAGAGAGAGAGAGAGAGAGAGAGAGAGAGAGACTTGGTATCAATTACCAGTAGCCTACATTTTATTTCTAATTTAACACGCTGCTTCTATGTGTATTCTCATGAAGCCTGTATTCTAGGTCTACCTTGTTTTTGCAGTTAAGTAGAATAATTTGTTGACCAAGACGCCGCACAGCGGCAAACTACAACTCCCAGCAGCCTCCTCGGTATCATCCATGCGCCGCAGTCAATCAGCTGTTGAGGCAACTGCTGACTACCTCGGCACAAGGGTAGCTCGTTTGTCATATCTAAACCCAGACGAGGCAAACAGAAATATCTTTATTTACAGAGTCCCAAAAAGGTGAACGATAAAGGTAATTGAAGCTCAACGCCGGGCCGAGAGGCGACACCGCTGTGTGCGCATGTTGTTCTGTATGTCGTTCGTGTGGAGAGGGGGGACACGTATGGATTAGAGTGAGATTTCAAATCAAGACATCTTCATGGACTGTATATCGGATGTCTCGATCCGTGCGATGAATGGGCAGCCTGAAGGGTCAGGTTTGGGCAGTGTGTGTGTGTGTGTGTGTGTGTGCTGAAGGGCCGGTGAGCTGAGCCACTGTGGGCTGCTGATTATGCTGCTTTGATGACCTTGGAAGCGTTGCTGTTGGAGGAGAAAACACGGATTAACTGGTGCGGTGTGTGTAACGCAGACTATCGCGATTACCTTCAAAGTCCAAATTGTATTGCTGCCATCACGGTGCTGAAATGATCTGGCATGTCATCTGGAGTGTTATTTTCAAAGCACTATTGCATCTATGTTATTGAAAGGCCTCGTTGTGGGCTGCTTGTGAAGTTCTCCTGCAGCCAGGTTATCAGTGTTATCTGTGCTTTACATTTATCATATTTTGATGTGTTGACCCTGTGGTTGTGCCTTTATTGTGCTCTAACGGAATATCCTCAGCTTCTCTGTGAAATCATCAGGAATATTTTGGTCTGTTTACATTTTTTATTGTCCTGCATGCTCATTGTTGCGCTAAATATGGCAAACTTTATGAATTTCATGAATGCAAATTTGCCGGTCGACTGGCTGGGGTACTAGTCGAGGGTGTATGTTAATTGGGCTTTTGCAAGGCGTTGTCTCTGAAATGCAAAGTAAAGGATGATTTTGCATCTAACTTTGAATAGGAGACATAGAGTATAGACTTTTCAGTGATATTCTAGCCTTGGCTTGGCTACTATAGTGCCTAAAAATGCATGGTACATATTGCTTCATGTAAACACCAAGCCCGTGGCTGTGTCAATGCGGACCTCGGGCAGAGTCCCTCTATGCGCTATAATACAATCTCTCACTATGAATCCTATTATTCATGTAGGAGCTCGTATTGAAGACTCATTTTAATGTTATTGTTTTATATCATGCAAATAAATAAAGACATTTAATTGTAGCATAAATGTTTATGTCGATTTTTCAGGCTTTATTGAAGTGGTCCAGGTGCGTCACTTTCTGCTGCATTAAAAAAAAAAAAAAGGACGAAGTGCGCCTTTTCTTTAGGAAGTCCTGGAACAAAAGCTGCGTGCGCTCGTGTGTGTCGAAGTGCCTGGGTCAAGGTGGAGCTGTCTTTTTAACCTTGTTGAAGGACAGCTGTATTTACTGACGTATGTAAATGAATATAGGGGAGGTCCTTGGACAAAAAACACACACTGAATCAGTTTCACATTGCAGCTCCGGAGTTCCTGCGTGGAAGGAAAAACGAGACGTGGCGAAATCTGGTGAATATCTGCTGCCATATGCTCCGTGTGTAATTTGTGGGATTTGTGAATCACTCTAGTGTAGTGTGTGTTTTTTTTTTCTCTCTTCTTCTCTTCGGCTAAATGGATGATCACGCGTTCGCTTTGCAGTTGCCTGATCCCTCTAACATCATATCCTTGTCGGAGTTGTCCCAGTTTATCAGACACTACAGCAGCCCAGGGAGCCCGGTGTTTGAGCTCCTAAATTACAACAGTAATAATAACTCCTCGTGTCTGTTTCCCCCTGTTGCAGCTCAGCAAACCATGCAGGATGATTTACTGATGGACAAAAACAAAGCCCAGCCTCACCATCAGCAAGATCCGACGCAAGTAGACCCTCCTCCCTCCACACCGACCCCGTCATCGGAGCCCACTTCTTCTTCATCCGAGTCGGAGAGCCCGTCTAGCGGGAGCAACCAAGCGGCTTCAGCGCTGAGCAGCAGCAGCAAGGACAAAGTGCCGATGGAGTCGCCGATCCTGCCCGGGTTGAGCTTCCACCACCAGCCGCAGGAGACCGGCGGCCCCCTGTCCTCCCCGTCCTCCTCGTTTGGGAGCACTTGGTCCACGGGAACCACCAGCGCCGTGGATGATAGCTTTTTCCAGGGAATACCCTCGGTGAACGGGACGATGCTTTTCCAGAACTTCCCCCACCACGTCAACCCGGTCTTCGGGGGGAATTTCTCCCCGCAGATCGGTCTGTCTCCCCAGTCCCAGCAGCATCAACAGCAAGCCCAGCAGCAGCAGCAGCAGCCGCCGCCGCAGCCGCCCCAACCCCAGCCCCAGCCCCAGCAGAGGAGATCCCCTGTCAGCCCCAGCCAAGGCCCCTTCCCCCAGAGAAACGCTTATCAGACCATCATGAACAACAGCAAGGGGTCGTCGTCTTCGTCGTCTTCTTCTGCCTCGTCGTCAGCTTGGAATAATCACCAAAACGCCGCATGGAGCACAGCCTCCAACCCCTGGAGCGGGCTGCAGGCAGGCAGGGACCCGCGCAGAGCGGTGGGCGTCGGGGTCGGGGTTGGAGTCGGCGTCGGAGTGCCGTCACCCCTGAACCCGATCTCCCCGATGAAAAAGCCCTATTCCAGCAATGTCATAGCACCCCCCAAATTCCCAAGACCTGGTCCCCTCACTCCCAAGCCCTGGATGGAGGACAGCGCATTCAGGACTGACAACAGCAACAACATACTGCCTTTCCAGGTAAATACATTCCCAGTATAGCCTATAAGAGCAGGCCCATATAGGCCTGTATTGATCGATTCGATCTGTGTTTAAAAAAGACACTTTGACATGTTGTCAGCAGTCGACCTCTCAAATATATCAGGCGGATGAGGTTATTTCTTACGTCTTCTGTGGCTGAGAAAGAAAAGTAGGCGAACCAAAGATAAGGTCACCCTGAACTCATCAGCACCAAGAATTCATTTTAGGTCCATAAATTATAGTGAATGATAGACTGTTTATGTCATTGTAATTGGGACAGGAATCATTTTATCGCATGAATCTGTAAACAGTCTCATACATTTTTACTCAAAGGCTATATCACAGTTTTTTTTACGTGTTTTATCACTTGGACTCAGTCGCACTGGGATTAATATGAGTTTATTGCAGCATGATTCGGCACAAAAGGCTACGATATCTCGAAGCTGTGGCTTGTTTAGTTGACTTAATAAATGACCATCGACTTTTGCCGGTGGCTGTCACCATTTCAATATCTTATGGCTTGTATGCTGGGAGATTCTAGTGGAGGTCAAATTAATCCAATAAGACACCGAGTTATCTCAAGGGGCCTATTAATCGTTGATCATGGCTATTTTTACGCAATCAAAGATAAACACACCAACTCAGACCTAGAAATAGTCGCTGTGCGCGATTTATTGGACCGAGTGGTTAAATTTCCTGTGCCAGCTCACGCTCTGAGGGGTTTGAAGGACACATGACGCATTTAGGTGCTACTCGGAACTTTTCAATTCAGACTGACAGGGTCTATGGGGTAGATTACCACTACGCCCTAAATATCAAAAAGGTGTTGTCATTGGTGTGTTTTAAAAAAATATTCAACACTCCGTTGTAAAACAGAGTAAGCCTCAGAAATAATGTGATGAATATTACCCAGGGAAAATAATGCATTACTTAGTTAACTTGTAAATTAATGTTCCCAATTACAGGAACGTTTTTTTGTTTTTTTGTTTGTTTGTTTTTTAAACCTGTTTAGAATAAATTAATATCTGACACTTAGGGTCACATTTATACTTGTAAAAATATCTATTTTTCTGTCTCTATTTTCAACATTGTTCGTGTTTAATGCACGCTTTCACGGATACTTCCCACGTTTTCGACGGTAATTGAAGGCGACATTCATATGCCGATTTGATTGGCTTGTGATCGCGTAGTGGGCGGGGTTTAAACCCCAGTTGAAATCGGAGGCAGGTCACACCCGGAAGGTAGAGAAAAGTTATTGTTTACATTTTACAGAAAGAAAAAGCCAACATTAAGTTCATATGATGAGTTTTAACAAAGCGTATTACATAATGCAAATGCTGACATCGATATACGTCTGTGTTTCTGCTGTGAGGAGGCAGCACGTCCATGAAAACGAACCTTATTCAGGGTCAAAACATGCTTAAAGGTTGTTAGTAGTGTTGTTTTTAATTTCAAAAACAAAACCTGACAGCTAATAAGGAAATATGCATTAACATTAGATAAGCCCAGTGCAAGAAAGGGTCCTCTTTGTACCTTTTCAGATGTCCAAATACAGCCAAATACTTTGTTGATTCATATAGATCACATTAGACAGTAACATAATCAAGGTGGATAAGGTGTGTTTATGTTTATTATTTGAACAGTAGCCCTGATGCCAATACAGTGTTTATTTGAAAGCAAAATTAGTTATGAAAATATATGACCATTAATAATTACTAGGAATTGTATATCTGGCTCTGTCACCCGACGCCGATAAGTGAATCGTTTGTTACCTGTCTTTGGTCCATAAGTAAGATTTCACGTTATTGAAACCAGAAGTCGGTTTCACACTGGTTTGGATTTATTTCAGTCTGTCGCTCTGCCTTGATTGACATGTGTGATTGAAGAGTTGACCAACATGAACAGTCCCAACACTGTCTGTTTTTCTGTCCTATGTTTAGCCACGCTGCCTGACAAACAAGTCAACATAAAAAAATAAGGCAGCCGGATAACCCTCCCACCCACCTCCCCCCGCCCACACACACACACACACACACACACACACACACACACACACACACACACACACACACACACACACACACACACACACACACACACACACACACACCCCTCTCCTTAAGTCACTGGCTCACTTAAAAAGGAGCACTTGTTCACCCGATCAAAGAGAGAGAACGGACCTCAAGCCAACATCTTAGCCGGTTACTGCAGTAGAGCAAGGACTACATGTGCAGACGAAACGCAGCTCGACACGGGCTGAAATTCCAGTCGGCTTGAAACGTATAGCATTTGAGGAGATAATGATTGTGTGTGTCAGTCAGGACCTCTCGAGGCTTTATTACTCAGTTTCCTCTGCCCACAGCTGCTATCTCGGTTCTCTCGACTTGGCTGGATTACAGCTCGAGTTATCACTAGGAGACAAGGTCAGGGGGTCACAGGTCACGCAGTCCAGACTGGTCCGTGGGCTGAAAGGAAACGGCAGAGTTGAAGTGCATCTTAGTCTCATGTCATCAAGTGTTGCCGAGTTAAAACCTCCGGCTTTAAATGACATATAATTCATCGTTTCACAAAATGAATCTGCAGTTAATCTGATTAGCTGTTGTTGTTTTTTTAACTGAGCAAAAGTATTTCCTGTTTTTTCTTCTTCTTTTAATATCAATATTAATTGACTGCCATAATCTACCTTAATATTTTATTGACAAAGCAGTTAGCTGGTAAAATGTAGGTAAACTGACAAAGAAGACATTGGTTAACAGTAGCCCTGATGCCAATACAGTGTTTAATTACCATGTTCTTTATATTAATCTTTGCTATGTGCGGTTGCCATGAGATCACTGCATCTTTCCACAAAACGTATAGCTCCATTTCAATGACTCTAATTGCGCAGTGATGTTTTTCAAGCATATACATCTCTTCTTCATGTGTAAAACTGGTGGGTCGTCCCTTTAACAGCACACATACATATACATATACATACAATGAAGTCATTCTGTACATCCCAGGTTTGTTTAGCTGTTGACAGTGTCTGTTCTAGATAGAGGGTATGTTTCAAAGGGCTCATGGGGTTCCTCTATGATGCAATTGGCTCCCGGCTGTATCTCACACTTAGCTGCTTAACAATTCCATCCATAATTGGAGAAGCGTTATCACCAGGATGCAAGGTCAGGGTGCCACATGTCGACTGGCCTGTTTACTGAAGTGAAACTCAGACAATTCTCTGACCGGAGCGAGCAGCAGGTGGGGAGGGGGGGAGGGGTCCTGCACCGTCATGTGGACGGCGGGTGACAGGTGTACTTGTTGTCATGGTTTAGATATCTCTCGGTATTCTCCACGTGCCCCAGATGAACCGCAGGATGAAAATGTCGAGTCACATGCCACCTGATGCTCGTACTCGCCCGCTGCTGGCTGCCACTTAAAAGGCCGAGGAATGCGTGGAATTCAACTTAACGCGTCAGTGTGAGGCTTTAGACTCGGAGTCACATGAGCTCCTCGGGAGATACTCGGATCTGAAAATGATGGTCACGTTAATCATTGCGTGGTCCTCTGTGATTGTGATCATATCAGTTCAGGAAGGACGTTAGTCAGCAGTCTGACAGGTGGAGTGCCGCAGTCAAATGCTGTCATGTAAAACAGCAGCTTCGACGACTTCAGAGGTGCAACAGGTCATTTACATTAGTTAGTGTGGTTTAGCTTTTGCTTTGTCGAGTTTTTGATTTTGCCACTGCATTTGTTTCAGCTGACAGATAAAACCGGTTTAAGGTTAATGTCCTGTGGGAGGTGTTATTTGAAAATCTATTGCAAATTAAATGATCAAAATCACTCAGTTTTGACAGCTGATTCATTGTTTGAGTCATTTAATGAGCAAAAATGTAAAACATTCACCTCTCCATGTCTTTAGTTTTATCAAAGATCTTAGACTTTTGTTGTGTTGATCGCATTGGTAACTTTTTTTGCATTTCAAAGTAGAGCTGGGTGACATAGACAATATCACATGACTATTGGTGTTTGCGCAACATATCTACATCATAAGAGTTTTGATAAATAATCATCAGTAATGGCTATATAATGACTGAGTGGATAAAGGCAAATTATAGAGGAGCTAGAACAGTCTGGTTAGTTCAGGAAATGACATCACTTTACTGTAATGTAGTCTTTGAAACCAGTAAAAGACAACACAAATGTCATATTACAATATGACAATATTGATCGATATATTGCTCACCCCTATTTCATAAATTACACAATTAACTGTATGATTGAAAAAATTTAAATGATCATTTGTAATAAGGAAACAATATTTGCAACCTGACTTATCTTGGTCAAAACCTTTATTGGTGGATTCATTAATGTATTATGTGCTTTATGATTATGAAAATATTCAGTGGTTATATATTTTAGATGGCATTTCATAGACATATTTATACTCAAATGAATACGGGAAAGAATCCGGATAAATTCATTAAATTAGAATCTGTACTTATGAGTCTGTACGTCCCTGTAATTAAAAATACAGAGGCTGTTTTATTCTGTCTTTAGGGCTTTTCCCGTTGATTGATTGTTTGATTGATTGTTTGATTGATTGATTGATTGTGTGGTATAGAAGTTACCCTGACGGTCACATTCATGTCAAACTCACAAAACTTTTTTGAGTATAAAACTCAATAAATGCTAAATGTCTGATCTGCTTCTGACTCTGGCTGAACTCCACCTTACTGAGCAGATTTATTAAAACCAGGTATTCAGTCATATCAGAAAGGCTTGTGTTTCTTATCTTGATGTCCCTCATAAATGCTCACGAGGAATGAGCTGCAGTGTCGTCGAGATAGGCCGACCTGAACCTGCATTCCATTCTGTGAACTTACGCAATGTGTTCAGGAGTTCAGTGGTGTCATCTCGGGTCGTTTGACTACAGAGAGATCTCCGACCCTCCCCACCCACCCATCGCTGTGATCACCCACATGTGTCAGAGTGGAGGGGAAGGGGGGAGGAAACTAAAAGCTCAGCGTTTTAAGTGTTTACCATTTATACCAAGTGGGCAGATTTTTATCTGTGTGGCGCTGCCGGGTCCAGAGTGGAGGGGAATAACACTTTTGAATGCTCAGCCGAATGGGCAACAATAGCCGTGGTGTGCAAACAATGCGGCAGCGGCTCGGGGCAGCGGACACAGGACACAGCTGCCAAGGCTGCCGTGTCCGGGGTCGGAGCGCTCTACCTTTGGCACACATGTCATCCTCATAAATTCATCGGCGCACAGTGGGAATCTAAACATTTTGCCTCAAGGTGTTTGATGTAGTCATAGACTGCACGGTTCTGCAGTGGACCGACTTCCCTTGTAAGATTAGGATATTAGAGAAGGTTTTGTAAATAATCAGGCATAAATACAATAACACTCAAACAATAACAACCTCATGACAGCCACAGGACCAAGCTTCGACTCTTTAGGGCTTTAACAAAAGGGCCACTGAGTTCACGTCAGATTGACTTGAAAACAAAAAGCAGCATTCATAACATCTTAACATAATCTTCTTTAATTATTCTTTGATCTTATAGTTGAGTTTTAAACCCTTTTAAGTTCTTGTTTGCTTGATTTTATTTACGCATATTTAATATCTGACAGCTTTTTCATGAGCTTTATAAATAGAAAAAATGGCATTGCAGAAAAACACATACTGTATATTTATATTTATTTATATTTGTTCAATGTAAGGTATCCAGAAAAAAAGAGTCATTTTGGTATCAGTAGTTTAACTTGGGTATCATATTGACACTAGTATCAGTATCAGTAATACGCAGCCCACTATTGAACTGGGATTTTTAATTTTTTGTCACGTGGCAGATTTGAAAAAGACCAAAGCTGATCTTGAACGATCATCTTTGTTGAGCTGAGACAAGTGTTGTTTAATAACTGATTAATTTTGATAATCAGTATTTCATTTAAGCCTTTTTCCAAACGTCAGTTGGTTCGAGCTTCTTCAATGTGAGGAAGAATTTACAGCTTTTCTCTGTCGTATATCACTGAAAGCTGAATATCTTTTAAGGCTGGTAGTTGAGATATGCATATTTCACCTTTTTCATTTTAAATACAACATCTGAAAATGTAAGAAAATAAACAACAAAGAAACTGGTTATGAAAATAATAGAACCCAACCAATGTTTATTGGTCAATTTTGGTCAATCGGTATCGGTATCAGTGTGGATGTTGTCCAATATGAAACTTTATTTTTACTGAACATAATGCAGAAAACGAATCTTGGACTAACTAAGTTCTATTTGTGTTTATTTTTTTATTTATAGTTAGTTATAGATAGTTACCATTATTGTTTACCCAATGAACTTCACTGTTTCAATGCACTGGTGTCATTTTGGATGACAGTTTACCAAATATCCTGCCTCCACTACATATCCTCGTCACAAGTGTTTGATCAATTTTGATCAATGTATCAATATCCGTTTTGTGTTTTTTTTACTTACCAATATTGGTATCAGCTTTAGTACCAAAAATCAGGTCTCAGTCGGGCTCTAGAAAATGATTGATTGTTGCCGCCAGTCTTTGGCTGCATGGTAGTGACATTTAAATTAAAGCCGTCTGACACCCCAGACTGGAGATGGGAACCCCCTGAGGATGGGCAGTGAAAAAAGGAATACTTAATTGATTACAAGATAGCCCAACGAGTGACTCATACATCACAGACTGATTCTGCCTCTGACATCTCTCCACCCACGGAGCTGATGGTTGAGAAATTCTCTCCTAAAGTCTCTGGATTCAAACACACAAGATGCCTTTGGGCAGAATCCTGTCTCTTTTTTCACTGTAGCTTTTTTTTTTTTTTTTAGCTTAAAATTCATATCTCCTTCAATATCAACCGTGTTCACCGTCTTCCCCAGAGCTGGCACATACCTTCTATTTGCCTTTTTATTTTTGTTTAAATGTTCTCCCACATCTCCAGTTTATATTAGTCCAGTTAGCTAAGAATGCACCGCTGCCTTTCTTGACTTTTTAACAGAAATGGGAGCTGTCGGTACATGCAAGTTGTTACTAGTGATCTGCCCTTGAGCAAGGTAGCAACCAGAACTTCAAAAGCACGGATAAATATTCAAGATCATCATGTTTTTTTTTTTTTTTCCTGTTCCCACCATGTCTCTGAAGCTGAAATTACAAGTTATTGACCTTTAGTGTTTAGTAACATTCATTAACATAGCTGAGCTCCACCCAAACCAGCTGAACAAGCTTCTTTTATGTGAACAATAACAAATTGATACACACATTTTGTATCACAACAGCTTAAATTCAACAGCATTTGCATTTTTATTTCTGTATGCAGTTCTTTACGTTTTCAATTGATGAAGCTCACACTACTAAGTAGTGATCTACTCAGAACCAGATCTACAGGTTGGATGTATACGGTGCTATACTTGACACGTGTTGCAGCAGTAGTAAGTCCCTCCCTGTCTTTGTTTTGTATGTGATCCACTGTGCTGACTAACTCGACCCTCTTCCTGTTTTGCTGTGTTGCAGGACCGGAATCGGCCCTTTGATGCTTTTAGCTTGCACTCTTTGGAGAATTCCTTAATGGATATGATAAGGACTGACCATGACAAAGGTAAACCACACCCTGCCGGTGGCCCACCAATGACTATCGCTGATATTATATGGAGGAATCATTTTGCAGGTTAGGAATATTCATACGTCCACGCTTACAGTATTTAGGTTGTTGTTGTTTTTTAAATTATTTTTGCTTCATGGGCATAAATCATTTCTGGGTACATTTTATTTTTCATTTGCTCTATTTGCCAATCTCTTAATCAATTCAGTATGAATCATCATGTTCTGTTTGAATAATTAACATAATGAGCCTTACCTGCAAAATCTCACGTGATGTCTGTTTGTTTGTGTGTTTTGTTTGTGTGTTTTGTGCAGTGGACCAGGTGTGCTGCAGCATGCACTCGCATGGTCTTATTTGCAAATTGCATTTTCCTTCGCCCTTTGTTCTTCGATAGCTCTTAGATCTGCTGATCAGAATCAGTGGATCAAATGACTGCATCACATGATTTGCACTGTTGTTGTTGACTGAATATGTTGTGTGTATAAATGTGGACTGTATTTGTTGTTTACATTATTAATGAGTGACACAAAATTGATTTGAACTTGTATTTTTGTGTGTAATTGTGGGCTCAGACGTGACCGAGTCCTAACCTAAAGATCAAATCAGTGTTTCTAAGAAGCTACGACACAGTGTTTCTGAACAGTGAAATGCAGATTCAGAGTAAAATTAATAACCATCATGCAGCTTTATCGCTTGGGAAGTATAAAGAACTTTTGAAACCATGAAAACAAGGTTAAAAAGTCTCTCTTCACACCCTTTTAAGGCCATCCAATGTATGTCAGGCTTTCTAAGTCAATATTTTTGTAGCAGCGGTCACGTGTCTTTTGTAGAAAAAACTCCTGTCTCCTAGACAAGGCCCTGTCAGGTTGGGTGTGGGGTTTTTCTGCTCCCCCGTCCTCCCATCTTAACAATGGAAAGATTGGTGGGAGGGGTATATAATGAGCAGAGCATGTCGTTTTTCCCATGCGTACGGTCTGTTTTCCCGATCTTGTGCTGAGCTTGGATTGTTACAGCCAAAATGATCACCGTGGCCCGGACTCACTGGAAAGGTGTCGTAATGTAATGTCCTGTAGGGCTTCACTCGTGATTGTTTGTCAAAGCACAACAAACACACGGGAGATATGAGAAAAGTCAACGAGGGTGTGCATTCCTGAATCTCTCTTTGCTTGTTTACTCCGTCATGTCGTCATGTGGGGCTGCTGTAAGCTACTGTGCCGACCACAGAGCAGCTCCACCCTGCTAGCGTACCTACCCACTGTCTGAGAACGGCCCTGTGAGTGTGGCCTTTGTTGCACGCAGTGGCGACGGGGAAAGAGATTCCTAAATGTATTGACGAGCTGCATACCAGTAAATGAAGAAATGTGGCAGCAATGTAACTTTGGATCTCAAATTAGGAAGGTCAGGTTCGGGCTGGCCTGACATGTCAACTTAATCACCATTTGGTTTCACTTCATTCAAAAGCCTGATATAGTGCTCATGTTAGCTGATTTCCTGTTTGAAAGGACGTTGTGTTTTGTCTTGTTTGGCCCGAACCAGACATTCTAAAGAGATGTATCCAACCCGTCAACACTGAAGCTGTGGTGGCAGTTGATCGTAATGGTTAACTTTATTTAACTTAAGGTTTTTTGTTAAGATCATGCTGTCTTTATTTGATCATTTTGATGTTTTTAAATACAGCAGGGATAGACTGCAGCCCCCACTCGTGACCCTTTTCAATATAAAACGAGTATAGACAATGGATGGATGTTTTAAAATACAATATATTATTTCTGTAGGTTGACTTACTGCACCTTGTTGCTATTTTTCTAACACTGTAAATAAAATCTTACCATGTAGGAAGATAATGTTAATGCCGCCTGCTGACCTCTGAATGGTCAATTGTTCCTTAATTGGGTTAAACAGCTAGCCTGGCTGCGCCCAACTACTGCTCATAGATTCAGTCTTAATAGTGATAACAGTCTGGAAACCCTGTTCACATGAAGGTCTGCTCAGCCACTCGGAGTGGACCAATCAGTGACCAGTGTGGGTGCCTAAGCGCAATGACGTTGAAGTACTTCCAGCAATGGCAGCGGTGGCGGAGTTTTGTCGCACACCATATGGTACATGGTGGTCAATGCCGATTGGTTAAAGGCTGTTCCAATAGTTTCAAAATTAAGCGAAGGGCTACAGCCATTTAGGATGCAGCGACTGGAAACAATCCTCAGTGGAGCGCTGGCCAGAGCCATAATTTACTGGTACTTACAGGCTAGTAAAAGCCATCAGTAAGCACAACAGTAGACCTGCTAGAATTGCTAAACACATCAGACGACGGTGGTTCAGAGGTCTAGAAGCCGGCTGGGTTCAGGTGTTGGTATCAGGCCGCTGTACCGACACACGGCAGCAAAAGATGAGTGGATCTAGTACTGCAGGTGTGTCGTTACTTTAGTCTTTGTTGTTAACATGTTAACACTAAGATAAACTTGAGCCTATTGTAAGTCCACTACTGCAGCATTGTACTAGGAAACATGAAGAGGAAATTGTTTACTGAGGCGTTGAGAATGAGCATTATCATTGTCAACTGGACAGGTGTGACCCGTCGAACCTGATCCACCCTTCTGAGAGAGAGTATTCAAAGTGTTCACCATATAGTAGGTCAAATATTGGTGATTTGACTGACTGATGACTCAGACAGTAGGCTGTCTTTTTTCTTGCTGGGTGCTAACTTGAAAATTACCAGATCTAGTCAGCAATTCTCCTCTGTTGACTTAGATGAGATAATAGATTATCCTCTTTTTTTGGTACAAGTTGTTTCTAAAGCCAGTTGCATTTGTCTGGCAACCCACTTTAAGGACACTTTAGGTTCACCAGCTGAGAACCGCCAGTCGAAGCTAATTAACCCAGTAGGCCCAGTTTTGCATTCCCAACTGAACGGGTGCCGCCCACATCCATCCCATCACAGACATTTCTGACATACTTCTTATTGTTTCTGGAATAGTTGTTTTTCTTTGAGAGTTTTGAGAGTCCCTGTATCTGTGTGTGCGTGTGTTTGAAAGAAGAAAAACACACTCGTACTGTGATGTGAATAAGAATCGGTGGGTCTTCTGAAGAAAAGTGTGAGGTGATCCCACACTTTCTGTCCCTGTCAATACGGGGACGAGGGTGAGGCCGTCTCGATTCAACAGTGTCTTTTTTTTTCTCTGAGCACTTGTTTGGAGAAGAGTCAGCTTCAAAGAGAGAGAGAGAGAGTGTGTGTGTGTGTGTGTGTGTGTGTGTGTGTGTGTGTGTGTGTGTGTGTGTGTGTGTGTGTGTGTGTGTGTGTGTGTGTGTGTGTGTGTGTGTGTGTGTGTGTGTGTGTGTGTTGTCTGTGAGAGAGACACTTTATTCCCACCAGTCTTTCAAACTTTCTGAAAGCTCTTTGCTCCTGGGTGAGGGGAGCAGGGCCACAGGGACATCTGAACAAACTGGCCCTTTATGCAGCAACACACACACACACACACACACACACACACACACACACACACACACACACACACACACACACACACACACACACACACACACACACACACACACACACACACACACACACACACACACACACACACACACACACACACACACACACACACACACACACACACACACACACACACACACACACACACACACACACACACACACACACACACACACACACACACACACACACACACACACACACACACACACACACACACACTAGAGATTCTCCCTTTGGCCTGGAAAAACACCACCAGTTTGACAACAGCCGCCACCGCTGCTGCCAGCGTTAACATCTCTCTCACACACACACACACACACACACACACACACACACACACACACACACACACACACACACACACATCCAAATTGTTGCTGACATGTAAATCAACTGAGACATTCCATGCAAGGCACTCTCACCTCACTTCATGTACACATCTTTCAGGCTGTCACTCACCATTGGACAAGACAGCTCAACAGAAGTGATAGTGCTTCTGCCGCATGCAGCCTCTTCCTGCACACACACACACACACACACACACACACACACACACACACACACACACACACACACACACACACACACACACACACACACACACACACACACACACACACACACACACACACACACACACACACAGTCACAGTCACACTCGCTCGCACAGACCATAGACTGGACATAAAACTCGACAAAGCACCCATGTCCGAAAAGAGAAGCCAATGTGGAAGTGCCTTAAAGTGCAATACTACTGAGGGCCACAAGGGGGTAGCTCCAAGAAAAACTCTGACTCTAAATAGACTCCCAGTTAAGAACCATCAACTTTTCTCATGGTCTCGTTTGCTAAATTCACTCCATCTGATCAGTGTACTGGTGTTCCCTCTGAAAATAATTGCATAATTAATTCAATATTAGGGCCTCAAAAAGAGGTATGTTTGGGGGTGTGGCTGGTTTGATTGACAGGCCTGGGGTGCAGTCAGATTTCCCGTACAGGTTGGTGGACGTAGTGTCCTCAGTTTCTTGGTCAGATCCATCGCTCACTCCTCCCCAGTTCGTCTAAATAGGGGCTCCTCTGGCTCCAAAAAAACAAAATGGCGTGGCCAAAATGCCAAACTCAAGGCTTCAAAACAGAAGTTCACAAAGCAATAGGTGACATCACAGTAGGTTACTGTTTGGTACAGATACGAGATCAGCTCAGTCTTACCAAGAAACCAAGTATATATTTCAGACACTGCACACAAAATGTACTTGGAAAAACTGCTGAAACTCCGTGATCAGTTTATTAAATGTATGTCAATTATGTTTTCTGTAAACTGACTATTTAAATGATCAACTAATTATTTGTTTAGTCCAAAAGATGCTTGGCCATTTGTTCTAGAAACTCTAGATTAAGTAAAGTTTAGCTCCACACAATTACTTTTTCAGAAAGTGTTGTGTTTTGTTGTCACCCAATATGTGTTGGTTGATTGATTGGTAGGATATAAAAGGTAGTTGGTGCCAGCGATTACTGAAGAAAGTAGTTGAGGGAGAGAAAACATGGGCTGGCTTGGGACATTGGTCAACGGAAAACAGTTTTTAAGCAGAGTACAGGTCAGATGAAGAACAGTCTAATTCAGCAGGGAGCTTCAATAATAGGAAAGAGTGGGCCTCTAACTTCTAGTCTAGATGTTGCACTTTCTGTATATGCATAAATTGTGTCATAAAGATTAATAATAATGGTTATAATATTTATTTATTTTTTTGGTTAAGATCACGTTGATTTGAAACAGACTTTTCTATTAGATCGGGGTTTTTTTTTCTTCAGGTTCACACCAAGTTAACCTGAGGTTACAGGTCAGCACTCGGTTGGGCAAACGTTCAGCTGACAGACTGATTTTGACCCCTTAAACTTTTCAACCCCTGTTGTCACCAGCACGTGAGATGATTACAGTTTAAGAGGGATGTCCCTGTACTTTAAACAGACAGTAATGACTGCACAGAGATAAGATGACGTGTTCATAGGCTGTGTTTAAAGGTTAGATCGCACCTTGCTTCCAATAAACTACAGCGTCAGAGTGCTGTGTTTTGTTATGTTGGAAAATTCATGACTCTTGCGAGCATGACTGAGCTAATCCATGCCAGGCAACCAAACAAGTCTGGGCTTGTTTTGTCTATTAAAATCACTGTTTGTTCAAATCTCACAAACTATGAAATGCTATTAGAGGCATGACTGTTTCTGCCAACTAGAGCATCAGGGTTGAACTGAAAATCCTGTTATGATTTGAAGGGCACTTGATAGTTTATGAATATTATTTTTAATGAAACACTAAAAGAAAGTGGGTAGTCGTTTTGGCACTTATTAGGTTCTACCTCGAGAAATATACCCCAACCATTTCTTTTTATACTTTTCTATATAGTTTAATGTGCTATGGCTCGATCGTTAAAAGAACTTTGGTCATGCTATAATCATCTTGTTGAGGGTTGTTGGGTTCAACTGGTATGAAGAGAGGAAGAAGTGGGCGAACAGAGACACACAAAATAACCTTTTCATAAAGAAACGACCATCCTCTCAATCTGTTGGCTCCACTGCGGATATATTGTCATGTTTTTTACCCTTTTTTTTTTTTGCCAGTGTAGTGTTGGTAACTGAACATTTCTTTGGCAGTAGTCAGCAAGAAGTGCTGCCTTGGCGTGTTTTTTTTCATCTGCGCTAACATTTCCACACCTTGCTTTCGGCACGCCCTCCCTCTTCTCATAACTTCTGCGGGGGCTTTCTCTTCGAGGTGTTATTGGGGGCTTAAGTATGTGCTATAGTGTAGACCAGAGGGAACAAAACACGACCAAAGCAGTCGAGAGGAACTCGGGGAGGGGGGGACGCAGTCGGTCATGATTAGCCACGTAACCTCTTAGGATGCTGAAGAACAGCATTCTTGTAGTTTCTGTGATGTTAGTTCTGGTTGTTGATTAGTGACTCGGTGGATACCTCACCAGATGTTGAGATGTTCGGCTGTCCGTGCTGAACTCGTTGCCAGAACTAAATGATGCTCTCACCTAGAAGATGGGTTTTGAACTCTTAGCCTGCCTCTTCTCTTGCAGCTGCTGTTGTTTTTCCCCTCATTTGTCTGTATTTGAACCGCTTTGCTGAAACCTCTCAGAACAGAAGCCTCATTCTCGCTTGTCCTTGGCATCTGTGGACACTAGATCCCAAATTGATGCCCGCTGTCTATGCCCAGCTGATCCCTCCCCTACTCTTTACCCACTTCTACCAAAGTGGTCACAGCGAGGTCATTGTCCAGTCTGTCGATCAGGTCAAGCGCGTGAGTCGCTGCTGGTTCTGTGCCTGTAAGGAAAAGCGCCCGGCGTGTCCCTCCGGAGGGGCTGCATCTCTCCGGAGATGCGCTGTGCTGCGCTGCGGTTCCCCCATCATGGAGAGGTTGAGAATAGCTCGGGCTCTCAGTGAGGAAATGTCACAAGAACAGCAGCTCAGGGCCCCTCCGGCCCTGCCACTCATCGCCTGGGGGAAGCAGATGGCACATGCCCAGAGTTATTTTAAGGCTTCAGGAGGGCAACTGCCCCCCCCCCCCCCCATGTGTCACCCCCAATGACTAATGTAGACGAAAAGGCAAGCACAGACCTCTGTTGTCTGTTGTGACATTTGCCCTCCAATCAGCAAAGCCATGGCTTTGATTGTGTCTGAATTCATGGTAGCGTAGGAGTCTCTAGTGTGCAGTGCTGAATGTGTTACTGGGTTAAAGTGCACATCTGAGGCCGAAAGAGGTTCATCTCTCTCAAGGACACGTTAGCCAGTCAGACATTGAGGTTTAAACCTTATAATGTGGTCGGATAACTAACAAATAGACCACCCACACGTTTACCAATAAATGATTCTGCGCTGCGACCCCTCGGGGCTGTTGAACTTGGATGACAGCCTGGCTTTCCTATCAGATCAGATGGAAGGGTGGTGAGATAGAGAAAGCAGCAGAGGATTACAGAAGTTTCTGGAGAGTAAAACAAAACAAAAACTCTGTGTCAGGATACAACACTGGGTGCTCTGAAATGTTTGTTTTCTTCATAAAAATCTGTTGGAAACCGCAAAAACAAGTTGGTGACATATACATATATATATAGATATATATATATCTATATATATATATATATATATATATGTATATATCTCACATGTGTCTATGTGATCATGCAAACGTGTGTGTGAATCCATGGCCTCGTTGCACTCCGTTTGCCCCCGATCCCCACTGCCTGGTTTGTGACTGGCTGAAAGGAGTGTGGAAATCCACATCTGTGGAGCTGCATGGTGGCTTCCTCCCCCCTACTCGTCCTCCCCCTTCCCTGCCTCTCAACCTGGTCTAACCGCTGCTTGTCCTGATCTTGTTTGCGAGCCCAGAAAGAGCCCCTCACCCCTTCCTCACGCTGTCCCCTGTTATCTGTTTTCTGTGGCCATCTTTTGAAACTCTTGACATCATGTTTGCGCCATAGCAGCTTGCAACATGAAGGAGCTCTCTCAATGTTCACGGTACATATGGGGTCTGCACACGCCTGCAGATATCTGTTGCAGTCGTCCTCCTCTGCCGTGAACCCCGACACCACCCCAGTGTTAAGGCTGGAGTGACGGTAAAATAGGAAGACTCACAAAGGGTATTGGCCAAATATCAGTCTTCAATGTATCCAAGCGAGAAAATGTTGCTCTGTCTTTCTTTCTTAAATGACTCCAGGTCGGCCGGTAGCACGCTGTGTGATGAGTATAAAGCTGATGTTGGCGTATTTTGACAGAGGGCCTTAATTTAAAGTGGTGAGAGGTACAGGGCGTGTCTCTGCAGCTGTCACTGCAAAATGATGTTGGCGGTGAGACAGCAATATTTTGTCCTAAACCAGGTAGGCTATTTCCGCATCAGCCTAAGTGCATTTTTCTCGTTGTTTCCTGCTCGAGGGGGACGATGGAGACAAATAACTAGGAAGTCTTCCGTTTAGTCGTCCCACACCACCGACAGATGGGCCCTTGTAACGTGCACACACTGTCAGCGTCGCAGCTTTGTTGGACTCCCAGCCGTGCAGCTGCTTTTGTTTGTGCCGAGCGTATGTGCATGTGAGATATGTGACAACAAAGGAATGTGTGTTCTCCACCTCGTTTTTCACATCTGTTGTCTGTGTTTGTCCTTTGTATCACGTTGAGTAAATTTGCTGTTTATTCATTTCATGTTCATGGCTGGCATTTTCCCAGCGCACACGGTAGAATGGAAGATTAAAATGAATGTCTGTCAACAGGCTGACTTTTATCAGCATTTTCCATGTTTTCCTTCCTTTGTAAAATGTATTCTTTTCTTTTTTTCTTTGACAGGACGGATGGGCCTCAACTTTCATCATCCTGGAGCAGACCACATAATGCCATTGAACAGTAAGTCACGGTTTCATTGCAGCAATGAATTATAAGTGTTTCACTTTTACAGATAAGCGCTGCTTTTTTTGTCTTCAGCATTCAAAAAGTAGTGAAAATTGGAAAGCCCTTTGTGGATGATAAACATATGCCCGAGCCACAGGGGCCGTGTCAGTATGTGCCGGGTACACCTGACCGCCCTTATACTAAGGTCCTCGATTCCCTGACACCATAAACCGAGGACAGGCCTCTTAGCGCTGTGGGAAAGACAGTTGACCTGTGAATAGCACTTCCAAAAATACCCCAACATGTAAGACTAGATTCCCCCCTCAGTGTCCTACCAGATGACCAATAGCGACAGGAGATGAGCCAGGGAGGGAAATCAGGTCCTTGTTCCATATGCTGCAACACAGATGCCACTAAGTTTTCCAGGCCAGGCCTTGAACTTCTGAGTGGTCTTCATTTGACCTCGGAGGGGATCAGGGACGTGATTTTCTAGTTGTTTTTTTGGGTTTTTTTTTATAGCTATGTTTTTTTTGGGGCAATCATGTTTCCCATCTTTAGCTCCAAACGTCTTCAAAATATCAAGGACGTCGTAACAGACGGGGGATCAAACCAAATCAGCGCGTTTCCTCTCCGGACATGTTTAGTCGGTCTGCAGAGTATAGAAACGGATAAAAAGCAGAGGATGTCTAACATAAAGAAACTTTCTCAGTGAAGCAGTTTTGTACAACGCTGGTGCTCCTTCCTCATTTTGTTCTTTTCATCATGTGTATCCTTGGAGAGCGTGCCTCGGATTGATGTTAAACTGTTGTGTCATGGGATTACGCTCAGGCAAGCACGGATCTGTCCAGATCTTCCAAGTCTGTCAGAGCTGGCTCTCTCCACTATAGCATGTGATGTGTGGAGACAAGGAAGCTTTGGATTCAACTTTTAAAGTGTTTTTACTCGGTGTTTCTCCTTCATTTCCTCCCATTAGCTTTGAGGCGTCACGCTGAGAAAACCTGTACTTTCTGCGGATGGTGTTGGCACTCAAAGGGAAGAAGAAAGGGTGGAGGGTAGGAAGCGCAGGTCCTCCTTCCAGAGATATCGGCGTTGTTCGCTTGACAGTTTCGTAGAAGCGTCTGAGGCTTTGAAGCCGAGCAGAGCAGGAGACATCAAACTCATCATGCCCAGCGGAATCACCCACTTCCCTTTCAAACGTTTTCTCTCTCTCCCAGACACCACAGTTTGAAGTTTGTACTTATGCTTAACCCCTCACTTGTCTCCTTCCTCGTCTCCCTCGTGGGTTGTATTCTCACTCTTTGAGGCATCTGACGGTCTCCCAGCGCAACGTTTTCTTCATTTCGCCCCGGTTGCTAGGTGACTTTGTTTCTGCCGAGGCCAGACGGTGAGAGGGCAAAGCTGTAGAGAGACTGCCCAGGTTTTTTTTTGGATTGGAGAAGCAGATCTGTTTTAATGAAAATATAGCAAGAGAGAAGAGTCTCAGAGACAATACATTCCCTGAGAGGAGCCAGAGGGGCACGTCACATAATGGGGCTCTCACAATGCAAAGGCTCATATTGGTTTTTGAGGCGACGAGACTGCTTTGTGACAGATGAGTTTGGAGGAGCAGTAGGGTCTGTTTAGCGCTGAGTTACCCCTCCTGCTGTTTGTTGGCATTTGCACCGTCTTAAACCACCATTTTGGTTTCAATTCCCGTCACGGTGAGATTCAGATTGAAATTGTTTGTGGGAACATTTCAGAGATTAGTGGAACACAGAAAAAACTATCCTGAAACAAGATTTGGTGTTTTTGCATCTAAAAGTTGAGCTACATCGACCATTTATTTTTACCATAGAAACAGTATTATGGTTAAAAAAAAAAGTAAGTGTGGTCTGGTTAGAGTTCTAGCTTTTACCAGAGCTTTTGAATACATATCATGGTCTTTCTCAGCCGATGGATTTTTGCAGATGTTGCCATCATGTGATTACTGGTGTTTCTATAAAGTAGGAAGCCGGTGAGATAATAGTTAGTTAAAGACTAATTTATGAAACACAGTTATTACATTATCTATTTTTTTATTTTTTTTATTTTTTTTTTACAGCTTCTCAAGTCCTGGCAGTGAAATGATCAGTGAAATATAAAAAAGATAAGACAGATCCTTTTGAGAACTGGTGCATGTGACCAGCTGGGAGATACAAGTGATCACAGCGCTGTACTTTTGCCTTGCCATAGATTCAGATTAGTTCGGCCTGTGACATCACATCACTCCACTGCAGTCCCTCTGTATGTTCTCCACCCTTCTCAGAGCGACGAGGCTGCCAGCCGTGTCCATACACTCCTCTTATCCTGTGGGAAGTTTCCACTCACACCTGGCCTGCCATGTCTGACCTGAGAGCCACTTTTAATATTTTACCAAGGCCATGATAATGACTAACCTGCTGTATCTCCAGTCGTGCGTACTCTCTGCTCTATGGCCTCATTTGTGAATATTCACAGAAGATTAGCAGGAACTCGAGCCATTGCGGGTTCATTAAGCCGAGATTACAATCTCCGGCTACAGGGCATTGCATTATGCTGCTAAATATCTCCAGCCATTTCCGTGGCTAAACCTCATCTATCGCCCTCCCGTCCGCGCAGCATCTGCAGGCGTGCGTTGCCAGGGCAGGTGCAGCAGGTTTACTGTGGGCCGGTGCCAGGCCGGAATAATCTCTGGTCCTGGTGCTAAAGCTGTAGGTGTTGCCATCTGTGGTTTCACTGTTGCCTGAGAGATGTTCCTGGTTTGGTTTATTTCCACAAAACCCATGTCTCTGTATCTCTTTCCTATCCCTGTTCCTGACCCAACCCTCTATCTCCCCCTTTGTCTCCCTCCTTCCCCCCACTGTGCTGACAAGCAGCCCGGAGCTATGGCCGCAGAAGAGGTAACGTGTGGCATTTTCTCTGGGGTTCTGCTTGCCATGTCGGCCGTGTCTCTCTCTCCGAGGCTGAAGAAGGGGGGGGTCTTAGTGTGGTGTCACTATCTGCTTTCCATCTGTGCTGTGATTGAATGAAATCATATTAATTTCAATACAGTGTTTTCTATGTTGTGCATTTAATCGGGAAAGGGTCTATCAAATCTGTCACTATAAATCTTGTTTTGCTTGATGGTGAGAGGAAAAAAAATCTGTCTGACAATTTTCTTTTCTCTCTATTCTGAGTCAGTTTCCTACCTGCAATGCTTATAATATAATACGAGCAGTCGTGCAAATTGGGGTTGCTGTATTGCAAATGCACCCCAGTGTAAAAGTAAAGCGACGGCGGTTGACTCCGGCGAGTAAACAGCAGCATGACGCTGCTGGCAAATCGAACACTAAACCTTTGCAGCATGTTTGGTTGAAGTGCTTCCACCATTGATTTTAAAGGGTTTCCTGACAGTGTATGCTGACTCAGAAGTAATTCATCATCTTGACGGCAAAGATGGGCGCCTCCAACCCAGCCCATCTCTGATTTGATGTGCTTTTTTTTTTTTTTTTTTTTTTTTTTTTTTGAACTAATTCTGTCTCTCTTCAGTGAGGAAAGGGGAATGCTGGTGTGTGACATTTGTAAGGTCACTGCAGTTTCTGGTCTGGGAGGAAGGGGGCAGGGGGGCGGCGATTAGATGTTGTTGGCGAACAAAATGCAGTGAATAATATCTGAATCAACAAAAGAGGTTGCTTAGGTGCTGACATGAACACACAGAGGAGACAGAAAGTGTAGACAAATGTAATTCTACTGCACAAAATATACATATTACCTCTCAAATAACACCACGGTCAAAAAACTACAGTAATATTTGTGCCTTGCTGCACCAGTGGAAGCCTCCCATAGCTGTGTTAGACTCCTGCAGGCAACTGAGAGAGAGACGGTGCTCAGCAGTCTGATCAACAGTCTCATTATGTGCTGCACTTCAGCATGTCGTCTAAAGGTCAGGGAGACTGGTATAATAATGGTGATTAGGAGCTGCCAGCAAGGTCCAGAGACAACACTATGATATCATGGTCATAATTTGAAGACATGATCGACCAAAGTTTGTGAATGTCTTCTTTCCACATGGGAAATATTGTGTGTTTGTCCACATACATTTGGCCATATCTATGTGTGGCTTTCTTCAAATCAGTTATACCTGTGGATGACGATAAGAGAGACCAATTGGCCTTGTAGCTGTGGACTTGAAACCACCATGTCAAATAAAAGTGGGAATCAGGATTTATTTATAATGAATATGAAAGTAGTGTTAATATAAGATCTAAATTGCATCAGAGTCAGAGAGGATGTGTTCAGAGGTGGAAGAAAACAGGCTGGCAGACAGAGTTATGATGTAATCTCCAGTATCCAAACTGCTGCTCCTCCAACCACTTCCAGATGTGATTAATTCTCTGTGTCTGTCACACCCTTCCTCCCTTTTTTTTACTTTACACTTTCGTACCTCTCTGCCCTCCCCCGCTATCCCCGTCTCGCCTCCTGGCGTCCTTCGCTCTTCCTCTACCCCCGGCAGGTCGTTCTTGTCTTTTCCCCTTTGAGGATGGTTTCCTCGACGACGGCCACGGCGACCCCTCCTTGACTCCGGGCCTGAACTCGCCGACCCGCTGTCAGAACGGAGAGAGGATGGAGCGCTACTCCAGGAAGGTCTTTGTGGGAGGCCTCCCCCCCGACATAGATGAAGGTAAACCGTGTGAGCGAGTAGAGAAAGGTGTTCGTTAAACTCAAGCACCGCCCTGCAGCAGATTTATACTGATACATATTGTTGGTACCTGCCCAGTTGGAAGCCTCCCAGTACAGACTGTGTGGTTGGCGGGTTGCCACCAACAGTTACACTGACGTATTTGAGCCTTGCTTAAGGGCACCTTGACACTCCTTGTTACAGATATTAAATGTACACACTGTTTAGCCCCTTTCAACTTTTTTACTATTAAAAGCCTGGATGTGCTGCACAATTTGAGACTTTCACACATGCGACCCCGAACCAAAGAACAGATTTTAGACAATTTATTGAAATTAAAGGTGCCATATGTGCGATTTCTTTAAAATCTTCAAAAATGTACTGAAATTAATACCCAGAATTGGACATTGACATAACATCAAAGGCATCTACATGTGTTGTGTTACATTGACGTTTGCTGAATGAGAGTCGGACTGAGGGCAGACTGCCCGGACGCTACAGTGACTCAGTGCTATCACTTGGAAGGACTTCAATCTTACGTGTGGCGCCTTTCATAGGGACTTTTTAAAAATATACTTTTACCTATACTACCAACTAGTACCAATATCAGATGTGTGCATCAAATATGAAGCTACTGCCAGCAGTAGGGCCGCTTAGTTTAGCACAAAGTGTAGAAACAGGGGAACAGTTGTGCAGTACAGACACATTTGTGTGGGTTAAACTAACAACCTTTGTACACAGGTTTTCCCCTTGTTTCCAGTCTTTGTGCTAAACTAAGCTTCTTGTGGTAGTTGTAGTCCATTTACTGTACAGATATGAGAGGTATCAATCTTGTCATCTTGCTCTCGGCAAGAAAGTGAATGAGTGTGTTTCCAAAAATGTCAGAAATATTCTTTTAAGGACATGAAGACAGTCCTTGATATGGATATTAATATGTAAACCTTGCTAATAAATGTAGCTCTAGCTTGGTGGAAAACCATTGAGATGTAACCAAAAACAAGACTTTTGACAGTTTGTCAAAGTGAAAATGTAATTAGTTGATCAGACCAGAGCTGAAGAACCACGGTAGAGGCCATAGAGTTTAATATGGGATGTTTACCTTCATATATGTCCGCACAGTAAAACAAGCACATGTACTCCCAAATTCATCCACAACACGTGCCCTCATCAGGCTGAAAAATGTATGAGTTTCCACAGCACGAGTCAGACTGGATGTGTTCCTGTTTAATGCAGTAGCTACTACTGCAGCAGAAACAGGGCAAAAAATAGAAACTGGCCCGCCTCAGCGTGGCTCTGCACAGATTCCTTCATCTGCATATTACATGAACAACTAAGAGTGACTCTTATGCTTTAATGAGAATAACGCCGACATTTTCTTTTGTTGTTGTTTTACAGATGAAATCACCAACAGTTTCCGTCGCTATGGGCACCTGGTCGTAGACTGGCCCCACAAAGCCGAGAGCAAATCCTACTTCCCACCTAAAGGTAACAGCAGGTTGTCAGAGCATAAGCTGTAGTTTCCCATCAGGCGTCAAAATCCGCACCAATAAATATCACCTCGGGTGAAAATCTAAGAGTTTTGTAAAGAGTCATGTTACCCAGAATTCGTGGCTCATGCAGGGCGACCCCGGAGGAGTCTGTTTATGTAAGCAGCCCCCTGTGGTCGTCTCACCGAGAGACACGTAGAATATAATCAGTCTGTGACTGGCCACCGAGGGTTTTGACCCAAGAAGTGTTTGCTCGAATGAGTACCTGAGGAGTGTGAAAGTTTTCCTCGTCTCTGCTCAGGTTCTCGGGTGTCATTTTTCAGGCAGGTGATCAGAGCAGCGCCGCCCCGGTCGGAGCCTCCACATCCCTCCCTCTGGCCTGGGAGCTGCAGTGTGTCATATTAGGGAAGCTATTAAAGACGTTCTGGAAATAACTGGCATTCCATAGGCAGATGGTAATACGCTGCATCTGGAGGACCTGCAAAAAAAAAAATCTCTGCCAGTTTCTCCCCCACTCTCATTTTTCATTTTTAGCTTTGGAGGATTATTTTGAATAGGCTTGGCTCAACTAATATCCAAAGCCAGCAGGAAAAAATGCAGCCTCCTTTTAGGGGAATGAATGAGCTTACGGCAGCTGGATGGACGCCGCCATGTAAGGGGAGGAGACATGTGGGACTGGTGATCTGTGCAGACTTCATCTCTCGCTCCCATTTGAACCCCCCCCCCCCCCCCAAAAAAAAAAAAAAAAAAAAAAAAAACTCTGAGGGAAACTGCTAAAATATCCTGTTTGTATCACACTCTCCATATTAACTGGAAAGGGAGCTTGGACAGATGCCTGGTGACAGAGTTCTTAGCACTAATAGCTGCAGGGTTGAGAGAGGGAGAGAGAGAGAGAGAGAGTGTGTGTGTGTGTGTGTGTGTGTGTGTGTGTGTGTGTGTGTGTGTGTGTGTGTGTGTGTGTGTGTGTGTGTGTGTGTGTGTGTGTGTGTGTGTGTGTGTGTGTGTGTGTGTGTGTGGGCATCCGTCCGTCCGTCCCACTGCAGTGCGGACTATAACAACTGATTTACAAATGTGAGATTCGCTTCAAGAGGTCACCGGCCTCTCCTCGTTTTAAACGTCCTTCCAAGCTTGACCGAATGGAAGATAGCTGTCACTTTCCGTCCTGCTTCACATTAAACTGTCGGCAATATGCGTCTGTGCAGTTATGAAAGTGTTTTGGTTTGGGGATGACTCATGTTGTGGCTCAGGCTGATGTTAGGGGCAGGGTAAGACTGTTTTGGTGCTCGGAGAGGACCGGAGCCTGAGAGAGGAAGTGGGGACAAGGATGACCTCACAGTGATTTGTTCTGATGTGCTGGGAGACCCAGACAAAATCTAAAACCACAATATTTTTCAACAAATACCTCAATCATAATACTTTAGGGATGAGTGTTGGTGCTTTTACAAAATATTTACTTACTTTATTTTTTTTATATACGATCATCAGTTATGTGGATATCATGACTATGTCAGTGAAGGCAAATAATAGAAATAGTTAGAACAGTCTGAAAAGTTCACTTCATTGTAATGCAGCCTTTAAAACCAAGAAAAGACAACATTTATATTGATATCATAACATTACAGTATCCAAGATTTATCATGATATCTAGTCTCAGAACACAATATTGATATAATATCGATGTACTGCATAGTTAACACCACTCCAATTATTATTTTTGTTGTTTGTATTATTGTCTCTACAACTTTTCTATGTTTTTGGAGCTTTGCCGATCAAATAGCTGCATATTTCTGCAATAACATTAATGTGGTGTATTAGAGGACTGTAGGAGAGTTATGTGTCCGATGTGGAAAACATGGGAACCTTTTTCTTTTTCTGTAATGGGTGGGTATTTGTAGAGAAAGTAAACGTGGGGAAATAGAGCACTGGAAAAAGATGCAGCAAATTTACAACCGGACAGGAATCAAACCATGAACTTGCTGCTCAGGGCATTAGCGCCCCCATGGTATTTGCTTTTAACAATCAACTATTGTCTAATGCAATTAAATAGCCACATCAATAATACCAGTTTTGCTTTTTCCATGACTGAATGGTCGTTACTGGACTTAGATGAGCCAAACACTTTAGTGGCCATGAGAAAGGTTTAATAGGAGTACACCATCTTAAATCTTAGTGCACATCTAGCTGTTGATGGCAAAACAGATTGTACCATTTCAGTAATGTTATATTATCATATATATTTATTTATATCAGAGTACGCTACTTTGGCTCTGAAAACGGGTCTAAAGAAAGGTGTTTTGGGTTTTTTTTTTCCATAAGTTTCCATAAGTCCATAAGGCACCAAAAAAAAAAAACCTTTTTGGGTGTGACCATCTTGCGCTGCTTAAATAGTTCAATGGCTTGTTGTACATCTTACAGAGCTACTTCCCACATTACCAAAATCACTCACTTCCCCAGACCTAACGCATCTACAATGGAGCCGACAACAATGTTACCTTTGGTGCTTGTTATTATCACATTAGGATGTAAAAGCTGTATTTATCAATATTTTTTATGGTAACAGTGGTTCAAAAGGCTGTGCGTTAGAGGTCATTTGAGGACACATATTCTGCCGATCCCTTCCTGCTCCCACAGAGCGTTTTAGCATCTTTTACCTCTTTGTTTTGGTTTTACAGCCTGCAAATTTACTGTTGCTCTCATCAACCTCGTGTTCAGCCAGCTGTTTTTTTTTTACAAAAACCACAGTGCACAATGTGCACAGCACTAAAGGATGGGATTTAGCGACCGGTGAACACCCTACAGCAGACAGCTACTTAAGAGAAACATATTTTCTTGAGGACGCGATGGAGAGAAATACTCCTGTTCATCAACAAAAACATGACTCCAAATCAAAGCAACTGTTGGCTAACAGTTTGCCATGTAGCAGTTACAAACAGATATCTAAACATTGTTCTGATGCTTCCAAGTGGCTAAAAATTAAGTAATGCAGCTTTAAAAATATGCCAGTGTTATCATGAACATTTTTAACGTCCCTATTTAACGCAGCCTTTTTGGCCGTCTCACTCGTAAAAACAGTTTTCCAGTAACCTGTAGTCACTATGGTGCTGTCACTCACACCCGCTCCTATCATCCAAACACTATTGTTGGTGATGGGCTTGAAATGTTAGGCAGTTATTTCTGTCTGTGATTCAGGAATAAAACCAGCAGGAGGAGGAGGAAGAGGAAGAAGAGGGCGGGGGGGGGGGGGTTGCCTTTACGACACTAGTCAGAGCGCTGGGAGCTATAAACCGCTGCAAATGCTTACGCTCACGTCACCCGCAATAACTGTGTGTCAGGCTTGTTTCAAGTCTTCAAAAAGTTCCAGGTGACAGTCAGCATTTTTCTGATGCCACAAGTCAGTCAAAACAGAAGTCTGCATTCCTCTGCTCCGTATCTATCTGACAGCAGCAGAGGAGTGCTGCAGTGGCAGCGCTCGCAGTCTCCCTGCGTTACTCCAGCCTTGATTTCTCTTTTTGCGCTCGTGCTGGGATTATATCCAGTGAGTGACTTCTTCCAATTCAGATGATTAGAGACGCCTGATTTCACCGCTCCTCGACTCTATCACTGACTGCTCTCCAATTGCTCTAAAGCCTCAGGGCCCGTATTTGTTTTTAGGAGAGCAGATGTTTGTGTCTCCCTCCATCCATCCTGCCAAGCCCTCCTCCTCCTCCTCCTCCTCCTCCTCCTCCTCCTCCTCCTCTTCTTCTCCTTCTTCTTCTTTTTCTTCTCCTACTGCTGTCAGCAGTCGGTCTGTTTACATTTTGTGGCAGAGTCACAGTTCTCTGCAGATTTCGTTCTCTCGCTCTGCTGTCATGGGATATATAGTGTACATGGAGATGTGGCTTCATCTGTGCTCTCACAGAAAACAGCCTCCAGACTTTTGCAGGGTCTACATGAGTGTGTAGGAAGCCTTTTTTTTTTAATGTTTTTTAATTTATTTTTGATAGTTTGGCTGATTTATTTCTTGGTCATCGTGGTCTGAAACTGCAGACACATGTCTGTTTGTGGGTATGAAACGATAAGCCTGGATTTAAATATCACTATTAAAGGCAGAGAGGTGCACATTGTGACCACGCTCACTCAGTTTATCTCGTCATCACGGATCGGATGTCAGCAGTCAACATAACGTTCAGTTGATGAGATGATGGGGAGAGAAGGATTGCAATGTGGGACTTTGATATACCGGGGGAAAGATGTCTGTGCATTACTTTTAATCACTGACCCCGCAGTGTCAATTGCAAAGACACAACAGTGCGATGTAGATAAAGTACAAGCGAGGGATTGATGCTACACGTGGACTCAACAGTGTATATGTATGGATTAGTAGTTAAGAGATTTCAGGATTTTTTTGAATGCATTTCTTATTAATGATAATGTAAATGTTACAAAATCCTATGGGTAAAAACAATAAATATTGTAGATTTACGGAAGGTTATAAGATTATTTCTTGGCCTATTCTGACATTTTATTGATAAACCAATAAAGGGAGGTTTGTCGTTCTGGAAAATTTGCTAATTTGCTTACTTAGAGTTAAATGAGAAGATTGATATCAATCTTTTGTCTTCATCAAGCAGCAACTCACCGTAACATCAACCGTTGGTTTGGTTTGTGAACTAAAGTTTGGAAGTCACAGGTCTGGCATTTTGGCCGTCACCATCTTTGTTTTTTGGAGCCAGAAGTCACCATATTTGGACAATCTGAGGATGTTAAGCCCCGCCCACCTATACAGGAAACCTGACTGTACCAAAATCATGTCAATCAAACAGACAAGCCACTAACTACACCTTTTTCAGATCTAAAATCTAATTAATAATGGAATTATTTTCAGAACGACCACCAGAGCACTGGTCAGACGTAATACATTTAGCAAATGACGCCATCATGACTTGTGGAAAAAGTTTATTGACTTTGTAAGAGAGAAGTTAACGCTTTTTGAATAGGAGTCTGTTGGAGTCAGAGGTTCTTTAGAGCCTGCCCCTAGTGGCCATCTGTGGTATCGCACCGGTGACACTACCCTGGTGCTCTCGTTTCACTTTTCAAAACCCAAAGGCTACGTATGTATATCTCTAGTCTGTACACTAAATATGAATATGAATATGAATTTACCAGGATATGTTAGCGTTAGCTTAGCATAGCAGTAGTCCACCACATAATCTAGAGTCGTAGTTGTGTTATGTGGATTTGGTTACTTCTGGACAGAGCTGGGCTAGCTGTTTCCCACTATATCCAGTCTTTGTGATAAGTTAAGATAACTAGCTCCTGGTACTTCATATTAAACGTACAGATATGAAAGTGATGTAAATCCTCTTACTTAATTTTCCAGCACATTTCCCACGTGTCAAACTATATGCATCCTAACTCGATAACAGTCAGTGTGTTCATGTCTTTGGTTTAACAGTAATTCAACAACATGTCATCAGGTTGCCATTGAGGAAACAGTTTCTCTCCACGAGTCAAACTGCTGGCGTCCATTACAGGAAACAATCAGTCCTGCATGAGGTCACTGGTTCTCCTGCGCCGTTCACGAGGCACGCTGCCTATTGTTTGTCAGTAAACGGTACTGTTGGGGGGGAAACCGCTGCGTGGTTGTTCGTATTCCCTTCCTCGCCTAGACAGTGCTGGGAGCTCAGCAGCAAAGCCCTATAAATCTCAGGCACGAGCCACTGCAGATCTGTGCTCTCCTCCCGTGGCATAAGCCTCTGCAGTGCGCAAGGCTGATGGAAAAAGAGACGGATCCTCAGCACCATTCAGACTAAATATCAGAGCATTAAAGTGGCATCGTGCCCCGTGGAATTCGGTACAGCCTGCTTTAACGGGAGCCCGTAGGCACCGAAACATATTAGAGAGGGCTATGTTCCCCATACTGACTGTCTTTTAGAGTGTTGATTATGAGCACATCTTTTATATCATGTATACCAAAAACGGCCAACAACAAGGTGATGCATCGAATTTTGAGGATTGTATTTCAGTAACATCGTCCATAATTAAAAGATAAGGCAGGATAATAACTGACAGATGCCACCAGAGAGGTCGACTTTAGGCTTATAAAACTTCTGTCTTCAAAATTTCCGATTTTCTTTCACCATTATCACAAATGTGTAACTTTGCTAGGACATTCGGTGTCCCCCACCTGAAAGTTTTATTTTGCTCTGACAGGTGTTAATGATGTCACAGAAGGCTTGCGTCACTTCTTTTAACTTCCAAACCATTTAAGTAGCAGCTTTCCGTCGGTCTCGCCGGTCTCTCCCTCCTCCTGCTCACCAGCCCCTCCCATCCACCTTCTCTGTTTGTATGGCACTCATTGATGCTGCTTCTCTCCTTCCTCTTTCTACCTTTTCTCACTTTTTTTTTTTGCTCTCTTTCCATCTGTCTCGCTCCTCTCCCCCTCCTCCTCCTTCTCCTTCTCCTTCTCTCTCTGCCCTGGGTCATGGAACATGTTGTTCCCTCCTTCAGACTGTACGAGCTGCTGGCTAGCTCTGCCTTTTCAAGCACTTTTTTTCCCCCCTATGCACGACTGCAGTTGTTTTTTTGTCTGAGGGGGGATGTCAGTGCTAAACCACATGATTTCTCCCAATGACAAACCTTCTTTATGTAACGCTGCAACACAGACACAGGGGTCTTATGTCGGAGGAAGATGATGATGATGCACAAAAATCCTCTTTATGTCCGGTCTCCCTGTGTATTTCCTGTGTGTGGTCCCGATAGGAGCCAGCTCTGTATTGACCAATTACAAAAAGACAGAGATTAATTGGTCATTTTAAGCGGCCGATTCAATTTAGTTTTGCATTGTGAGTATTTTGGTTTTGCCCGTGACGATGCAGCTTGTTATTAGAGAAAACATTATATCCTCACTGAGCTTATTAGCCTGCAAAAAGCAAACGCTAAAAATGTTTAATTAGTAAGAGCCTCTGTGGTTACTCTGCATAACAACAGATGCATACAAAGACTTAATATTGTGTATGCTACTGTGTTATGGAGCAGAAATTGTCATTGACCTAAAAGGGAGACATCTATCATAATAAAAGATACATATTCTTTTAATGTGGCTCTTTATGAAGTATTTAACACTCTTTAACACTAACTTAATTATGGAAAGGATTCTTCATTCTAAGCTGTAATTGTCATTTTTTTGTGATCTCATTTTGAAGGACTCGCCTGAAGATCATGCTGTTACAATAGTAACAGAGGTAACAAAATGACGGGATCAGCATCTGCACACATCTCCATATGGGGTGTAAGGAAGGATTAATGTTGGCTCTAGGTCAAAGTTCAAACAAGGATGTCTGTTGTGGCCAATCTTGTTTTCGAATTTTACTTATTCCTAAATCCAACTGCAAAGTGTAATTTGATTAGGTCATCCACCTCAGGTCTAATACACAGTAAGAAGCATCTTATGTGGTGTTATAAGGTTGATCCACGCCTGCAACGTGAAACGATGTGGCTCCCTGGCAAGAAAAAAAAATACCATTAAAAAAAACAAAAAAAAACTCCATTATTTTGTTTTTTTCTCATAAATTTACAACTTTAGTTTAGTAAATTCCGAGTTATTTTTCAGAACCACCCCCGGCCTCAATGGTCCTAATATGCTATTATGCCATTGTAAAATCTTCAAATGTCTTTCTTTTTTTTTTTATACAACAAACAGTTTAAAGCCCAAATATACTCAGTTTACTGTCGTATGGTGAGAAATATAAGCAACAAATTATCATATTTGAAAAGCTGGAATCAGTAAAATGACCAAAATGATTTAACAGTTATCAAAGTAGTAGCTGATTTTCTGTATTTCTAATCAGTTTTTGCTTTAATTCTGTTTAGTTTTTGTTTTGGTGGATTCTTTAAAATGCTGTTTTTGGTTCCTATTTCATGTTTGTGCACTAACATACATGTTTTTCTTCCACCTCAAACTCATCAGGTTGTAGTGCTGAAGCTTAGATTTTTCTGCGGATAGATGCAAATGTCAAACCGACACAAAAGTCATCAGTGCTCGAGGCAGGACAGCATTATGTCACTGTGACAGGGGACACGTCAGATACATGAGGACACACACACACACACACACACACACACACACACACACACACACACACACACACACACACACACACACACACACACACACACACACACACACACACAGTCACAGTCACACTGTGACAGAAGTCGCAGCCTCGAGTCCTGTGCCTGCTTCTGCACCTGCCGTTTCCCTTCTCGCTCCACCCTTCCTCCTCCTCCTCCTCCTCCTCCTCCCTTGACCTGATACACACTCTCAGAAGCATCCACATACCACAGTTCCACCAGGTCTGCCGAGTCAGGTATTTTTTTCTGCTCATCAAAACTGTGGCAGCTCCACTCAGGAATGTTCAAAGGGAAACCTGACATTTGTCCGTGTGTGTGTGTGTGTGTGTGTGTGTGTGTGTGTGTGTGTGTGTGTGTGTGTGTGTGTGTGTGTGTGTGTGTGTGTGTGTGTGTGTGTGTGTGTGTGTGTGTGTGTGTGTGCGTGTGTGTGCTGAGAAAGCTGCAGCACCAAAGTGTTTATTTTCCGCTGCTGGACAGGACAAGCAGTGTGTTTATTGAGTGTGTTAAACAGAGGACAAAAAACCAAGCTCATTTCTGGGTGAAATAATTAAAGCTGCAGATATTTTGGCGGCTGATGTGTTCACATAGTGCACTTATTTCTGGTCAGTGGACAACGGCAGTGTGCCATTTGAAACAGCACTACTCTGTCAATATTCCTGCACTACTACAGTAAGAGTCCTAATATGTAAGAGCACTATTTCCTAGTGTACTAAGATAAGTATGTCATTTGGAGCACAGCGAGGGTGTTGGGTGTGGGATCCTGTGCACTTGTGCATATCTGCCCTCCCCCTCCGACAGCAGCTCACATTTCCCCGACTCACGGGTGCTACAGGTGCTGCTGGGCTTTTGCTAACATAACCAGGAGCAACAAACTAATAATTTAGAGCCCCTTCAAAGATGGTGGTGTGCATCAATATCTGCTACTTTGTGACAGAATTACGAATATATTTGCTCCCTTAAGGCTTGTTTTGGGGTCAGAAAGTGGATTTGGACTCTTGACTCTTCCAACATAAGGTGTTCAGTCTGTAAACCAGATCCCTATTGCTTGCCGATCCTTGCAGCATTGTGCGATGGATGTACCCTCTTGACTCAGTTTCCGTCCCTCCCGAAATGTCCTAATAGCTCTGACCTTGGACGAGCTCTGTGCTCTCCACGCTAAATAATTCAATAGTACAGAGTGACTGTCTGAATTGCTCTTTTTTTTTTTTTTTTTTTTTCTTTCTGCCTCGTATAGACATCACCAATATCTCCCTACCTTACCCAACGCTCAGGAGGATCTGCAGTGTGTCAGCCTGATCAATTTTGCATGGTTGCTTTAGGAGTTGAGGCACTCACAGCCATTTAATCTGAGGCGACGCAGGCAGCGAGGTGCCGGGAGCAGAATGTCTCATAGAAGCAGGCGAGGCAAATGAGGACCGAAGAACAGGCCACAAGGTCATACGCCTGCGCGGGGCTCAAGTTGTCTGAAGCTATGCATAGTTAGAAGGGGAGAAAGTATTGGTCGTAGTCATGGGATCGTGACTAGAAACAATGTCGCCAGTGTAAAGAAAATACTCAAATATCTATGAATTCTTGCCCAGAAGACAAAGTTTAGAGCGTCACAGTCACAAGGTTGTGACTATTAAACACAGTAGATGTGCTTTCTGTTGTTCTTTTTCCTAAGATCCCTGTTTTCGGTGTTTCAGGCTACGCCTTCCTGCTGTTCCAGGAGGAGACTTCTGTCCAGGCCCTGATCGACGCCTGCATCGAGGAGGATGGCAAACTCTACCTGTGTGTGTCCAGTCCCACCATCAAAGACAAACCGGTGAGTGGTGACGTTCATTTTTACATGTCCCCCTTTTATCTCCTCACGTTTCCAATCGGGATTCAAACATTTTCTTCATTTGATAATGTAAATGGTACTCTAACAACAGGAGCACAGTTGTTTATGTGTAAGAAGCAATACTAAAAGTCGACACCCATGTTAGTGTCTGTGTCAGGCTGAACTTTGAGGTAGTAATGCTTTGAGCTAAATGCTGACGTCGGCAGGCTGACATGGTCGAGGTGCCAATCCCAGCGTGTTTATGTTCAGCAGGTTCACCATCTTAAATTTAGCAAAGACTTGAGAACTCCGCGTGTAATGTTATTAGATTTGATCATAAAACAAAGTACCGGACAAACTAGGAATTTTGATTCAATGAAAGATCATTGGATCTCTAAATACTCATCCTCTGGGGAGAATGAATGTTTGTTCCAAATGCCAAAGCAGTTTTAAAAATCATTTATTTCCATGTTTCCACATAAGAATGAGCCACATGTTAGCAGAGCATCAGGTGCAGCTGTAATCTGGGAATTAGACTTGAAGTGTAAAATTATGCTTCGGGTCTCGTTTACAGATGTGTAGCATGAATAAGATGCGAATTGTCACGTCGCAGACAGCTGGATTGATGAATTTCGGAGCGTATCTGTTCCATGGATGTATGAAGGAGAACTGAACTCAAAGATGGAGCCCATTCACTTGAATGAAAATTGTTCACCTGCTCACTAAAGCCGGAAACGTTTTCTAGCTTCCAGGTTTACTTCTGCATTGTGAAGCTCAACGCACACACTCATCGCTCATTCCCCGTGCTAGCCCCCGCCCAAGTGACTGTGCCTGGCCCATAGTGTTTACATTGGGATGTAAAACCGCCACGGATTAAAGGCTCATTATGGAAAGAGCAAAACCCAGCCTTGTTTGTTGTTGGAGGTGTCCTTACAGACCAGACGTCTGTTTTGTAACAGTGGTATTTGGGAATGGAGTTTTTAATTGCAACACAAAGTATGGGAAATAATAGCGGCAAGGCGGAGTAGCAGCGCCGTATCCATCTTTCATAGCACGTCTGTGATCTGTAACATCCGACGCACGGGAGTCAAACTGAAAAACACAGCTGGAACGCCTTCTGTGGAAAGAAAGTCGGGGATCACCAGAGCAGAAAGGAAACATCGTCTGGGGGGGATCATGAATGTTTCTACAAAATGTCGTGCTACTCTATCTATTAATTACTGATATGTTTCAGTCTGGACAATCGATAAATAAATCCATAGATCAGTGCCGTTAGCAGTATACGATACACTGCCTTCTAAACAGCCACGTTATTTCCCTCCTCCACGCACAGGTCCAGATCCGTCCCTGGAACCTGAGCGACAGTGACTTCGTCATGGACGGCTCCCAGCCTCTGGACCCCCGCAAGACCATCTTTGTTGGTGGGGTGCCACGGCCCCTGCGTGCAGGTAACTCACTAATACGAACAAAATATCTTGTTTGCGAGCCCCCGAAGCTTCCAAATTGGCTTCATAACATCGAGTGCCATGGAGCCCAGAGGCCCGGAGGCCGTAATGAAAGTTCCCCCAGAGAGAAAGCAATCCTCTGCGTTGGTTTCCAGGAAGCGGGCCAAGTGGTCATCATGTTAAGAATTCATGGTGTAATGGAAGGCTCAGTCTTTCTGTTCTTGGGATAAACATTGTTGGCTCGTCTGCAATGTGAGTCCTACTAATTATACCAGCAGTTCTAGACTGCTGCAGTAATGAATCGTGGATCAGGGAGGATTTTTACATCAGTTAATAACAGTGTCAATCACAACAGTTAAACCTTTTTATTTAAGTATTTTTAGAGGAACTGAAGATTTTAAATTGAGAAAAGACCAAAGAAAGAACGGTCTTAAAGTTAAAAACTCCTGAGAGGACTGCAGCACTAATCACCTCTCTCTCTCTCTCTCTCTCTCTCTCCCTCCCTCCCTCCTCTGCAGTGGAGCTGGCGATGATCATGGACCGGCTGTACGGAGGTGTTTGCTACGCCGGAATCGACACCGACCCGGAGCTCAAATACCCAAAGGGAGCCGGCCGCGTGGCCTTCTCCAATCAGCAGAGCTACATCGCCGCCATCAGCGCTCGCTTCGTCCAGCTGCAGCACAATGACATCGACAAGAGGGTGAGCGAGTTCACGTCCACATTCACAGCCTCCCTCCTCTGACAAAGAGAGAGCGAGAGAGCAGCGTCTCAACCACAAGTGAGGTTTCTTCGCAGTCTTTCCCGGCGCTGAACTCTCCTCGAGTCGTCTCCTTCGTGTATCAGAGCTTTCATTATAGCCACGTTTTCAGCCAACTGCTCAGCACAGCCTACAATAACGGAAGGCCGTGCCTGGCTGTGTAATCACTCCGGCCTTTAGGCTGCCGGAGTCCCGACAGATGTTTCAAGCTGCAGACACATAGGGTTGGTTTAATTATAGTAGTTCCCTACACACGTACATCCAGTGCAGCCTGGTTATTTTTAGGCACGCCGGCCAATCGCAGCGAGACAGATCGCGACCAACGGAGACTGGTTGTCAGCCAGGAAGCTGAGCCTGCACAGGGTGGGGCAGCCCACCCCACCTCAGCTATCACCGCCCATCTTCACTGGGGGTTCAGAGTGTCTTTATTATGACTGGGTGGCAGTCAAATAAGGCCCAAAAACAAGTCAATAAAATAACACTTAAGAAAGCATCAAAGGGTGCGAATAAACACATTTACTATAAAATAAAGATGCTTTTTTTTTCTCCCCTTTTTTTGAACCAGTTAATTCGCTGCGAGTTTTCATTTGATGCTGTAAATAGATTTTTCTACATTTTATGAAGCTGCCCTCAACGTGGTCATCATCAGAAATGATTTGTGTCGACAGAATTACCACTTGTGTTCTCTGCAGGCTGCAGAAAGTGCAGCACATTCTTGAGATTCGTGAGTCCAGAGCTGTGCGAGGGAACAAAATCCCCCTTCGCCGCTTTCTATTTTTCCTCATTTCTCGCCCTCAGCGTCCACAATTCCATTACCAGGCTCTTGATGATAGGACAGAGAAGCTCATTACCGCCGGTCAGCTTGATATCGGTGTTTAATAGCGAGGCAGCGGAGCCGTTTCTGTCTGGCTTTGCGTCTTTTGTCTCGTTGCCCTCGGCACTGGATGTTTCCCTGCAGTTGTTTCAGAGTTCAGCTCCAGAAGGACGGCCTCCTACAGTTGAAGGATTTGATAACCTTTCATTTTGTGGCCACGCTATAACAAGGTTAGCATCCACCCCTGTCCGCTCACACACTAAGGCGTCTCCATGGCGACTGAGCTCTCATTTCTCGTCTCCCGGCTTAGTGGTCGAACTCACTTCGCTGGTGGACAGGAGGATACCTGCCTCTGTGTCGCCCGGGTTTATTCCAGATAGCTGCGCAGAGCTCGGCCTGTGAGGGGTCAGTGGATGACGGCTTAAAGGGGCGAACACATCTGGATCAACCCAGCTGTTCTGTTCGCACACTCGCCAACCATACAGTACATGCTGGTTGTCAGTCGTATTACTGAGAACCTTTCAAACAGCCTTTTTGTTTTGAGCCAGCGTGGAGCCCTGTTGTGAAGGAATCATTGGCCGTAGGGCCGCATGTTGAATATGTGGTTACAATACTCGACAGATGCTGTGCGGGTTAATGTGAGGCGCGATGGAAAACCTCCTGTTGCGGCCGAACGCAGAGAACAGGAGAAGCAATGACTTTCAGAAGTATTCCAAGTTAACACCATTTTCGACCGGAGTTACGCGCATTTTTTATGACCACTGCACGTTTGTGATTTCCAAATCTACTTGAGCAGAGAGAGCGCATTAAGATTTCTTTCTCGATTTTTGGAGAAAATCTAGCGAGTAAGGGGGAGGCGACAATTGAGAAACTCGCACGCTTTCAATGCGCTGTGAGCTGGAGCGCTGTCGCGTTGAAGTGCCCTCACACCACAGGTCAGGTCGTCGCAAAGATTATTTTCTCTCGGACGCCTCAGTAGAACTCAGTGTTGCGGGTTTGAGAGTTGAGATTCCCTCGGGGGACGAATTCGCAGTTCACGACCTCACAAAAACAAAAAAAACCACTTGGTTGCGCTGGTGACCTGATGCACCTTCTTTGGCCCTGGACAGTGACATCCTGCCCCTCCTGAAATGGGAAAGTAAATCAGAACGCCCCGCCCGGCTTACTCCTTCACGGCCATCGGCTTTCCGAAGCACGTCGACGATCTCCGTTGCTGGTTTACCGAGTTTGACACAAACTGTTGACGGCACAGGGGTGAGAAAAACAGATGAAACTCGTGCCGATGTTGCTCGAGACTCGTAACTTGAAATTCGTGCCCGCTAAAGTTTTTGCTTCCTCCCGCTCTATGAGCATCAGCGTGCTGCGCTCCGTTCCCGCTCGACAGGAACAGTCTCTTCGACCACACCTGCAGAAACCAGTGTGCGCGTTTCGCTGCGCGTCGCACATCAGCAGTTTGCGTTGCCCTTTACTTTTGCCGACAGGCCAAACACTTCACCCAACAGCAGCAGCTGGGAGCTGACTGCTGCTTAGAAGGTGCAGATTCAGGGCAGAATCCTCATTAATCAGGGCTGACTGTGCTTCACCTGAACACGGTTTTTTTTTTGAACGTGCGTTTGTGGCTGATAAACGAAATACGACCTCTCTGCTCTCGTTGTTCCCAGGTGGAGGTGAAGCCGTACGTCCTGGACGACCAGATGTGCGATGAGTGCCAGGGGGCTCGCTGCGGGGGGAAGTTCGCCCCCTTCTTCTGTGCCAACGTCACCTGCCTGCAGTACTACTGCGAGTACTGCTGGGCCAGCATCCACTCGCGTGCCGGCCGAGAGTTTCACAAGCCTCTGGTGAAGGAGGGGGGCGACCGCCCTCGACACGTGTCCTTCCGTTGGAGCTGAGGGGGGGGGGTCGCCACGTCGGCCCTGCCCCGGTAAACCCAAACCCGACCCCCACACCGAGAAGAAAAAAAAAACAACAACTCCTGCAGCCCGGGACAGCGCTGCAACCCCGCCCTCCCACCGCCCCACGTACTCCACCCCGCTGCCCACAAACACCTCATCAAAGGATTCCATCAGATACAAGGGACTTTTTCCACACCACAGGTCCCTGAACTCATCGTCTAGTGTTCCCCTCTGATGACGCCTGGAGGGGAAGTGAAAGTCCATCAGCTTAGAATTTGCACTTTGGCACAAAATCTCACTAAACACACACACAGGATGGTTTGATAGACACCTGGCTACTTTCAGTTCCCTGTTCTGTCGTCTGGGTGGTGTGGTACGTCCTGTAGGACTCCCCCCTCCCACCTCACTGAGACAGAGGTAGGACCAGACAAATATTTAAAAAAAAAAGTATATATTTTTTGTTTTGTACCTATCTATACACATATAGATAATTAAAATTGTATGTAAAAGGAGCATGCACTTATTTTCAAAAGCTGTAGTTATATTGCCCTTACAAAAAAAAAAAAAAAAAAAAAAAAAAAGAATTACCAAAGGCAAATTCAATTAATGCATTCACAAAAGTAAAATAGGTGGCATAAGATGTAGCAAGATTCAACAACTATCCATAGTGTGGGCCCGTATCGCCCGGAGTAAAAATAACACGGCTATATTCGCTCTCAATCTTGACTCTGAAAATATTAATACCTCATATGCGCATCAGATTAGTTTGCTTTCGATTTCTAGGTCTTTATTTTTATAATAACATAATTTTTTAGTGTTATGTAAATGTAATGCTGCAATAGCTTTGCTGCTAAATCCATGGTATAAACAGATACCATAAGTACTTTATTCAGGCTAGGGTGTAAAATACTAAACAGCAGATGTAGAAAAGCACCTGATGTCTTTGAACGACGAGCTGTCACCGGGGGTCGGGGTGGGTCGCCCCTAACTGCATGTTTCTTTCAATCAGGTTGCTGCATGCAATAGACTTTTCGATATCATGTCTACTATTGGATTCTGCCCATGTTTGCACAACACACTATAGACGTACGTTTGACTCGCACGAAACCGAACAGAAACGGGGACGACCGGCCGACGCAATCGTGGCGACTCCACGCCGCCGGTCGGGCCGACAGAGCCGAGGGTTCCTGCACCACCGGGCAGCGAACACATCCAGACCATAAAAATAATCATCACAAATCAAAGTCAATGTAGGATAACCATTTAAAAACTGTCTATGATAGGTGAAGTACTTTTTTGCAGTGATCGTTGATATAATTGTGCAATTTTTTATACCGTATGTAGTTAGGTCTGAGTATGCCTAGAACTGTGATTCGCTTTAACTGTCGTTAACGTCCGACATAGAAGTCCTGTGAAACTTCATAACTAGTGTATGCACACGTATATATGTTCTCTTGTACACACACTTGCACCAGAATACACGGACGCCTCTCGACACACACACACACACACGCACACACGCGCGCACACACACACACGCGCGCGCGCACACACACACACACACACACACACACACACACACGGACGGACGGCTGTCTTTCTTACGCACACAAAAACAGGCCCACAAACATCGAGTCTGATCCGAAGGAGAAGACGCAACAATGTGAGCTTAAACTGAGAACTGAGGTCTTTTTATTATTATTATTATTATTATTATTATTAATATTAATATTCTTATTATCATTTGCTCCACCGTTGACAAAAACGCACGTTTACGTCCCCGAATGCAACCAAAGAGCTGACATGTTTGACTTTTTACAGACCCCCCCCCCCTCCCCACCCACCCACCCCTCCCACCCCATGGAGGAGCTGACGGTGAGGAAAGAAGAGGGCAGTTTGGAGGGGGGCTGTAAAATGAAATATCGAAGCTACTGGAGACTTGAGGTTGATAAACTGAGCCCTGCACATGCTGTTACTGAGGGGAGGGGGGGGGGTCAACGATGCCAGAAAACCTGTGCAGATGTGCAAAGCTGGGGTTACCACATTTATCCAGATGTTTTTGTTTTTTGTTTTTTTCCTGCAAAGCTTGAAGTAATGAACCTGCTACAAAAAAAAAAAAATGGTGGACATATCTATATATAGATATATATATATATATATATATTTTTGTTTTTATGAAAAGGTTATGGTGCACAGTTTAAACAGGGGCGGGTGGAGGGGGGTGGAGTGGTGGCTATGAATGCAATGCATAGAAACTTAAGTATTGGCTGCTGAAAGACAGGCGGGCTCTGGTTTGTGGAGGGGGGTGGTGTCAGGGAGGGGGGGGGGGGTGGGGGAGTCCGAGCTACACTGTTTTTTTTAGCAGTTTTGTGGACAATCCCAACATGATCCTGCATCATTGCAAGTTTCATGTGCGTCGCCCCCTTTCCCCGCTCTTTTTTTATTTAGTTTATTTTTGTTTGGTGAGTTGTGATTGTCCCGTGCTGGCGCCCCGCAGTCCCGCTCCCCTTTCTTGTTTTAGTCGTAAACTGTTTTCTTTTTCTGCTTTAAGATAGATGTTTTTGTTTGTTTCATGTCCAAGAAAAGCTAATCAAAAGTAAGCAGACAATACTTTTTTTACTGAAAAAACAAAAAACAAAGGCTAGCCATGAGTAATAATAATAATAATAATAATAATGATCATAATAATAATAATAACAAGCATCCCTATGAAAGTGAATTCTGGGTGTTTTTGTGACATTTCTTTCCTCACCCAGACAGGTTTTCTATGTTTGTTCCTTCTCTATGATACATATTTGTTATGCACTACTCTTTGTATCTGAACAGTTTTCAAAAGTCAGCAGTTCTTTTTGTTAAAAGACAAAAAAAAACAACAACCAGACGATAAAGCGTGCTTTCTGACTGACAAAATCTTTTGCAATACCTCAATTTTGAAATATATTAGGAGAGAAACAGATATTTTCTAAGTAAGTTTATTCAGATGAAAAAATATATATTAATTTAATTCTTCAAGAGAAATGATTTAACAGATGGTTGATTTTTTTATTTTTATCATGCTTTTTTTTTTTTTTTTTTTTTTTGGTTTTATTTTAAGAATTTATTTTTTTGAAAAAGACAACAACTGAAGGAGCTAGAGCTTTATAACTAATATAATGACGTAGTTAGCGAGAGTACAGTCTACTTTATTACAGTGGAAGCGAGGGTGAGTGTCCCGCTGGTCAAATTGGTCTAAACATCGGCGAAAAAAAAAAAAAAAAGAAATCCCAACATCAGGTGCTCAGAGAGAAAACGAAAACATATTTCCCACCTTTTTGTATATTTATAATCAATCATTTACTATGCTGACCAGAGTTGTGAAAGAGATCTTCTGTTTGTTATTTTTTTAAGAGAAGTTTTTTATGTTTCCTAAAAGTATGTGCTCCCTTTTGTTTTGTAAAAAAAAAAGAAAAAAAAAACGCCAAGGTGACCCTGATTCGTTCAGCCTGCCGAGAAACCCGCGGAGGGACTTGTGAGAGTCAGCGGACGGCCGCAGGTTTGAGAGAAAAGAATGTTGTTTTGAACACAAAACAGACACAAGTGTTTTCACCTGCAACTTGATCGAAAGCCCCCCCTCCCCCCCCCCCCCTCCCTCCCCAAGGTGCATCAATTGACTGGTGGCCTTCTATTCACGCAAGACTTGAATTAGTCCCATTTTTTTAAGGCTAAGAACCTTGATTCTTTGTTGTAATGTGCAATACTGTTTGTACTGTTTGTAGAAAAGAAGAAAACACGAAAAAGAGGCATAAATCTTTATTGCAGAATTATTTTCATTGCAAGCATTGTGATTCACTAAAATCATTTTCTACTGTGTATTTACCTACTCTACCTGCTAGTACCTTCCAGTAGTAATGTAGCCTTTGTACTGAGAAATTTTCATTATTTTTAGAAAGTTTTGCTAAAAAAAGAAAAGAAACATATTTTCATTTTTATTTCATATTTTTCTTTACAGACTTATTTCTCAACCATTAATAGTTATTTCTGGGGGAGACTTTCATATCTGGTCAATGTCATAAATATTATTTTGTATTTTTACTTGGAATAAATTAATTTTCTGATGCTAATTCTTTAAACGTTTAATTTTTTTTTTTTTCATTTGTTCACTTTTTTCATTTTTTGAAGTTGAAAAAAAACCCTTTGTAATATTGTTACTAAATGTCTCGTTTCTTGAAATGCTAAGCTTTATGTGTTAACTCGCTGATGTTGCTTACATTAGTGTGAAAATGATCTAAGGAGATAAAAAAAAAAAAAAAGAAGAAAATTAACTACTCGAAGAAAAAGTTTGGTGGTTGGTGATGTTTAAGTGATTCGCAATGTAAACAAATGAATGGGCAATAAAATAAAAATGGCAGAATGGAGCATACAATGCACTATGTCGTGACGTAATTGTGGAAGACACCACTATTTACATTGCTTCTGCTACTCCAATATCACCACTAAAGCTACAACAATCCTCACGTCCTCTGGTGTGAAATATTCCACCTGCTTCTACTAAAGAAACGCCCCCGTCACACGTCCTCCTCTTTCTGGTTGGTTCCATCCACACCAGTGTGATTGTATTTAAGTATGAATGTAAATGTAGGGATGCACTGTATAAAACAGATTGAGAAGAGACTTCTTTTTTTTTTTTTTTCCCCCTTTTTAAATATACTTTTTTTTGTTGTTTTTGGTTTTTTTTTTTTTTAGAAGTAGCCTAACTTGAGTTGCAGAAATCTCTTAAAACTGCAGCTTGTACTTTTTGGTTTTGGAAGAAAAAAAAAAAAAAAAGAAGATATAAGATGGGAGATTTTTGAATTGCTGGCGGGCGCATTGATGACCCAGCAGGTGGAGCTTTCCTCCATCCTGCAGGACTTCTGCTGCACTAAGAGTGGAAGGAGAAGGTTATTCTGTATGAAGCTGCAGCGAGTGAGCTCAGCATAAAGACTGGAAACGAGCAGAAACAGTTAGCCTGCCTCTGTCCAAAGCCAACAACACCTCTAAAGCTCAATCATTTATAACACATGTTTCATTTGTTTAAAGCACACCAAAAAAAAAAAAAAACCAACCAGATGAGAAGCTCACTGCTGAGCGGGAGGGCGGTTATTTTTCTGAAGTTTTGTCCGAGAACAAGTCTGACCTGTAAAAAACCTTTTCAGATCACAGTGTGTCGTTTTACACTTTGGTGTTAATCAGTGAGCTTTAGAGGAGCCGGAGGCAGCCAGATGTTTGAACCCCTGGACGGAGACAAGTGGAGAGCAGTTTCCAGTCTTTCTGCTAAGCTAAGCTGTTTTCTGTAGACCACAGACACGAGGAGGCATCGACACTCTTTCATCTCAGTAGGACCGAGACAAATCTCATCTCCGAAAAATAGTCCTTTAATTCAGGCTGAATCTTGAAGTGGTTTTTTTTTGTTTTTTAACATCCTTCTCCACCGTCTTCATCCAAAAGGCTGCAGTGCTCATGTGACCATGTTATTTCCACCAGTTTATACAGCTGATGCTGACCCCCCCCCGACCCCCCTCTCACCCTCCCTGGCCTCAGTATTATTCACCACCATACCACCAAGTATTTATCGACCTCCTAACCTTCTTTTGGTATCCCCCCCCCCCCCACCAAGTTTCTCTTTCACTAAACAAATCAATTTATACCTGACCTATAAAATAAAATGTATGTACAAATAAAAAACAAAAAAAAGAGAAGACTGATTTGGATGATGGCTATTGTTTCATATATTCCTCTATAGATATTACGTATGTATTTCATGTAACTAGACTTGGATAGTAAACTGTATATTCACTTCTTCTTCTTCTTCATGGGCGTTCTCTGGGTAGGTAAACACTGTGGCTCTCGTCATGTTGTGATCTCAAAATAGATTAAAAAAAAAAAAAAAATTAAAAAAAAAAAAGACTGGTAATGTGCTTTTTTTCCTCACAAACATCCCTCTACTTTTGAAATGTATTTCTTTTTCTTTATTTTTTTCCAAATACAACATCTGTGCTTTTATTTTCTAGGTTTTTATTTCCTGACTTGAACGCTGTTTTTTTTTTTGTTTTTTGAGACCGACTTGGACGTGTGGGTGTCTCAACTTTTTTGCAGTATAACTGTGGTTTGAAAACATGGAGCTCAACGCTGCTAACGCTTACTACTGCTTCAGAGTTTGTAGTTCCGACGTTGTTTTTTTTTTCTGTACTAATGAGCAAATCTTATTAAACGTAGTTGTACGACGCTGTGAAACCTTGTGGTCTTTTGCATGGCATCCTTTTCCAGCACTAACTCACATGATGCTTTTGGCCTCCGTCACATTAACACATCTGTCCACTTGGTACCAAGTTGAAGTGTTTTACTCTTGATTTATTTTTTAATTCATAAACTCAGCGTAACAATTTCAGGTGTCCGAATTTCAAAAGAATGTTCATTTAAGGTTTACATCAAATTCAAACACTAAAACTGTAGATTCAAATATTAAAATCAAAACATCTGGTCCGTTTAGCAGCTTTGATGGAGGGTAATCTCTGAAGGACATCAACTCCCTCAGGCGCTCTGAAGAAAGAAGACGTGACGACTCCATCGGCTGCGGTGTTTGCATCTTCTTCAGTGTGTCTGTAACGAAGCACTAAACGATCCTTTAATGTGCAGAAGTGTGTTCAAATGAAACTGATGAGAGCAGCTTTTATATTCATTCACATCCACTTCCTGCTGTTATTCCTGGGTGTGCAACAACACCATCTACTGGTCACAAAGAAAATACATGTGGTTCAAAGGTTTGTAGAATTTATTACAATTCCGCGATCATAAACAAAAAGCAGCAATTACAGAAATATGTACAAGTCTATTATTCTTTTAAAATACTTGTGACAAGTTTCAGGGACCGGCTTGGCGCCCCGTTCAGTCTCTGTAACGCAGCTTCAAGTGCAGCCCCGCTCCTCCTCCTCCTCCTCCTCCTCCTCCTCCTCAGGTCACTTCTACATCACATGTGGCTGCGACAGAGAATTGGCGTTTCTGGGTCGGCCACCGACTCCGGGACCCGGGTCGTGTGGAGGAGGGGAGTCGTGTCGTCGCCGAGCTCAGCGGGTATCGCGTGTGCTATAAAAAGCTGAGGCAGCGTGACGACGTCCTGTGGCTTCATGTCACTCTCACCCTGTTTCCCTTTGTTATACAAAAACATATTTGGATCCGTCAGTCAGAGGGGCGCTGACCGGTGTGGCTGGGTACAGCAGTGCTTTTAAGACTTTGTGAGGGGTGGGGGTGGGGGGGGGGGGATACATGGTGTCTGAAGCAGTTAACACTGTATACTCTGGTGCTGCGGTGAGGGAGGAGGGCAGCGGTTTGTAAAAGCAGCACCTGCTGCTGTAACTATGAAGGATACGACGCCGCTGCCGTTCATTACTGTAGAAGATGGAGACCGAACGCTGCAGGTGTTACTACCGGTTCATTCTCTCGGCAGTTTCTGTAGCGGGGCGTGACGAAGGACTGCGTGGTTTGCTCACAACAAGGAATTATGGGATGTCTTGATCATCGTCCTACCGATCTCAGAGCAATAAATAAGAGAGTCTCTTCTCACTGGCTGTGTTTGAGTTATTGCTGTGGGACGCGAGCGGTGAGCTCGTCTACGGTGTGTGTGTGTGTGTGTGTGTGTGTGTGTGTGTGTGTGTGTGTGTGTGTGTGTGTGTGTGTGGAGGGGGTCGTCTCCTCAGGCTCTGACCAGGTCCTGCTCGGCCAGCAGATGAGATGAGTGATGGAGGCTGGGTGGGGTGGGGTGGTGGAGTGCTGTACGGCGCTACTGCAGCGAGTGCATGAAGCTGTCCAGGTTGTACTCGGTGTCGTACTGCTGCTGGTCCCACAGCTCTCCCAGACCGTCCAGCACCGACTTCATGGAGGCTTTCCCCGAGGTCGACGTCGGCTGCTCGCCCTTCTCGCCCTGAAACACGCAAACACACACACACACACACACACACACACACACACACACACACACACACACACACACACACACACACACACACACACACACACACACACACACGAGGCGGCTCAGATGCAGCGGTACAACACGCAGAAAGTGGCGATGTTTTTGTTTTTTTCCATAGTAAAAACAAAAACGGTACAAAACACTCCCGGGGTTTGTTTTTGTCCCGTTCAGGGAATTGGACCGGCCTCCTGCGTTTCTACGGCTCTTATGTCGAGGGGCGATTTGGAAGCAGGACAGGAAGTCGTGTGACCTTTCAACTTGGATGATTTGCGTCTTTCATTTGTTGTGCTGATCAGTTTCCACCCGGCTGATGTTCAGCAGCCAAATCCCGTTCTGAATTCTTCCTCCATTTGCGCCTCACTAACATGTCGGTCCTCTTCCGGTGAAGACGTCCAAACACCGCGTGTTTCCAGGTGGAAACGAGGTCTCTGACTAGTCTGAACAAACGGAGATCCGTCACATTTATCACATGATCAACCGGTTCCAATGATTTGAGGTGACCGCAAGCCTTTTCACATAATCTCTGGAAATCTGTCTCGATGTCATCCAGCTGGTTTAATACAAATGAACGGAAACGATTCCGTCAGTTTCCGCGTCGTTTCCCTGTTTGACTCTTAACGACATCTCGCTGCACCTACTTCCTCTTCTACGGTTTAACGCAACATCAGAATTAGCACCGCCGTAGTACAACGTTTATACCGACGTATATTTACGATACATGTTACGACTGAACTTGTGCTTTTCTTTGGTCTACAAATCATAAAAGGCAAACAGAAATGTGTTTTTTATTCATATATGCCGATGTTCATTAAATGGCTCTTCTTCATGAGGTGTATAATTATTATTATTATTATTATTATGATGAGGCTTATACTACAACAGTGGCATAAAATGAGCAGAAAAAGACAATTAGATCTCAATTATTTCTGTGAATTAATATTCAACTAAAAACTTCATGATCACGACAGGCCAACCAGTAAGTTGTTTAAAAAAAAAAAAAAAAAAAAAAAGGAAAAGGAAAAAAAGATGTTTGGGCAGATTACAGACAATAATCTGCATTTTCATAGTTACAGTGTGATCTGTTTATACCAAATGTAGAAATGTATTTTTGGTGGCTGAAGCAGCGGTGACCACGTTTAACTTCCGTGGTCACCAGACGTTCCAGATAACAACACTTGTAAGTCAGTTGAGATCAGAGTTGCTGCTCGTCTCTGTCCGCTTTCCTTTAGCACTAAACTCCACAGTGGAAACAAACAAACATCCGTTATGTATAACGGATCGTGTTTAGAGCTCCGCGTGCGTTCCACAGGAACTCGGAGGTCTCACCTTGTCGAGGGTGAAGAGGTTGAGGAGCTGGTCCGTGCCCATGCTCTGCAGGCTGCTGTTGTCCTGGCTGATGACGGTGTTGGCGATGCTCATCTTGAATTTCTGCAGCCCCATTATCTTCTCCTCCAGCGTGCCTCGTGTGATCAGCCGGTACACGTTCACCACCCGTTTCTGCACGAGAGCAAAACAACAATACAAGTTCCCAGAATGGATCACGTGTGCCGTCCTGACAACTTCATTTCGCTTCATTTTTGCGTCGCTGGTTTCAAACAAGAGCGGCGGTGTCACACAATCCAAGACTGATCTAAGGCTCTGCTTAATAATGCATCAAGGAAACACTGATGAACCAGTCACTTTGTACTGAGAGCAGCAGCAGCAGCAGCAGCAGCAGCTTGGCTCCAGTATCACCTGTGCAGATAGATGTGGAGGTATTGTGCCGTATGCTGCGGTACCTGTCCTATCCTGTGGGCCCGATCCATGGCCTGCAGGTCCCTCATGGGGTTCCAGTCATGTTCCACAAACACCACGGTGTCTGCGCCCGTCAGGTTCAGACCCAGACCGCCAACATGGGTGGTCAGCAGCAGCACATCGATGGAAGGGTCGTTGTTAAACCTGAAGGCGCAAAAGGGGAGACGGCCGTCGGCCTCGCGTTCACGTCGCCTGCAGCACTGAGCAGAATCTGCACCGAGTCTCGTTGACAAACGGCTTCAATGGAAATTCAAACGGACCGACCTGGAAACAATGGAGTGCCGCAGGCCGGCCTGCACGCTGCCGTCCAGCCTCAGGTAGGTGACGGTGGGCAGTTTGGGTTTCAGCAGGTCGTGCTCCACGATGTCCAGCATGCTCTTCAACTGGCAGAATATCAGCACACGGTGCTGCGCCACCACCGCCTCGGGGCCCCCCTCAGAACCTCCTCCGCCACCAAGACCGCAGTCCAACAGCAGCTGGAGGGCAGAAACATGACAGAGCCATGTCAGAAAAAAACAACCCAGCTGATCAAAGGCGCTACAAAAATCTCCTCGCCCTACTCGGCCGTCTGGAGAACCATCAACGGCTGATCGGTGGTGGTGTCCCCCCCTCCCCCCACCCGGGACATCACCTGTTTGAGAGCGGACAGTTTGGGCGCATGCTGAATGTCCCGCAGGTTTGAGTTCTGACCCGTCAGCTGCTCCGTGACGCGTTTGTACTCCGGATGCTGCGGCGTCAAGACCAGGCTCGGGTGGTTGCACAGCTTCCGCAGGTACTGCAGCGCCTGATGGAAAGTAGATGAGAAGGCAAATATCACAGGGAGGTAATAAGGAGAAGATTAGCGATGCATTCTGAGGAAAGGACGGCGACATCTTTGCATTAACCTGCAGAGTTTTGTTTTGTTCGTCTCTGACGATGAGAGTCAAGACCATTCCACCGATCTGCCGGACGCATTAATGCACCAACAAAAAGCATTGAGGACAAGCAGGGAGGACAAGCAGGGAGGACAAGCAGGTCCTACGCTGCTCACACCCATGTTGGTTTTCCTTTAGATTTACAGAAGTTTTACACAGCATGGATTTGGGGGGAAAAAACCCGAAAGTAATAGGAAACCTTCTTCACAAGAAAACGCCACAGAGCTCCTTTAACTTAAGCAGGTTTATATTTGATGTACCTGGAAGACGTGGCCTGTTGCCTTCAGTTTGGGCTTCTCCTCTTCCTCTGTAGAGGCTACAGAGATGCTGTCCTCCACGCTGGCTTTGGCTCGAGACTTTGCAAAGTCTTCATAGAGCTGAACCTGCAGGTAGTGAGAAAGGTTACACGGAGGTTGTGCCTCTAATGTTGTTGGAGCACCTATAAACAAACACTTGCGTCACTTCCAACCTCAACTCTGCCAGCATAATTACACTAACGAAGACCTTCAGCCTTTAATCTCATTAGCTATCTTAGTCAACAGAAGAAGGCTCTGAAACACACGAGGTCAAATCTTTACAGCTTTTAAAATGTTAACGCGAGAAAAACTGGAATGATTGAACAGATCGTCATCAGGGGCCACGAGTACCTGTAGAGGGCTCAGGGTGCAGTAATAGTCCTGAATTATTTTAGGAGGAAGATCCTGGAGGACATCCTCCTTCATCCTCCTCAGAAGGAAGGGCAGCACCTGTCGATGCAGAGCCTCCATCGCCAGGACACCTTCAAGCACAAACCAATATTTACTGCCGTTTAGAACCTTTATTTAAAAAGAGCAAAATAAACGAGGGATGTCTGAAAATGTAAAATGTTCAGACAACAGCAGTATATTTAGATATTTAGTCCGACTTACCCGCCTCCTGTTCCCGCGACGAGCTCTTGGCGTCTCGGCTGGCCAGGATGGGTTTACCGTAGCGAGCAGCAAACTGCCGCTCGGTTCCAAGGAAGCCCGGCATGAGGAAGTCGAACAACGACCAGAGCTCCAGGACGTTGTTCTGAGGAGAGACCGAGCGGGAAGACATTGACGGTCGGACTAGAAAAGAAGTTAAATCGTCCTGGTCACTTCCTTCCGAGGTCTCAGAAGGCGTCTCACCTGAATGGGTGTTCCTGACAAGATGATTCGGAAGTTGGCGGCCAGCTGTTTAATGGCTTTGGAAAGTTTGGTTTTCCCGTTCTTGATGACGTGACCCTCATCGAGGATACAGTAATTAAATTTGATATTTCTGAAAAATAAAAATAATAAAAACATTTTTTTTTTATAAAACAGGCTGCCTGCTTCCAAAACTGAAAAACAATCATATGTGAAATTGTCCTCACCTAAAAAAGTCGATATCATTGCGTACAACATCGTAAGAGGCTACTACGAGGTTGTGTTTTTTTACTTGATGTTGCAACCTAAAAAAAAAGAAGTAAATGTTCAGTTAGCGCAACATGATGGAAATGTTGTCTTTACACAGAGATGCACATGTTCTCTTTCACCTATTCAGTTTTGAAAGACTTGAGAGAAGAAAAAAAAAAAAAAAAGGGAACATGAATCATCATCTTACACCAAACTCTGACTAATCCTTACCGCATCCTTTCCGTGGGAGGCCCGGTGTAGTGCAGCGGGTTGAGGTACTCTTTGGTGCAGAACTTGCCCACTTCGTCCACCCAGTGGCCGGTCAGCGTGGGAGGACACACCACCAGAGAGGTCAGGGGGCTGCAGTCCGCGGCCTTCGTCTTGGCGTATTCCTGAGCCCTGAGCGACACGCACGCAGCAGGCTGAGTCACATGTTCAAACGCGCCACGTCAAACTTCAGAGAGGACGAGTGTTTTAAAAGAACACAGGAGGAGGTCGAAGAAGAACAAAAACAAATCACTGCTGAAGCCGTCGAACCCTGCGCTGCCCGTCGGGCGGTGCGGCACGTTCGACGGGGCTCAGAAAGGAACAGCATCTTAGATTTGACCATATTCACAATGTTTTATATCATAAACTAAAAGAATATTCAAGTCAGTCTCCTTTTACATTCTGTCTGCATTACTATTAAGTGTATCTATCCTAAAAAAGGAAACGAAGCAAACTGTAATGAGCTTTCACTAACATAATGTAGTTCAGTCCTTTCGGTGATAATTGGATTATAATATATAATATAACACTGAACGCATATAAACCTGCTGTGCACTCATTTATTACTATTCAAGTAGAAAAGTTGTTTGTAATGTCCTTCAGACGAGAAGCAGGAACAATCATACGAGTGGAGTTGCTTAGCAATAGAACAATCTCTAGAGGAGGAGAGTCGGTGTGCTGGACTCGTAGAGCTGGAAGTGAAAGCCGGTATCGGTGCCGTTCGGACTCGGTACCTGAGGTAGTGATCGCCTGCCAGAATGCAGATGGACTGCAGCGTCTTGCCGAGCCCCATGTCGTCACACAGGATCCCGTGCAGCTTGTATTTGTTAAGGAATGACAGCCAGTTCACTCCGTCCTGCAGGACGACACAAAGACCCACAGCATTATGCGTGCGTCATGGTTTTTATGTTGTGATATTGTCAAACGCAAAGAGTTTTAATAGCCGAGGAAAAATCTGGTGTAATCACACATTTTTGTATTTGTTGGAAATCGTCATGAAAAGAAATCCTCACTGAAGCGGTGCTCCTGAGTGAGTTACGGTAACGAGGTCGAAGACCTGGCAGCAACGTGTTGAGCACGAGCAGCAACAATAGCAGCATTTAAACAGGACGACCGCACTGCTCCATTAAAGAGAGAGATGGCTGGTCTCAGCAGAGCCGCCAGCAGCCAACGCTTCCGACAGGAAGCAGCACATTTCGCCTCCGTTTGACTGCTTTAAATGTCAAGACAACCATTTGTTGTCAGCAGCTCGGTTGTCTACAGCCTGCAGCAGTTAAAGCAAACGCTCGTTCCTGAATCTGGCAGAAATATGATGGGACTGGAGGTGAGGAGCCAGCTCGGGCACGAAACGCCCAAATGTTCCAGAAGTTAATTAAATGTGTAAAAATGTCCACAGGCTGCACGTCCTTCATCTGAAAACTGACACACGCGCGCACACACACCTGCTGGTACTTCCTCAGCTCGGCTTTAATGGGCACAGGGATCTTGTAGTTCTCCAGCTTTCTGCTGTCGAGCAGCTGCTCCAGGAAGTGACGTTCTCTGGCTTTCTGGCGGATCAGGTCAGCGGACATGGCGGGAGGGTCCGGTATACCTGGCTGGTAGACGAGAGCAAAACAGCAAGACCTTCAGAATTCGAACCCCTTCCCCCCACCCTCAAAAACAGCACCTCAGCCTGCCGTCCGGGCGCTCGTACCTCGAGTGGCAGCAGGCGGATGAGTGTTGCGAAGCACTGCGTGGCCATGAAGCGAACGCTGTCGCTGGGGTCGCTCATACGGCCGAGCACCGGGACGACCAGCAGCACGATGTAGGGAACAATGTCCACATCGAGCTGCTCCATGACACCTGCACAAGATGCTGGTCAAGGACAGAACTGTGCCGAAATAACACACCTTTAATCCTCGCGCGTAACATCTCGGCTTGAAATAGTATCACTGCATATGTGTTATAAAAAAAAAAAAAAGAAATGCTGTGCGGGTAAGAAAGCGGAAGGCTTTATGTGACTGAAGGATACAGGCTAAAGACTCGATGGCACCCTCCTGCTTGGTGCAGTCTTCAATAGCAGCTAACCAGGGCAGCACATGCTCCAGGAAGCTGTTCATGGTCTCCAGTGTGGCGATCTTACTGAGCACGCCCACACAGCGCGCCGCCATGTGACGCACCGCTGTGTACGGGTGCTGCAGGCAGGTGAACAGGTGGGGGAGGTGCTCCAGCAGCTACGCAGGGACACAAGAGGATACACATCTTCAGAGTTGTTTCAAGACGCCTTCGTGAACATGTTGTGGGAATCTCTCCTGCTACAACTTTTGTTCCATGACATCGACATGTGAACTTTTTTGAGACGGACTCTTCACGGGTCAAAGAGAAACAACAGCGTTTAAGTCTTCATGTGACACAATTAGAAGTCGCACCAATAATACAAACTCAGTAAAAGGGGAGTAAAGTGGTGTTGGTGGATCAGCAGTCTTACCAAAGGTTTGAGGTCAGCAGACATGGCTCCAGCCATGACTTCCAGGACTTGCAGTGAGTTAACTAGTTCCTGAGCTGCAGCGTCTCCTCTCTCCAGCTGGAGCTGCCTGTCTGGAACACACAACAGACACACAGTGAGCCGACCAGATGCCTGCAGGCCTTCATGAGACGTGGATGATCCTGATGGATTATCATGAAGAAATAAAGTGAATCGAGTCGATTTACAAAGACATAATCAAAGACAAAACAGTAACTCGAAACAAGTTAGAGACTCGTAGACTATGAATGACGGCAGGACGTCAACAGATTCAAACTAAACTTCGATCTGAAGTGTTACATTTAGATGTGCTCAAGTGGATTACAAGCTTCGATCCAATCGACATACCGATGCAGTGATTGTCCGTCGCCACTGTCCTCAGTGGTCCCACTGTGTTCTCCCAGAGGTACGGCAGAGACTTGGTGAGGTCGGCACCGAAGTGCCTGGCAACAGTCGTTAGGGAGAACTCTGCCCCTCGTCTCTGAATAAGAAATGGCTTCTTGCTCTAAAAGGAAAGTTCATAGAAAAACGGTAAACACAACGGGCCGTTGGTACGAGCTGAATGTGAGGAGAGTGTCGTTTAGCGTCTCTCTCTCTCTCTCTCTCTCTTTCTGTACCTCGTCATTCTCGGCACCGATGGTGCTGCCAGGAGGAAGCTCTGTGGTCGGGGTCTTCGGGGCTTTAGGAGCTGGACCTCTCTTACTGGTGATGGCAAACGCAGCCCTTTGGTGGCGGTAAAGCGTGATGATGCCTCGGGTTTTGTTGACCATGTGATGCATGCCGTCTTTCTCCAACCCACCCCCTTAACGGCACAAGAAATAAAACATGGATGCAATTATCGCACGAGCATATTTCCAAGTCAGTTAATGAATACGCGGCCAACTTCATCCACTCTCACCTTTGGCATTTTCCTGTGTCGGGGGAACGGGGCAGGCGGACGAGGGCGTGACCGCAGAGTCCACGCAGGCCGAGGCACAGAGGTTCTTGATGATCTTGGGGTTGGGGCACGGCGAGCGCCCGGCGCACTGCTGCAGCAGCTTGGCTATAAAAGAAGCAGCGTAACCCTGGATCAGGGTGTTCTCCTCCCTCTTGATGGCCTCCATCAGAGGCCTCACCAGTGGGTTGAGCTTGTCGGGAAGTGCCTGCAGGTTGATGACTGCGCAGGCGGTGAACATGTGCACGCGCAGGTGCAGCTGCTGCCACTCGGCGCTGGTCTCCATCACCGTTGCTTGAGCCTGCTGTCGTTTACTGTCCAGTGCCTGCCACTGTTTGGACTTCACATTCAGACCCGCCGTTGACTCGGTGAAGATGGTGGTTACCTAGGAAACAAGTGGGGACGGATGCGATTTGTTACCGAGGTGCAATATCCATTAACCTTTGCAGCTCAGAGTCAGCTGGGAAACATTATTACCGGAGCTGTCAGTTCAGGAAATGAAGACTTGGACAGAAAACAAATTACAGTTCCACAATATGGAAAATATGACCGCAATAACAACAAATACCATAACAGCTTAATGCCATTATAATGAAGTAGTAGCGTTACAGCTTAGGAATATATGCGAGTGGAATGCGGGTGACTAGAGAGCAACATGTAACCGTTCCATTAAAATATACAGTGAGGAAGTTTGCTTCATGTAACGGAGGCGAAGTGTTTAACGTGTGTGAGTGTGTATGGATTTACCAATTCATTGGCTTGGTCAATGGTGAAAACGCTACAATTGAGGCGGTCCTGAAGGTCTATCTGGGCGTCGGCGAACAGCGCGATCAGCTGCTTGCACTCATTCTGCATGCGGGTGAAGGGGATGGCGATCTCATCGTAGTACAGCTGCTCAGACAGAATGGCCAGAAGACGAGGCTGCACCATCAATGACACCACCTGGCAATCCTAAAGGAATTGAGAGAAACGTGCTCGAACGTTAGTTCGGATGTTTTACGAGCGCGGCAGAATCGAGCATTTAGTTTGTTCCGCGACTAAAAACGTCAGTCGACCTTCTGCAGTGCGGACCACTTGCAAAGCACCAGCGCCACCGCGATGCGCTGCAGGGCCGACTTGGAGTTGAGGTGGAAGAGCAGCAGCTGGCCCAAAGACTCAGCTGGTCGGATCTCCTGAGATGCAGCATTGAGCTGAGGGTCACAGATGCACCGACACAGAGCTCCCAGCAATCTGGATCGCAGAGTTACAAAGAGAGCAGGGGAACGCCGGCAGAGCAATTAGTACCTCAGAAATTATGGATTTGGAAATTCAAGCTTATAGAAAGCAACACGCCGTCCTCCAGATCAGAACTTTTTCTCTCTGATGCAACGATGAAAACTTACTTGGCAGACATGAGTCGAGCACGAACCACCACATAGTCCCTTGTCACCGGGTCATCTGTCACCGTGTCGGCGCCCGCTATATACTCCTGAACCGTTTCCTTCACCTGATTGTTCCCGAGGCGTGCCTTCGCTCCAGCCTTATCCTGTAGCAGCAGCACAACATGAATTATTATCGACTGAGAAAATTTAACTCCATATAAATTTCATGTTGTTATAAATGTCTCTGGGGCAGGCGAAGAAACAAACGGTCTGTTGGCACCATTAAATTTAAATATTTGTCTCCTTCTCCGTTTCAAACGCACACTGAATCAACTTGATACGTGCAAAGCTGAGCTGTTCCCATTCTAACTTGCATTCATTCTCCATCAGTTCAGACACACTTCATTAAACAAACTGGATATTAAGTCACTCGCTGGGCTGAACGTGCTTCTCTCCTGTATTTCATTTCCTCTCTCAGACTGTTCAGGTTGCTAAAACTCCTCAAACATACAGACCGCAGCAGGAAGATTTTTAGCCAAGCAGCCACAGCGAGGAGCATTTATTTTGTCTTTTGTGTGAAATCACTTGCATGAAGTTGTTGACATAACGAGCGAAAAGAAAACAAACAAAAAAACTGCTATCCTGAGTTATGTCATACTGACTTTTAAAAACAGACCTTAATATTCATTTTTTGAAACATTAAAATAAAAATATTATTCGAGTCACTGCCTACAATTGCCGTCACAAAAAGCTATTTAGATACTGCCAAACTATAATATAAAACATCAGGTGTTAGAGCAATAGAAGAATAAAGTGTGAATATGAAGTGTACCTTGCAGCGCGCCTTCACCTCCAGCAGCATGTTCAGGTCTATAGGAATGTGAGACGCCTGCATCATGAGACACAACCAGGCCCCCATCCATGGACAGCTGGCTGCTACCACGTACTGTTGGGGGGCCTGAGACAGCAGCTCCATCCACACCTGCACACACGATGCATATCAATAAAAGTCCTCCACACAAGCCTTTTTCCAATCCAAGGACTAAAAAAAAAATATATATTTTTTTAAATAATGAGTATTGGATTGTTTGTATTATTCTTCCTGTTTCTAATAAGCAAACTTAGGTCGGGTTTGTAATTTTACCCATCAGAGGTAGAAGTTTGGGTCATTCAACAAACCTTTTGAATCAGTTCGAGGATCTCCTCGTTGCTCTCCAGTATGCAGGACTGGAAGATGTGTCGGAGCATATCTTGTAGGATGGGATTTATCCACACTGCACAACTCTGAAGAGGCAAAAACATGAAACACGGCCTCATGAGGGAGACAACTCATTAATCAGCATTCAAGGACTGAACAAAAAAAGGTTTGACAGCAACACTGGGTGGTATAAATAAAAACATGGAAATTTACTGTATTTATAATACTGTTAAATACTGTATAGCGGAAAAAAAAAAGAAAAAGGTTGGAATGTACTTTGTCATGTGACCATCCAACTGCTCTTGGTCAAACGTACCTGGTCAGCTTTAGACAGCAGAGTGAAAAGAGTTTCTAGCGCTGCCCGTCTTACTGATGATATGGTGTGTCTCAGGAAGGGCCAAACCCGAGGAACCAGCACAGTTAGTGACTGCTGCATGCTGCAGGGAACAGGACACTGTGTCACTATACATAAACAGACAGCAAGGGCCACGCGAGAACATCATAAAAACAAAAACGAATTAAATAATGCATTACTGTCATAACTATAAGTGTACCAGCAGCAAATTAATTTGGTCTTTGTGGTAAGTTGGTTCTGGCTGTTTACAAGTCTGGTTGTCGGCTTTTATTTAAATCAGGTTCATTTTAAGAAAGATAACCAGTTTTAAAAAGCAACTCTGATATTATAATGTGTAATACTGTGAGTGTATTTGCTTTCCCCATCAGTTACAGCTCAGGATAATACAGGAATCAATATGTCGGCACCAAGTCAAAATTCAGAAAGTGTGACAGAAGTTGTTTTTCAGTGGTACCCAGAATACCGAGATACAACAACATGCAGGATGAAGGTGGCAACGACAGAGGAAGCAACAGCTCCACTGTTACTTGTGAACACGTGGTGAGTGTTTCAGTTGTTCACTTTACATCAACAACATGTTGTGTTTCCGTTATCGTTTGAGAGTTATGACAGACGGCATCTCTTCACACAACGTTCACAAAGATTATGGTTTTCTCTTTTTGGCTAATGGATTGATTGAAGAGCTTTGAGCTACTCAACATTAATGGATTACTGTCTTTATTGTTTAGTATATAAAATATATAGTGTGTGCATGTAGCACCATTTTTTTAGATGAGAGTTTATTTTGAAATACATTCATTTGAGAATTTGCTGTGGTGTCGAGTATCATGACACTTTCACAGCAACGTTACCGATAACTAAATGTCTGGTGTGGTGACGTGCTGAGTTACAACACGTTGTTGACTCTCTGTTCAAGAAACCGACGGCGCCACTTTGCGGCAGCAGTATTTATTGTACGACCTTCAGCGACTGACCTGCACTGACGGACCTGCGGATACGTGAGCAGCGAGGACAGCAGCGTCATGATACTGTTGGTGGAAGCGGTGAGATCGTCCAGGTCCAAAAGAGCATCCCATAGTGTGTTCACTATGAAGGGTACCTGAGAGACATTGTATTTTACAACTAAATTAAGACCTCCAGAACACAAACACTGTGAAAAATAGAGAGGACACTTCAACACAGGCGGAAGACTATTAACATTTGGGCGGGGGGGGTTCCTCCGACCTTGTTGGGCAGTAGCTGCACCAAGCCTTTCACCACAGGGATAAGGGATGCAGCTGCCACAGCCCTGACATCATCATCTAGGTCCTGTAAGCCTTCTGTGATAGCGGGGAGCACCCGGGGCAGTAGAACCGCAATCAAATCCTGAGCCACGAAGGAACCGACAGATGAGAAACAGCACACATGTATGGGTATGAGATCAGGAAAAAAAATTATCTCTACATGGGGAGCACATATGCTTCCAGATTGGAAAAAGCTTTCTGTCCATGTACACACCCTGCCACCCCCACAATTTATATTCATGACCTTATGGTGCTCAAATGAAATACATAGGAGAAGCCCGCTATGCTGATTTAACAGCTCATCATATACACGGTGAACAGGCAGTACCTGACGGACAGCCAGGGCGTACTTGATCCCCAACAGGCCTCCGTGACGGACTTCCCACTGGTCCTCTTTCAGCAGCTTCAGCAGGACGTCTACCGTCATGGAAACGCCGGTTTCATTCATGTGGCGAAGGGCCACGCCGAGCGTCTGGGCACACGTCTCTCTGACAGGAGCCACCACCTGCCAACAGAAGAGATGTAGAATAAATAGAACACTGAGACAACGAGAGTTGGATAATATGAATTTAGTAATTTTCCAATTATTCTGGTTGAGATTGCTCTAATAGGCCAGACAGCCACCATTAATAGAGAAGATAAAATGCTGTTTTATCACATATTCATGACAATGTGACGTAGACGTTTATAAAAAAAAAAAAAAATTTAAATCTTCCCTTCGGTCTCGGGGGAGAGTTTTGACTTCCTTCTACAGATAAATATACAATAGCTGATCCAAAATAGGTTGTCATCATGCAAACCTCCAAACTAATAAGGTCAATTCACTGTTTTTCACTGGTACAAATCCAGTCAAATGCAATGTCCCATTAATCTAGTAAACTCCCCTTTACACTCCTTTTTATTGATATAGGTTATTTTGTTGTATTAAGTAGGGCTGCGTGTTGTTTAAAAAAAAAATTGTTTAAATCATTACCAGTACCTTTTCTTTTTCATAAATACAAATTTTATGAAAACATTTTTTGGATAAAGAAAATTCAATGACACATAACGGTACACATCTTTAGTTTCCATGAAGTTTAAAGGGGGCGTGTATTACTCAGGTTATATCCTGTAGCTACAATTAACAGATGTCCCTTAAAAGCCACACATACTGTCGATAGATGCAAGCTAACCGCCTGCACGTACATGTCTCGAATCCAAACACACAAGAGTGAAATAAGGCGCTCTAATGTAAGATTTACCTAAATTGAAACCAAGTCATTTTATCTGCCTTAAACAAGTTGCCCAAGTAGAGCGTATGTAAAGGAAATGCTGTGTTGGCTCACTGAGGCCGATAAGATTTGCTCTTGTGTAAACATAGCAAAACGTTGCGCATTCAAAAAGGAAAATATTATCTTGTTAAAACTTCCATCTTCTTTAATGACATTGTTCAACTCACTGCTGTGTTACATATAGAAGAAAACAGTAAAAGAACACCTCTCAGGCAATGACAACCAAAAGGTGCAATAAATCCTCCAACAGACATAAACACAACTAGAATATTAAAGACACTGCAAGGTCCATTAGATATTTCCTTCCATGACATGACCAAAGTACATCTGGATCCTTTGTTACATATCCTCATATTCATAACACGCTACATCTCAATAGAAAAACACATCAGTAACTTCTAACATCCTCTGACGTTCTGTTTAGTTGTCCAGTGAAGAACAATGAAACCTACCTCGTCTGATACAAAATCTCCAAAGCGATCCAGAGCGAAGACACAGAGAAGCCGGATAACCAGGTCCTCTATCCACTCCTGATGCTGCCGCGACATCTAAACCAGAACATCAGGACAGTTGGTGCCGTGCTTAATTGTCAACAAATAACCTGCAGCAACGGTGGACATGTACCTGTTCTGCAGTGCTTCCTACCAGCTTCCCACCAACAGCACCATGGGACTTGAGGATTTCTCGAAGACCCGTGCCTGCACCATGACGAATCTGTAAACAGCCACATACAATACAATCCTTTTACATAACATTTATAGTAACTAACACTGGTCAAATAAAAGCTGGTAAAATTGTTTTTTTTTGGAAGGGAGGTTTTGTTAGAAACTGAAAAAAGGTAAATAAATAGTTTGTTTGACCCTTCAAAATATTCGCATTCATTATAGGAGTCTGATTTGGTCACGGTGCATCAAAAGACATGAATCAGTTGGGGAGTGACAGCTTCCAATCCTCAAAGTGTATTTTGTGGTGTTGGATCACAGATTAAATCAGCTCACCCCTTCATGTTCAACTGTGTACCATCAACTGAAATTAGCACATCATCAATGCTTTGTCTTTACCTCCCATAACGGATTGAAGAGGTCGTTGCAGAGCTCCTCACAGAAGCTCTCCAGAGGCCACTCGTGTATCTGAAGACAAAGAGACCAGTTACATAACATGTAAACTATTTTACGAGGTCCTTCATACCAGTTCGAGCACTTTAACTGTCTCAGACCTCACCAATAACTTCTTCAGTTGTTTTAGACTCCTTACCTCCTCTAAAAGGCCGGAGTTGTCTGGAACGTTGTCGATTAAGACTTTATGCTCTGTTGCTGGTTGGTCAATAACTACATTGGCGGTTTTTCTTCGTTTCTCCTCAGGTTCACTCTCAAAACTGTCGTTACTGAAGGTTGAAGAGGGAGCAGAGCCACGTTAGCATTACAACTCATCAGACTTCATTTACATGTTGAAATGGGTCGAATCCTTGAAATCCTTAAATATGACAATGCTGCTAAATACACACATGGCTGTACATGGGTCTGTCTTTTGAGATTAGTTGATTTACGATGATACAACTCTCCATGCATAACCAAACAATAATCGTACCTCTTTTCATTAGGATCCACATCTCTGGATCTTTGTTTTGCTACTAGTTTAGCCATCCTCTTGGCCTTATTCTTCTGGCGACTGCTCATGCCTGGCCGGAACTCTGAGTCGATCAATTCAGCAGCTTGCATGTGCTTAAAAGAAAAACAGTGGAGTTGATTATACAGTTTAAAACATAAGGACACACATATCCACCAACAGTTGCTCTACAATGAGGAGCAGATTACATTAAGAAAATTCATTCTCTTGTTCAGAACAAGTGTGGTGCTTACTGCTTTAGGTAAAGCGAACATCCCACTCTAAATCAATAGCCGCTCTTCTACATTCTCTCTGTCTATTTATGTACAATCCATTTTTATTGTTTCATACTGAGCTTGACTTTCAGCAGGCACAGACTACTCGTACCACACAAACATTTAAGGGGTTATTATCTTTGGTATGTTTGGGACACTACATACTGATGAGGCAAAGCTATAAAAGGCAATTGATACACTATTACCATACAGACAATACTGACACAATGATTTAAAATGTGTGCAGAACTTCACAAGAGAAAAGGCACACAGGCTCAGAGGATGTGAAAATCAGGCAGCATGACTTAACACTAAGCTTGGAAACATTAAAAAAAAACCACTGATGTTTGAATCATAACAGGCAGAGAAAAGACTGATTCACCAACGCCTGTCAGGCCAAAGAGAAGACGACACAATTAGAATGAATTTATTAGCTTTCTGAGCAGACTTCCTGTCCAGACAAGCCTTTATGCTGAAATGAAATAGGTGTACAATAGCAAGACATGTCGCGAGTCATATGTGTGACTACGGCATCAACATCCTTTCCACTCTTCAATTAGTCAAGTGTAGTTTGAGTTGAACAGGTAAGAAAGCCAATGACCTTAATGTTGTAGTTATGGTAACACACTGGTCATTGGTCAGCATTTTTCCCACACTTGAAGTGTGCTTAACTGACTGCAGTGTTCCTTGCTGTTTAGAAAGATACCATCTACACTGCTGGAATAGTAAAAGCAGTGGAAATTTATAGGCGGTACAAAGCAATTGCAGAGGTTTTTCCATAGTTTTCTTCCCCTGTACTCCCACATTAAAGGATCGTAGAGATGCCTGGAGAGATGGACCTGTTCACAGACGCAAGCCTCCAACTCATCCATTTTACAAATGCGCAAGGCCCCCAAAATTGGGAGGTGTGCCGCCAACTGAAACAATGCCAAAGAGCACCGCATGGAATCAGTAATGACATCACTTTTGGTGTGTGCTGCCATAAGCAATGGCAACGACAAGTCTTAGTCAAAGTCACCCTCTGGGAACATTCAACTGCTTTAGGAAAGCAGTGACAACAGATGGTAAAGTATAAACTACAATAGGACCTTTTAAAGTCCACAACTGTCAAAGAGGCAGTTTCCTTTCAAGTTTGGTAAACCAAAAGGACAATGTCTGGTCACACAAAGCTAAAAGGCTAAAAGGCTAAAAGGCGACCCACCACATGGTTGCGGGAGCTGGATCCAGCTGTGGGTTTGCTTCCATGAGCTCTGGGCCCACTTTGTTGGCAGGTGTAGTCCAGATCCTCGTCGTTGAACAGCTCCTCGGTATCCATACCAATAGCAGCTCCCATATCGAGGCCCAACTTCTTCTGAAGAAGCTTTCTCTGGCGGGCAAGACGTTCTTTGGGGTCCATCTCACCTGAGAACAAATCACAGGAAGTCATTGGAAAACTAGATGGTGTGGAGAGTGCATTGTGGCAGTGTGGGGAAGACTTGTGTGTAAGTGAACCACAGACTATAATTCTGGAGCTAAATGCAGGTAGGCGGAAAAAAAAAAGGATTATTCCTCGGGATACAAATCAATATAGTAACAGCATCATAAATAGCTCTGAATGTCACATTGAACTTGCTCGATTTGGTAAACTTTGACAGTGAAGGGGACTTTATTGCTTTTCTATTACCGTATTTTTCGGACTATAAGGCGCACCGGATTATAAGGCGCACTGTGAATTAACGTGTCTATGTTCACACATAAGACGCACCGGATTATAAGGCGCATTAAGCAAAACAACACAGTCTGGTAAATCAAACTTTCCACTTCTGTACCATTGATTCATTGATGTTGAATTCTTTGGCGGCTGCTCTTTTCCCATGTTCTGCTGCGTAGCTAATTGCTTGGAGTTTGAAACCCGCTTCGTAAGCATGCCTCTTAACAGGTGCCATTTTTGGAGTCCTTTTACGTACACACAAATATACTATAATATAATGTTGAAGCACAGTAAGTATTACGTATAAAAAGTGGAGGGTGTAAGCGTACTAAATACTGTTCTCTGATTGGTTTATTGTAGCTAACGCATACTCCGGGCGCGGGCTGCCTTACATGAATGCACTTTTAGTTCAGACATTACATTCCTGTTACGGGGCCGATCAGGTCGTGACACATCGTACCGTAATGCTCCGAATATCCATTGAGCGGAGCGGCTTCGTTGCTTACCAAAGTCATACTTACACATTTCGACAGATTTTTGAGCGCATTGTACCACATAAAATCGATCAATAAGCACAACAAGTAACCATACATAAGGCGCGCTGGATTATAAGGCGCACTGTCAATTTTTGAGACAATTTACGGATTTTAAGTGCGCCTTGTAGTCCAAAAAATACGGTATTCTATTATTATCTTATTGCTTCTGTATGCTGCTGTAGCGAAAAAAATTTCCCCTCGGGGATTAATAAAGTAACTACCTAACTTAACCTAACTTTGTAAACTCTTTGCTTCCCTGTAGTCCGATTTCACTTCTTGTTCAAAACACAAAAGAAGTTCATATTCAAATGGCCATCAAAAGATAGCAATGAGCAGCATTGCCAATTCAAATCACAATCAAATTCATGACTAAGTCACACTGCTGCTTATATGGGATAGTGACCAGTGATGTTGTAATAGTATAGCCATAGTTGATTACCATATTTCACAACAGGTTTGTGATTTTAGGGTGTAAATATGGTGCACAAAGTGTGTTTAGCAAACAAGAGTCATGAGACAATCTCTTTCCTCAAGTCAAAACAAACAGGTTGGAAATCTCCCAGTCTGATGCCCTGAGGTCCGACACGACCAAACACAAGACTGTGCAGATTCAACCATGTCTGCGTGAGAGAATGTAACCGTATGGATGTCACTGAAGCTGAAATAATAATTGAAGAGGCACTACAAACCGATTTTGTCATCCTGGAGCTCAAACTCTGCCCCGGCAGATCCCAGCAGAGACACCCCGTGTTTGAGGAGGCGGGAGATGTCAAAGTGGTAGAAACTCAACCGGTCACAAGAGGAGTCCTCTGGAGACAGGTCACATGACTCTATAGGAAACAAACACAAGAGTCTTAATTGTTGTATATTTGTCCCTTTAACTTCTTAATAACTCTTGGGTCATTTTCACAGAAATGTATTCACCATTTATGAGCTGCGATTCCATCATCTTTCTATGAAGCCTTCGTTCAAGTGAAAAAGATAGAAAACTTGGTGTTCGGTAAAAGAAAAAACAACGAGCGAATGACACGAGTATAGGGCAACAGTGTTTAACCTGTTGAGACAATGAGGAGTATAACAAAGAGTCCTTATCAGGGGGTGGCTGCCATGCATCATTTTACCGTTCGTCAAACAATAGAGGAAAAAGCACAAAGCTGTTGTTTTGGAGTCTTCACGTACTATAAAAACTTTTTAAACAGTGATCTGACAATGTTAGTTTGAATGTAACCACGTTTGATAAAAATGCAGTAATAATAGAGAGGGCATTTTATATTTTTGACCAGAACAACCTGCATGTTATCAGCCAACACTATTTAGTTCCCTGTAGCGTCCACGACAACCCGGTAAAACAACACGCATAGCTGATATGAGTCATGCATTTTCTTGTACAAGAAAGCAGTGGTCCGAAACTTATCACAAACAATACCGCATTAAGGAAGTGGCTCAACAAAACTTGGTGCCAGATGTGACACGTGTACGGCTGAGATCACCCAAATTTGGAGAAATATTTCACGGAACAGCCTGCCGGCTCACCTTGTTTAGGTCTGGGATTCGGGTTCCACTCTGGAATATTCCTCACAATGGCCTCTACAGCTTGGCCCGCTGCTATACGAGTGTCCCAGTTGGGACTCCTTAGGTAGGTCAAGACCTTATAATTGACAGAAAATAGATTTAATTTATTAATTGTACAACTAGAATTAAACCTATATCATCCAAAAAGAGATGGAAAGAGACAAGAAGAACAGCACACACAAAACAATATATCACAATCTGACTGCAGGGACAGCCACATATGCACAAGTGGACATAGTTGGTTTCTTGAAGTGGCTTGTCCTGTTAGGACAAGGATGGATATATATCAAACACACACCTTTGATAAGAGGTTATTGAGTTCATGTGGGTGGAGTTTGACCACTTCTCCAAGCTGCTGGGCTGCTGCTTTCCTGGTTACAGGTGTTGTTCCGGTGTCAAGCAGGATAAACAAACGATCAAGTCTGAAGACGGGTCACAAAAAAAGACAAGGTCAGCAGAAACATCAGAGGCCATGCACAACCACAACACTGAACAGAAACATGACGATTCCTCCTTGCCAGATTTTGGTGCTCGACTGCGTCAGGACTTTTAAACAAAAAGCCCTAAAAGTGGTCCAACAGTTTTATGTCACCGTCTTTGCACAAGTTAACCTGCATGACGATCCCGGCCTGTCACCGAGGTCGTGAGCAGTCTATTAACAAAGCGGGGTGGATTAGAGATGTACGGGGTGTGACCCCCACGCTGCACAAACACTTAAAACGGTGATACAGACGCGTGGACTCCGTTATACACGCGACAGAAGACCGATGGACACCACGTGGACTTAAAGAAAACACAACGGAGAGACAGAAGTGAAGGACGATGTTGACGTCAAGGCTGCAAAACGCTTTGCAAACAATGTCACAGATGTTCGCGGTTCAATTTTGCATCGACTGAGCAGCGTCACGAGCCGGTGGTGTCCCGGTGTCCCGGTGTCCCGGCTCCGGTAACGGGACGAGTTGATCTCCGCGGCTCCCGGCGGTCTCTCGTTTCCTGACACGACTTCACAGCAGCATCAGTTCACCGGTACTTCACGACACCACGGTGTAAAATCCACGTTAGCAGACATGTCGTACCTGCAGCGAAACACGAGTCCTAACTGACTTCTGGGGGCCGCCGCGCCGCGCCCGGCTAAGAGCAGTGCCTTTAAGTTACTCACTCACTCACTCACCGGCTGCGGGCGGCCATGCCATCTCTGCCGAACCACACACACAAAAAAAAAAAAAAAAAAAAAAAAAGCTAGCAGGTGTTAGCAAGTCAGTTAGCTAATTGTTAAGAGGAAAGTCGGACTTCTAAAGACAAGAGTCGCTCCGGGAATATCTCACCGTGATACGGCCATGTTCAGTCACTGCACTCGCTTCCACGTCCAGCATTCAACAGGCCGTACGCGGTCCGAGACTCTCCCTCCGACGCCGTTTAACGTTTCTGACAGATTAGCAGCAGACGAAGTCATTGGCTAGTTAGCTGGTTAGCTGGCTAGCCGCGGCCCGGCTGTGTGCTTCTGTCCGCCGGAGACTTTCACCACCGAGACATGTCCTCAAAGTTCTCCCCGCTGTCCCTCTGGTATCTCCCCCCACAAAACACCATCAAACTAAAGCTCGATTTACCCTTCAGCGGTACTCGCAGATAAATATTTCAACCTAATACGATTTAAAGAGTTATTTAGTCGCACGTTGAGGGCAACCCAGACAACTGTTTTTATATGAGGAGCCATCTTGAATTTATTCCTTCCTCCATGGCAGGCGGAAGCTGATTGGCTAGAAGCATCCTGGAGGGCCAATCAAAATGCACGTTAAAAGAGGAAGCGAATAAAGAAAAAAAGAAAAAGGAATAGTCTACATTTTTGTTGTTCAATCTTGTCACCCATATTGTTGCACTCGACTTCATTTATATGAATACATATATATGAATATATATATATATATATATATATATCACATTTACTTACTTAAGTACATGCTTGGATATGTACAAGCTTGATATCATTTATCACAATGTGCTTCAAATATGATATCAAACGATTCAATATTGCCAACTTTTAGAATTTTCTGATGTTTTCATGTATTTTCACAACACAATATTTGCTGGCATTGCTCTCAGTTATAGTTGAAACTGAACCCTGAGCTGACCATGGTCCTGAAGAGGTTCATCTTTTTGGTTTCACTGACAGAGTTCTCATGAGCTTTTTATAGCCTGTACAGTAAACATCACAAGTGCCATTGAGCAAATATTAATCATGCTTAGAGTTTCAGATAGCAACTGTTTAGGGGGTATTTAGTAGGATTGACAAGCTGGGCAAATATGCTCACAATTCAGTGGACAAAACAGTTGTGTTGGTGACTTGGGATAGTACATGTAAAATAAATATATATTTTATTGTTCTAGCACAATGGCAATGTCACCACACTTGTAGCATTTGAAAGTGTCAAGTGGACGAACACAGATCCAAAAAAAAAAAAAAAAAAAAACACTTTCTATGCATATGAAAATTCCCATTCTAATGATTGTGGTCATGCCAAGTTTTATTGAATTTGGATTGTGCTACTGATTTCTTTACAAATCAGCAGAGTTCTTTTTGTTGTTGTTTTTCACAGACTATAGAAGTAAGAAGAAACATCAAGTGGTTGTGGATCACAACCAAGTGGTTGTGGATCACAATCACTTGTATTCCTATAATGTGATACAAAGAATGAATTTAAAACCACGAGTGCCTTGCCACTCGTTGGTGTCTTTTATAAACTTAATCATGTAGACATGGCTTTTGTGTATCACAACTCTTGAAAACTGCAGTTTTCAGGTCTGCAAAGTATCAATATTCATTGTAGTAAAAAACAAACAAAAGAACACAGAAGAATCAGCAGATGTCTTATGAAGGACTAAGAACTGCACGCATGTATCTTAAGTGGATTAACATGATTGACGAGGCCAGGTTTTGACATGACAGATTTGCATGTAATCTTGTACATGGTGATATCGTGAACAGGATCACTGCACAGAGTTGCTGCATAGAATTTGAAATGATTTTATCACATAATGAACATCCTGTCTGTTTTCAGAATTTTGGTTATGAAACATTGTTATGCAATGTCTAAAATAAGCTCAGGGCTTCTCAGTTTGTATGCTCACATTTAGATTACTGTAAATCCTGTTTTATCTCTTAAGATATGACTAAATGGGTCACAATGGATTTGGAATGTAATTTAAACTCCAGTAGCCCTATAATTAACTGATCAATATGCTTTTCTAAACAGATTGAATTAACATAATCTGTTGGTTTTATTTATTTATTTAGTTCCATTTAAAACCAAAAAAAATACAGAAACTGAAATCATGTCTATTGCAGAATGTACTTTTTTGACAATACCAAAAATTCAAAAAACGCCTTAATGAGATGCAGCAGTGTGACCTGAACATTTATTGTCACGTAACATCCTCCTTTCAGCTCCTTTCTTTGCTAAGCACTGGTGATAGTGAGCAAAGTTGTCGGATATCAGGTGCAATCGACGGCATGCAGAACGAGCAACAAGACATTTATATGGAGCACATTTATTTTTGAACTGGCAGTGATTCACATTGTGTTTCACTTGCTGATGTCAGTAAATGGGGCTGCAGATTTCAGAAGCAGCTAAAAAAAAAAAAACGTTTAAAAATAGACAAAGCTTCAGAAACAAACTTTGAGGAAATGGCATGATTGGTTTTGTTTTGACCAAACAATACCATGTACATTTAGAAGGGTTTCTTCAACTATAATGAAGCCAGATTTTTTTTTTTTTTACAGGAATACCTGCAGCAAACTGAGGGAAAAAGAAAAATACACAGATCTCTATCTTATGAAAAAACAGCTGACACTTGTCAAATTACAGCTGCAAATGTTTCTACCATTAAAGTCACCAACAACATGTGTTGTGGGACATAATAGGCCTCTACTTCTCCTTTCAATATACTGCTGAGATCATGCAGTAACATACTGTGTTCATGCTGGCTTACCATCTGTCTTCTGAACAAAGTGATGGCACACAGATCATCTGAACTGAGTGAAACACAGAGAGGTGCTTATACTGATAAAAAAAAAAAAACATATTTTCAAAACTTGAAATGTGATATATCATCTGAATGTATGTGTAAAAGGCTTATATTCCTGCTATTTAAAAAAAAGGGGATAGTTTGGTTTTCATGAAGCTGAGCTCTTGAATCTAAAGGAGAAGAATGCGTCAATCTCCGCGGGTTTAAAAACATGACTGACATTTCTTTCTTGTTTCTCTGTGTGCAGTGTCCTGATGTGATCCATGTTTAATCTGCGAGCGGGGTTTCACTCTGAAACTAAACTGAGCCATGTAACACTTACAAAATCACAGTGAAGTGAACTTGGAACAGTAAAATACTCCTTTAAATCGTTACATAGACCTAACCTATTTGATACTATTACAATGGTAAATATATTTTATTGTTAGCAGCTTAAAACACCATACCTGTTGAATATGAATATGGTCCATGTCCATTTTAAAACCAGCATTATGCCGAGTCCAGAGACAAGGGAGATCATATATGTACATGTAGATAACTAGTCGAAACATAACTTCAAAAATTCAGGAGTAGCAAGTAAGACGTGAATCAAGCACTGCTTCTGTCCCAGTCTGATTTAATAATGTGTAAGTATTTACCTTGACGTACTGGAGGATTAAAATAGGTATTTAAAAAGTTTTTATATAGCTTTACAACAAACTTGTTGTTCAATATTAAACAATGTAATAAAAATGCCCCTTACAAAAGTCTTTTAACAGTTCTTAGCACATTCCCCATTAAGATTTTTATTTTATATTAAATTTTATTTAAAAATATCTGTTTCTTGCTCAAACATTTAAGTTCATAATTCCTTTCATAACAGCGGTGTTGTCAGTGGTCCTTGACCTTTCATCTTTCAGCCACTCATCGAGCTACTCTTAAACTAGCAAGCTCATCCACTATTACCAAAGTTAGCCAGTTAGTTCCTGTTAGCTCGAGCAACAACAGTGCTAAAGGTATCCTGAATCAACCAACTAGAAACTGCTGCTGTAAATAAACATAAAGACACACAGTTACTAATGTTAAAACTCTTTAGATTTTAGGTTTTAGGTTAACGAAGGTGTGTTATTTTCTGTTTGTTTACATCAATAGCATGTTTATTCATAATTATTCTGACAGGAGTCAGCGGGCTAAATAATATCATAAAATATGGAAGCAGTGGTTGGCTTCAAGAGACAGGTGGCATCTGATTGGCTGAACAACACAATGAAAAGGGACATGATCAAATCAAATCTGACATTATGATGTGCCATTATGAAACCTGACATTATGGAATTAAAAGTGGCCTAAAATAGAACTGTTAATAGGAAATGCCACTCTGAAGTAAAAAAAAAAAAAAAAAACATTTTTAAAAGTCTTATAATGACACCAAAAGGATGATATAACATTTATGATACTGAGATTGAATCATTTCCTTCATAAAATGTATATTACATTTTTATACACAATAAATTGATATAACTAGGCTATTTATTATTATTTAGGACCTCAGACAAGTATCACCTAACAAGACGTCATAACAGTGTTCCTTCTCTCAATGGTTAAAGTCAGACAATTAACCATGTACTTGAACATGAATTGTTTTGGTTATAATGGCATAAATCTTCCTTCTAAAGTCAACTTTATAACAATTTTTCTACATGTGAGAGGGTGTACCCTTTAGCAACAAAAAAATTATGTCAACGTGTGCCTGGGAGCAAGCAGTCCTCACACCCATCTCCCCTTGTTGTTGTCTTGTGAACAGAGACTCAGAGAAACTTGAAGTTTCGTCTGTGTGCCCTGAAGGAGCAGTTTTGACTTCACAGTCGAAGAACAGCTTGACAAGTCAGACTGCTTTCAGTGTTTGAAGTTGAGTAGCTCCCACTCTTTGAACACTGCTCTTTCCTCACTGTGAGAAAGAAATATAACCCTTTTTGTTATTTCTTCTTATTTTGGTATATAGCCCTTCACATACTTTGCTTCCTAAATTTGAACCATTTACCCACCAGATTTTGTCCTAACTAGTTAGAAATTATTCACTCCTCTCTCCTGAAAGAGTTGAAAAGATTAGAAAATGAAGCAGATATTTTCTAAAGCTGCTGTCTTTTTGGTTTGATATATACTCATTTTATCTCTCCACTGCAGTTAAAAAACAAATCTTTTAGATATAACTCTGCTATCACCTCCTTGCATATAAATTGTCATATAGTTTATGTGTGGTGTTCCACAAGGTTCTATTTTAGGCTCTTGTCCTTTTTAAATTACACTATATTTTTCTTTTAAAATGGGACATTCTTTGGTATAATGTCTGTCACCAGACTGACTTTTTTTGGCACTGCACAAAATGTCAGACTCCTGCAATCTTTATGGCCTGCATATCAAAATAGCACTAAATGTCATATGTAAACATAAATGATTTGATTTGATTTGATTTAATGTCATTTCAGCCCTTAACTCGTGGGTGGAATCAAGGAAAATCCCTGAAAAATTACAAAACTTTGGGCAAGCTGCAAGCACCTCTCAATATGGCATTATATTACCAATGTTTAATTTTTTCACTTTGTTAGTAGTGACATGTTCACTTTTTGTTTTAAAATCCAAGAGGCCTGTGGTGCTGTGGGTTGACCACCAGTGGGCTGACCACCGGCACCAACACAAATTACACAACTATATCCAAATCCATCAGAGGATTACATCCCATTGATTACCACATGTACATTTTAAACATTGGAAATACAACATAATAAACCCCGCCAGTGCTCGTTTTAGTGTGCAGTACCACAGATGGATGAGTGGGCCTCTATGTTTTTCACATTAAATATTTTGGCAACTGCAGAAAAGTTTGGGAATTTTTTTTCTTTTACTGTCTTTCTCTTGAACTTTGTCTGGAAATTTAAAAACACTCAGACTTCAGTTCCTCCATACTTGCTTTGCCCAAACGCCTCAGTGAAGTCAAAAGACTGATGGAAAGTGTTTGATTTAGTTGCGACTCTATTACATGAAAACAGTAGGATGTTGTGACTAAGATAGCACAGAGTGGTAAAACCTGCTGGATGGCTTCATAAATCTCAGTCCTCCTACTGATCTGGCAACTTATATGCACAGATTGGGAGGGGGAGCAGTAAATAATTAAAGCGCAAGAAAATTCCTCATCACCGGGTTCATCAGTCCGCTTCCTCCTCCAAAGGAAGCCTTCTGCAGTATACAACCAGATCGAAAACGCTATTTTAGACGGTCTGCCACATCATGACATGCAGGAATCAGGAGTGCATTATAGAAGTTTACTTGATAGTGTTGTTTCCGTCAGGCTTGACCGCATTGTTTTCTAACAGGAACTCTCTTTAATTAGGGTCCCGTAAGGTCCCTTTTGGCTTCCTTTAAAGAATAGCAGGCTCAAAGGTGAATAAACAAAATGCTAAAGCGGATGGAAAGCAAATTACAGTTTATGCACATGAGAAGAGTGTGGTTTTGTGTCTCTCATTCTAAAGATATCCGCCTCCGCTGATGTCCAGGAGAATGAGGGCATGTGGTCAACAATGTCAACATACCAGAGTAAACATTTTGCATATTGCTTCCAAAATGTTCTGTCTTATTCATCTTACCTTCAAAGGCTTAAAACATAATTCTGATTGTGATACAACTACAGAAATGACTTACAAAATGTATTTTCTGTGCAACTGTTTTTCCCTTAAGAACAGAGGCTTATTTTAGTGAGTTTTAAGAGGTAATATCTTCAGATTAAAAAGCTGCATAACGCAATAATTTTAATACAGAGATGGCTGAAAAGTTAACAATGTATCAGTCCACTCTCCAGGTGGTAAAAATATGTTTATATCACAAACAGAAATACATGAGATGGGAAAGCTGAGATGGCAAGCCTCAACAGAAATGTGGCCCATACTGCCCTCTGCAGACGGTAGATTGCCTTGTCGCCTCACCTAAACTGTATTATTATATTGCAAAGGATGTCTATGGTAAACGGTATTTAAGGTTATAAACTGGTGAATGTATTACAGGTGGGATTCAGTGTCCAATAAAAGCAGCACAAAAAGTTCAGTCAGCCACAGAAAGTGTCGTGGAGAAGGAGGGTGACACGTCTGAAATAGTAGCTCCTCATTGGTTGCATTAGTGTTTGCCATGTTTTACTTAGAGGATTTACAACAAGTGATTTCTACTGTGACAAATTAAAATCAAGGACCAGAAACAATAAATGCAAAGGATTTAATTTAAAGCTTACCGTCTTTCCTTTTCACTTGTCACCCAGGATGCATCACTGTGGTTGTTTCACCTCTATTAGGCAGCCAACAGTGGAAAGATGACAGGAGATTAGGAGAAATCAACATGTTTTCTTTTTATAGCTTTGATATCTTCAGTATTGCACAACAATTTAGAAAATTGTAAAAAAAATGTAATAAATAAATAAACTTGATGGACGAGGTGTGTCCTAACTTTAGACTGATACTACATAGTGGTTTGTTAATTGCTCAAATGACAACAAATCCAAAATATGATGAAGTCTATTTTGGTTCTGGATTCACTCTCTGCATGGTGAGTAAGTTGTGGTAGTCAAAAATGTCTCTCACTAACCTGTCATGTTTACACTGTGCATTTGCATACAGCGCAAGGAAGTGAGATCTGAACACAAGTGGGCACTCAAGACGCTTGTGGAGATGCATGATGATGGCAGGTGTTAACTGACATACGTACTAGACTGTCCACTTGTGATCCGATCACCAGGACGCATAATGTGAACAACCTCTGTGTCATTGGATGATCGAGACAGTGAAAAGATGAAGTTTGGTAACTGCAGCACATGCAATGCTCTCAAAAAAGGGAATTGATGGCCCCAAGTTGTGAAATAGCAATTATATGACAGAATTTTAAATAACGAATTGTAGGCACAATTATATTGCATGTCAAACAAATCCACTGGGCTAGAACCACAGTTTAACGTACAGGTTTGTATTTTATTTAAAACTATCATCGTAGAAGTGGACAGCACCGACCAAAATCCTCTGTGTACAGGAAAAAAAAATTCTCTGCAAAATACTGTACATTTTGATGTGCAGAGGAGTATATCCTTTCAATTTTTTACTAACGACTTTCATCCAATAAACAAAAACAAAATATTGGAAAAAACAAAACACAAACTCTTTTCTCAACCATAAATCGACATAAATCTCTATGTTACTGCTCTTTTAACTTAGCATAGTAATACTCAAAATGGCTACAAGCACAATGTGTTTGTGCATTTTATACTTTGGCTTAATTAAATACAAGACTTCAGGTCTGTAGCTAAATTATGCAGCAACATTGGTGATAAAGAGGTGCAAACTGTGCCGCTATAAACACCTCGCAACAACACTCATACCTGATACCTCAAACATCTTGGGGGAAAAAAAAAAAAGAAAAAAAAAAAGGTCCTCATGCAGGCTCTACACTGAAAATTACAGCAGAGTAGGCATATTGCACATTGCGTACACCTTATGGTTCAAAGTGCTGCACCAATCTCATCAAGTCTCTTCAAATTAAAAACGTTTCCTTCAGTGTATTCTGTTATGTTCAAGAGAATCAGATCACCATATCTTATCCCTTCCTCCCCAAGAATGACTAAATATTGAAAACCATCATCTGTCAAAGCACGGCGCAGCGCAGGGGTAGTGCATGCTGACTTGGTATGCCCTGTTGGGAATGTTCGTCTTTGGGTCCAGAGAGGCGCTGATGGCTTGGGTGTTGCCGTGCTGGGGGCCGTTTGCAGCCTGCAGGCTGGCGGTGGAGCAGCTAAGGTAGGAGGAGGGTCTGTGGTTCGGGGCCAGGCCCGGCTGGGGGACCTGCTGGGGATACTCCACGCTTGGCCTCTGCAGGTACTGTGACACAGTGGCTGTCTGGCCAGAACTGGGGTACACTGTCTGGCCCTGCTGCTGCTGCTGGCACTTTTGCTTGCTGGCTTCTTTGACATCACTGTCATGTGCACTGGAGGGAAAAAAGGACAAAGAGTTGCACTGTTGTTTAATGAGATGAGTCACTGCTATAAGATGAACACTGACGTGTGGTGTGCAACGTATAGGCTACTGTCCATTGTACTGTGTTTGAGATCCGATTGTCCTTGTGAAACATGTGTCATCGTAAGTTGTCAGTATCTGAATCACTGTCATTGAAATAAATTGCTCGATTTAACTGCTCCGAGCGATTGGAGTCATTTATACGAGCTGTTATGAGCACGTATGCAAGATGGCATCATCTGAATGACAGCTTGATACACACATGAGTAGTTTCTCGGCACATGGGACTAGGTTGTCCCACGTGTAGCCTGTGAGGCGCTGCAGCCGCGGTGGCCATGTCGGGGACAGGTGGAGGATGAGGCGAGAGGCGGACGCACACGCAGCAGCCACCAGTGAGGGTGCAAAACACAAAAACACATGATCTGAAGAAAAGGACAAAGAAAACCACAGACCCAGCAGTTAGCATGAATATTAATACAACTTTTTGGGGGGTAAAGACAGCATATTTTTTTTAAGTAGCTATTCAACAGAGACTAAAATCAAATTTATTCTTCCCACTAGCCTATCTGTTATTGAAAATGTCAATTTAGATGAACCAACATCTTAGTTTTACAGTTGCTTATCCCACTGACCTACATGAGCTTGTAGCTGAATCCATTTTGATAGAAGACTACACCCTCACTCCTGCTAAAGCTAACTAGCAGAGTAGCAGCAACTCAGCATGTGACTTATGAAAAATGTGATTTGACATGGTTAAATTAGCTTTAAATCTATTAAATTGTAGATCAATATAAATACTTAAAGAAGATGCACAGACAGAAAAACGCACGAGGCTCCACCTAGTGGTACTCATGAGCCTCCAACTGGCCAAAGTCCCAAAAAATTGGCCTTTAATTTCATTTTATTGCAAACAGCAGCTATATACAGAACACATTACATGGATGTAAAAAAAAATTGCTTTAGGAAAATAATTTGCCAGTGTTTAGTCACATAGAGCGACATGACATGATGTTTGACATGGCGCGAGGCGAACGTTAGCGCAGTGCAGTTGGATTTGGACTCAGACGTTGATTTTTAGCAGCGGAATTAGTGGAATTTTTAACTGGCTCTGAGGTCGCTGCAGAGAAACAGCTGTTTCTGCACCTCCTCCTGCTGATTTGTAACAAATTATTTGGAGCTCTGATTAATAAATGCAGGCATATTCTTTGATTTGGAACAGCAGCCTTATGTTGCTATTTAGCTTTCCAGGGACGTATTGCGTAGTTAAATCGGTGAATGTTAATTTATGAAAAATGCATATCTGCAACAGGAGGTGGTACTCAGGAAAATTGGTTTGGCACATGGCGTGAAAAGTTTGAGAACCTCTGACTCAGGTATGCGAAATAAAAATGCATTAAATAAAATAAAAAGGTTGTTAGTGTTAAGCAGCTTGTCGAGCAATCCTAAAACTTGCAGTGTGCATGGAGACATAGAAGTGAGCCTATTGTGAACTATTTGCACATCTGCCACATGTTTTTGATTCGGAGTACGCATTTTCTCCCACTTTTTACTCTCAGGCTCTTCTGATCACATACTGAGAGACACCTGTAAGAGTTAACAGTCCAAATACAACGTACCTTGCAAGGAAACCTCCAGGAAGTAATCAGCATACTTGGCCATGTATATTTTTGTCTTCTCCAGGCAGGTGATGGGCCAGCCATCATGCAGATCACCCTCATGGACAGCGATAGACAGGTAGTATTCAATGAAATGAGCAGCTGTCGGGAGGTAGAGGTTCCACTGGAAGGTCTCCAGCAGGAGCAGCTCCATGTGCAGTAAACCCTGCTTAGTCAGGACCAGGTTCATGGAGCTCATGCAGGCCAGGCTGTTCAGGGTCTCCAGCTTTGGTACACGGTCTTCCCTCTCCTCAAATTTACCTACAGCAAAGAGGAATTGGATCTGTGACACCAATGCAAGAGACTAACTAGCCCAAAAGTTGGATTACAGCTGCACACTTACTGGCCAAAAGAAGACAGGAGAGCGAGACCATGTGAAGCTGCTGAACCGTGACGTCATAGCGGTCCATGAAGAGGTCGAGCAGGTAGACGGCCAGGTGTCTGGCTGCGGGACACAGCCTGAAGCGGTTGCTGACGATGGCGATGAGGTCCGCAAAGTAGCGTCTCAGGTTGAGCTGAGGGGACTGACCTTTGTAGGAGGGCAGCTTCAGCTCCTGTTAGACAACACGTCTCATTTGAGATCTCAGGAACACGTCTTTCATTGTCACTTCATTCTTTTTTCGTACTATGAATAAACAGAATTTGCACAAACACGCAAGATCCCCAACACCAAAATGTGCTTGAAATAATTCAGAACCTGGAAGAAGTCATTTTTAAATTGTAAAATGTCTTTCATGATATTTAGTGGAAAAATTATTAAAAAAAAAATTATAAATGGGGGGAAAAAAAATAAGGGATCAAAAACATTTGCATATATTTAAAATTATCCATTTATCATCATTTAAACCGCTTAATTTGTATCAGCATAGAAATATGACATGCTACGACACCTATAGCTCAAACTGAAGAATGACATTTCAAACTAACTTTTTCCATGCTTGCACTTTTTGATTTACAGTGGGTACGGAAAGTATTCAGACCCCTTTAAATTTTTCACTCTTTGTTTCATTGCAGCCATTTGCTAAAATCAAAAAAGTTCATTTTATTTCTCATTAATGTACACTCAGCACCCCATCTTGACAGAAAAAAACAGAAATGTAGAAATTTGTGCAAATTTATTAAAAAAGAAAAACTGAAATATCACATGGTCATAAGTATTCAGACCCTTTGCTCAGTATTGAGTAGAAGCACCCTTTTGAGCTCGTACAGCCATGAGTCTTCTTGAGAATGATGCAACAAGCTTTTCACACCTGGATTTGGGGATCCTCTGCCATTCTTCCTTGCAGATCCTCTCCAGTTCCGTCAGGTTGGATGGTGAACGTTGGTGGACAGCCATTTTCAGGTCTCTCCAGAGATGCTCAATTGGGTTTAGGTCAGGGCTCTGGCTGGGCCAGTCAAGAATGGTCACAGAGTTGTTCCCAAGCCACTCCTTTGTTATTTTAGCTGTGTGCTTCGGGTCATTGTCTTGTTGGAAGGTGAACCTTCGGCCCAGTCTGAGGTCCAGAGCACTCTGGAAGAGGTTTTCTTCCAGGATATCTCTGTACTTGGCCGCATTCATCTTTCCTTCAATTGCAACCAGTCGTCCTGTCCCTGCAGCTGAAAAACACCCCCATAGCATGATGCTGCCACCACCATGTTTCACTGTTGGGGTTGTATTGGGCAGGTGATGAGCAGTGCCTGGTTTTCTCCACACGTACCGCTTAGGATTAACACCAAAAAGTTCAATCTTGGTCTCATCAGACCAGAGAATCTTATTTCTCATAGTCTGGGAGTCCTTCATGTGTTTTTTGGCAAACTCTATGAGGGCTTTCATATGTCTTGCACTGAGGAGAAGCTTCCGTCGGGCCACTCTGCCATAAAGCCCCGACTGGTGGAGGGCTGCAGTGATAGTTGACTTTGTGGAACTTTCTCCCATCTCCCTACTGCATCTCTGGAGCTCAGCCACAGTGATCTTTGGGTTCTTCTTTACCTCTCTCACCAAGGCTCTTCTCCCACGATTGCTCAGTTTGGCTGGACGGCCAGGTCCAGGAAGAGTTCTGGTCGTCCCAAACTTCTTCCATTTAAGGATTATGGAGGCCACTGTGCTCTTAGGAACCTTGAGTGCTGCAGAAATTATGTTGTAACCTTGGCCAGATCTGTGCCTTGCCACAATTCTGTCTCTGAGCTCCTTGGACAGTTCCTTCGACCTCATGATTCTCATTTGCTCTGACATGCACTGTGAGCTGCAAGGTCTTATATAGACAGGTGTGTGCCTTTCCTAATCAAGTCCAATCAGTTTAATTAAACACAGCTGGACTCCAATGAAGGAGTAGAACCATCTCAAGGAGGATCAGAAGAAATGGACAGCATGTGAGTTAAATATGAGTGTCACAGCAAAGGGTCTGAATACTTATGACCATGTGATATTTCAGCTTTTCTTTTTTAATAAATTTGCACAAATTTCTACATTTCTGTTTTTTTCTGTCAAAATGGGGTGCTGAGTGTACATTAATGAGAAATAAAATAACTTTTTTGATTTTAGCAAATGGCTGCAATGAAACAAAGAGTGAAAAATGTAAAGGGGTCTGAATACTTTCCGTACCCACTGTATTTCAGCACCCACCACACTCACTTTGTATCGCAGCGCCTGGTACATATCTGCAGCAAGTTGTCCCTTCCACCATTGGTCCTCTAGCTCCATTTAGCACAGTGCTTTGGAAACCTCGGAAAGAGAACACATGGGAAAGGATATCAATCCAGTTGGTGCTGAAGATGCTGCGCACATGAAGGGGGGGAACTCAATTTGTGACAGACAATGACACTTTCAAACTCGCAACAGCCGAGTGGAGCACCGTGATCTGTCGCCCTTCGGTCATTGTGTTTCTCTAATCAGGAAACTTTAAATAAAAGTTCCTGATGACACTTTAAAAGTGGAGACTCACCCAATGAGCACATGTAGGGGATTTTGCGGGCAGTTTCACTGAAGTAAACTTCAATTCAAACAGCCGAACATGCTTTCCTCGCACTCATTGTTGTAGTCAGTCTCCAGCTCAGCAGCACGAGTTCAGCAAACACCGCTGGTGCGTTCAAGTGCTGCCGGACACACCAACTTCATTTCGGATAACCAACTGAAAGGAAGCCGAGAAAACGGATAATTGAGGTTTAGCGGGTGAAAAGCACAAAATAACGTTAGTAAACTACATTTTAGCTATTGACTTAGCACATGTTGTCATGTTTTAATTTTGTCCTTTCTCCTAAAGAAGAAAAGTCGTCATTCACATGTCATTGTTAAAATCTAAAAATTGACTTTTGATGGAATGCAGTTTTTACCCAAAAATATTTGCATCCAAATTTCTGCTGTCTCCCAGAGGAAACCACCAAAGTGTAAGAGTAGTTTTGGATAAACACCTGAAAGCATCACTATTCTCAGGACTGGTCGTGCACAGGACGCAGCCAATTACAAATAAGTATAAAAACGGTCAACATCCAATCACTGCGCAGCCTGGCTACTTTCCTAATTCAGCCAATAGCCGATAAAAGGGAATTCTAGTCTATAATTTGTTAATATCCAGATTTTTAGAGCCAGATATGACTCCATATTGTAATTCCATTGACGTTTGTAATTAAATTGGCAGCTAAAACAATCAAAAGGAAACACTTTCCTGGTAACCTTCACTGGTAACCTTTCATTTACTTTGCACACTGGAAGCTCTGATTGAATATAGACATTACTGTACATATTGTCAGATTTACAAACAAGCAATATATCTTGAAACAAAAGTCTTTGCATTTTGCATAAAATAAAAACCCCTTTTTCCTAATTCATTGCACCACAGGATTTATCACTTATGGATAAAAAGCGTTTTTACAACAGTGTTGCATATTTGCAGGTTACAATAATACAAAAAGAAAAAGACCCTCAGCTTGTTTACTCTTTGGTAATCCAGATATTAGCCAGGTCAATGTGATCTAAAACAAGCCGGGGATTTTACATTTTTCGTTAGGATCTGATAAACTGCTTTTATTCCTGTTTAATTTTACTTCAGTATTGACTCAAGCAAGGTCGCATTTAGGGGTAAAATAAAATAAGGAGAATAGATAACCCTATTTGTTTAAAACTGTTTTTCTCTGTTTTTTTTGTATGACAATCATCTATCAACGAGTCACTCTGAGCATCCTAATTCTCTGGTTTATCAACTGAAAATGTGAGCAAATCCATTACTGTGGTGCCTTAAATGTATGATGCAAATCTGAGAAAGGAGCAGAATGAGTGTAGGGATGGAAGTGTGTCTGGGTGCACACCTGTGAAGAAACTATGAACTGTAATTGTGTCTTATTTCCTTTTCCTGTCCCCCAGGGTCAGTCTGACCCGCATCCTAAAATCTAAAACAATACAAACATCTTTATGTACTTGGTTTATATTTGATCTATATATGTATTTCTTCCCCTGAGAAGCCCTGCCTGTTAGTTTTTATGCTGAAAAAATATTTCCATGGGTCATTTATATTTTTCAGCGCAAATCCAAAATGGGTCAGTTTGCCCCAGCAGCGTGGCGCCATTAAATTTGACCCAAATAGGTCAAAAGCAACATCAGTGTTCCCCGTATTTCAAGAGCAGAGGGACTTTCATGTAATTCACTGCAGCAGGTTAACAGAAAAAAAAAAAGTAATTATGGTGAGAAGGCAGAGCAAAATTGTTTATTTATATGTATCATTAAAAAAAAAAAAACTGGTGCATTGCTTTACAGCTAAGTGCATTCAGGCAGAAAGACAGGTTTTGGAGGGAGCCATAGAGGAATGTCTATTAAGCCAATAGGAACCAAGATAAAATGAGTTTTATCAAGTGATTAAAGCATAAAAATGATGTGGACTCATCTGTATTTATGGAGCCATTATGCACATAATCAGTCCTTATCTGGGAACAATGGAGCAGTCACAATGCTCCTCCTGTAAAGGACTGGCATAAATAATGGAAGATATAACTTAACAGCCATTTAAATGTACATAACTTCATATAATTTGCATTTCTTTGTAGTGTCTGAAAAAGTGGTGCAAAGTCAATATAAATTGGACTAAAACAGGCATCACAGTGCTTCCATGCTGTGATCAAACAAGAAAAAGAGCAGTCCAGAGAGTGTGGCTGTATGCAGGGGGTGAGCCTTAAGAGGATTGGTAATGCTAACAGCTCTGTTGTCGACACTGTTGAGGTGGCGGGTCGTTCCGTTCTTAATGGACTGGAACTGTCTCCCACAGGAAACAAATGGCGTCCCGGGTGGAGGGAAGCGGTGGCCGGCCTTTCAGTGCTTCTGTTCCCCCCTGTGTCATGCAGTTCCTGGTTGGAGGAGCAGCTGGCAGCCTTTTGACCTGCTTGGGAGTGTGAATAACACACTGCTGACTCTTTCTCAGAGTCATTGGACAGAAATACCAAAGCAGAGGTTGTAAACAATCGTTATGTTATTGACCCTCCACTGGACCAGCATCATGCAGCTTTTTAGGTTTGTTTACTTCTAAAATATTCTGCTCACGCCAAATCTCTTGAATGACTCAGCTGGTTTCTAAATCTGATTCTTTTTGTTGTATGAGATATTCATTGGTAACAGAAAAGCTCATCTTGACCTTATCTTAGTTTTGTTGGCAGCACAAAGGACCCTCTGCCCATAGACTCATCCACATGAGATTTAATCACAAACCAGATAACAGATTTGTGGTTATTTCTGACGCAGTTCACGGTTAAGCTCTAATGGTTAATGTGTAGGGTAATGCAAGCAGTACAAAGAGTAATTTGGTCCAACATTTAAAAAGTCATAAAATATGTGTTTAACTTCAACTTTATGAAGCTATATGTTAAAGTTACTTAAGTAAATAAATATGTTTTCACACATTCCTGTAAAACAGTCTCATTACAGGTAGTAATGTAGTAGTAGTGTGTGCATTAATCTGCAGTCTTGATGCAATAAAGGGTGTCATATTTACCAAACTCAGGCCAAGTGGGCTATTTTTACACAGAAGTATGTTCTTGAAGAGCAGCCCTTCACTATGTGTTGAGTGCTGGACACACACAAAGTACATGCACTCAGCTTCTCTTAGGCAGAGCACAGGTAACCTAGAGTTTTACTTCTTTTGCAGGATAATGGGCTTTAAAATGAGTTCTGTAATCGGTCCCTGCCTGGAATAATGACAAGAGAAGGAGATTAAGGAAGTGCTTTGTCTGTAAAATGTTTCAGTGAACAACAGGATGATCTGATTAATTTACAAATGGTATGAAGGGTGTCAGAGGGCACCCTGAACGCACACAGTGGATTACTTGAAAACCTATATCTACCGCATGTGTCACTACGCCAACACAAACATACAATACATTCTACCCCTGGTACCGGTTAAGCCTGGGTTCAACACAGAACCACAGGTATAGTTAACTATAACTAATATAGTTATAGTTAACTTCACTTCCTGTCTCAGTCAACACCCTTATCAGTTCCTAAAAGTCACTTATGCAGGTGTATTGATTTTTTATTTTTTATTTACCATGGTGAATGAACTACATGAAACTAATAAAATAAATGATAAATAAAATGTATATAAATGATATAAGAATTACCAGGACCGTGTTTCTCCAAGAGAGAGGAGCAGGAGGATGGAGAGACTGAGGCGCAGCATGAGGAGGCAGCAGAGCTCAGAGAGGATAGACTGGCTCAAAGGGCAAGACACTTTATTCTGTGTAAAAATATATATTGAATGAATGTTTCCTGTTTTAAGGCAGAAGAGAATCACTAAGTGTGACATTTACATTTTTATGTTCTGCCTAAAATGTAACATATGCCTTAACATGTTCCTAAAACATTAAAATGCTGTTTATGCTTATGCTGTTGTTTTTATTTTGAATTAAATATGCACAGAAAACAAATCAGGGCTTCAGAGATCAGTTTGAAAATGGCTGACTGCAAAGTAACATTTGAAATCCCACTTTATGCCGAATAGATTATTTTTTATTTTAGATATAAAATAAAATGTGAAAAGTACGGATTAGCCTATTTCGGTTTATAGACATTTAAATTTGGCAAAATTCAAATATTAGACTATTTCTTTACTTAGACTATTATTTGTCTGTATCTGTATGAGATATCCGTCACTATACGAGACATTCATCAGACGTCATACACAGGAGCCTGTACCCACCAAAGTCCATGTTATTAGAGCATGTTTTAATAAATAAACATTATACTCATAGTACCTGGGTCAGATACAGTGCTGGGGGGGGGGGCAATAAACTACTTTTCCCGGCAGCCTTTATTTGGATATATTTTGTGTAAAGGTGTCAGTTGACCGTGACATTTATAAGTTTGGTCATGAAGCAGTAAATGTGACGGAGGTGATCCACCCTCACCACTTCATGTTCATTTGATGCAAACACACTTCATTTAGGAAAGAGTTCCTATTCTTGTTTGCCTAAAATGGTTTTGTTTTTTTTACTCTACTGTTTTGGGGGTTGTTTTGTGTTACGTTAAAAAAAAAAAAAGAAGAAAAAAAGTGAATAGTCCACATAAAAGGCACCCGAGCGCACGGAGAGCCGCTCGGCGTCGGTGTGTAGCTGCAGGCCCGGGACAGGCTAAAGGCTAAAGGAGCTCAGAGAGGCTGTAATCCCCGGATGGAACCATCATGGCTGCCACTCGCTGAGCTGTCAAGCTCACCACAAAAGAAAAGGTAAAAAAAAAACAACCCCGATACAACTACACGAACAACCCCAGCTTTATTATTCATTTACGTCAACCGGCGGGTTTCTCTGCAGTAATAACTCGATGCGGTGTTTTGTATCAAACGGATGGGGTGCAACTTTGCTGCCACGCTTTGTGTTCCTCAAGTTATTTCGTCTTTGGAAGCTCTTGTGCGTCACGTTAGTTCAAATCACACAAAAGGTGCTTCAGTTTTCATAGTCAGCCCAGTTACTAAATAACACGGCGCCTTTTGACGCGAGAGCAAAGAGGTTGCAACGCGTGGTCGCCGTGATAGTTCAGCGAAACTTAAATCCCAAAGCGATTGTTGCTCGTTACGAAGCCAGCCTTGATCACTTTGTTGTGGTCAAGTCAGACTGCACAATGGCCGTACGATCCCCCCACGGATCTGCCACTAGAAAGTGCCAGCTCGGTCTCTTCGGCTTTTAGTGCATTTGTTTTGGTTATGGTGAAGTTTTTTTAATTATTATTATTTTTTTTTTTAATTGCACAGCCCACCGTATCGCATTTAAATGTGTTTTAATGCGAGACATGACGTTCACAAACCGAACAGGTGAGCTGAAGTGCAGTTTTCCTGCACCCGGTGGCTGATACGAAACTGGTGGAGGTGTTTTATTCCTGATCTGAGTGGGATTCATTCTCATCCACAGAGAAGCTTTTTGAACCAGCAACAGGTTGACTTGGAGTTAAATAGCATGCAGACCAGGACAGTGAATGCAGCTCCTTTTCTATGGGCTTACTGTGAAATAATGAAACCGCATTTTCAGCACAAAGAACATGCTGGGTCTTATCAAAGCACAACAAAAGTATTTGTGAGGAGGCACGCTTTGTTTTTCATTTTTCGTTTTTTGTTTATGCCATGTGTTTTTCTGCTCTTTCAGGAACCTGACAACCCATGGATTCTGTGGATGTGCGTGCAGCTACCTCTGCAGGAGATAAGGGCCGGCGAGTCGACAAGAAGAATAGAGATTGGAACAAACGGCTCCACCTCAGGAAGACTGCCGTTCAGCCCCCAGCTATGCAAACCGAAGATAAGCGAGGACCAAAGACAACAGCAGAGGAGCGGGAGCGGAGCACAGTGTGGCCTTCATCAAAGACGCCCCCTCGAGATGCACAAGAAAGCCAGCGCAGGACAAATGACAGCGGAAGTACACTCAGGTTCGCGTGCACTCAGTGCAAGGACAACTCGGAATATGTTCCCAAAGACTTAGCCAGACACTTTGAGGAAAAACACAGAGGGAGTCCACCAGTTTTCTCCTGTCACAAGTGTACCTTTAGTACACACGACTTCTCCTACCTTCAGGTTCATCTATTAAGCCACAAGGACACTTTTTCTAGTTGCAGCATTTGTAATGACAACGTTCAACGCACGTGGCCTGAATTCAGCGCACACTTGACTATGTGTCACTGCCCAAATGGCAAATATTCATGTGAAATGTGCCAGAAATTCTCCACAGGTGATGTTAGAGTATTTTTAGAGCACATGTTTGTACATAATTTGGACCTGGAAGGAGCTGATGATGTTGATGTATCGCTGCACACAAAGGACAAGAATCAATTGTCAACCACTCAGACTTTACGTTGTCAGCACTGTGGCTATGAGGCATCTCAGAAATGGTTGATCACTAAGCACATCAAAGCTGTCCATGTTTGCCAGAATGGTAACCAGAGGAAGAAGAAGAAGAAGGAGGTTCATTCCATAGCAAAGAAGCCAAATGACACGATTCCCAAAACGAAGGCCAGATTAACAAGAAGTGCAGTCAGGGAAATGTGCTGGCTGACTCAGGACTGCTTGTCTCTGCCAGGGAGAGAATTCCTGGATAAATACTGCCATCTGTCAGATCCACAAACAACTCTAGAGGAAACTCAACAGTTTCTGATGAAATCTGTCGCCGGGGAAACCGGTGACCAAAAATGGACCAAGGCTCTTAAAACCGTTTTGTCAAATGTCCCTCAAGATATGAATCTTCACCCCAAGTCGGAGAATGGCATCATGACGAACTCGTCGGATCTGACTGTCCTGACAGTCAAGAACAAGATAACTGTTGCTCAGAACGGTGCTACATATGCCAAAAGGTTGAAAATGATGACATCATCAGAAAAGGAAACGGTCTCTTCTGAAAGCACTGCTGGGGATGCTCAGTGTGCTCTCGACCAAAACGAAAGCCAATCGAATTTGAACGACCGCGCACCTTGTCCACAGGCTGAAAACAAACTACATAATGACGTCTCAGTGTCAGGCAAAAATGAATCTGAGTGCACTCGGATGCAGGAAAACAGAGAGAATCAGGAATTAAAGACTGGTCAGGTAATAGAGGAAAGTAGTAAAAAACTGGAGGGGCCTGTGCATGACAATGGGATTTGTATTCCCAGTGATCTGAAGTTGACAAATGAGTGTGAAGAGACATCTATTCATAAAGCCCTACCAAAAAATAAGAAACAAAATCGACGGCGGAGAAGAAGAAGCAGATTTAACAGGAAAGGTAAAAGATCGCCAGGACAGCCCTTAAAGATAGTGTTGAAGAAGAATCCCGTGAAGGAGAAGCAGTGGGTGTCGCAAAGCTCCGTGTCTCCATCAGCAGGTGGTTCGATAGACGGCCATGATGGACAGCCAACTCCTCATACAGCGACGGAGGAGAGGGTACAGATTCTCCAAAATGTGCAGCCAACAGAAGCACACCAGAAGAAATGGACCAAAGGTTCCAAGACTGATCTTAATGACCCATCTGAAGCCATTAGTTCAATTCTACAATCAAAGCCAGGCGAGGAACTCGCCTCCAGTTGCGTCGCGAAGCCAGTGGGATCTAAAAATACGACCGGAAACATGCCGGCCGTGCTCAAAGGCTCGACGCCGACGCATCAGGAAATGCAGGTTGACGCAGAGAAGTCACCGCAGTTCTTGGAAAGTGAAGTTGACAAGAGCACATCAGCTGGCAGGACGAGGCAGGCGGATCCGAGGGATGCATCAGCGACTGAAGCAGGGATGTTCCCCGAAAACGTAGAGCTACAAACATCTCACAGCGGCACCGACTGCAATGTGTCAGAGGATAAGAAGAGTTCAGCCGCTGATGGAGTGACTCTTCATAGCAGCACGTCTCCCCCTGTCCCCCAACCTGTCATTACACCACAGGGTAAGACGGCAAATTATACTTTCTGCATAGACTCAGTGACGACAGATTTAACACACAATGGCAGTTTCTTGACATTGATTTGAGCTTCAAGAGCAAAGTGTTTGGAAGTTTTGGGTGTATTTCACCTTTTTATCTTACAGGTGAGATAATCGTGGAAGATCCCCGCCTTGCTCTCTCAGTAGAGCGGAGTGAGCGCCGCGTCGAAGGGATGAGAGCTGGAGAAGTTCCCGCTGAACCCCTCGGCAGCATCCGTTTCCCTGCCGACAAAGCCATCCAACAGGAGCCCTCAGCCGCCTCCAGCCACCGGTGGCAGCCCGCCCCAAAGCACCTGGAGAGGACCCTGAAGTTAGTAGCCATAAATTCCTCTCAGCTGGTGAAGCGTCCAGCGGGAGACCAGCCTGTCGTGGTGCTAAATCACCCAGACGCCGACATCCCCGAGGTGGCCCGGATCATGGAGGTCGTCAACAGGTACAGAGGAGAGGTGCAGAAGGTCGTCCTGTCACGCAGGACTCTGAATGCTCTGTCGGCTTCGAGCGGCGACGTCCCCGAGACGAACGACCCAACGAATGCCCAAACTGAAGCCGCGTGGCGCGGCGACAACTCCGTGCAGGAGAGGTTCAGTTTGAAGTTGAAACTTCGTAGGTTGAGCAGGAAAAAGTACGAAGTAGTGGGTGCGGTGTCTCCCGGCAGGGACGCCGCGAGGAAGTTTCGCTGCTGGTTCTGCGGGAGGATGTTCACGCGTCGGGACCTCTGGATGGTCCATCGGCAGCGGCATCTGATGGAGTGGAAAATGCCAAACTGTGAAAACTCGTAATTGTCGCACACACTGGATAAAAAACAGATATTCTGGAGAAAAAGTGACTTTGCAATACATCAAAACAATAATGGAAACTGTTTTTTTTTTTTTAGAGTCTTAATTATGATTGGTTGTTTTTGAGGAGAATGAAAGCATTGTGCGAGGGTTCACATTCTCAGGGGAATCTGAGCATTTACCTGTTGTCTCTCCCAGTTTGAGTATCTTGATACGAAGTCTTTGTAGATTGTTTGTAAAGCCACAAGTGGAAGTGGCGTCCATAATTTACTCGTTTGTATTGTTTGTATTTTGTCTACACAATAGCTTTATTTAAGGTGATTCAAGTACACTGTCGTATGGAATCTTTTATAGAACACTGTAATGTGTATATTTGCCATACCATCTGTTTAATGGATCAGTTTATGTACGGGTAGGCAAAACAGTGTGGTAGCTGTCATATTTATGTTTCTGGAATGGGACGCAGAGACCCACGAGTTACTCAGATATACCAAAACTGTGTGTTTAAAAAAAAAAAAAAAAAAAAGAAAAGACAATAAGCTGTTTTATTCAACATTTATTTATGACTCTTAGGTTTAGCCTTTATATGCTTTCTTTATGCTTTTTCTGCCATTAGAAGATGTGTACATTTTCTTTTTGTATAAACTCCAAATTATGTTCAAATATATTATTATCTGGAAGAGATATATTTTCATGCAGTGGGAGCTGATATCCCTGAAGACACGATTAATTTGAAAAAGTAATCCTGTGTTTTGTGATGTCGATGACACGCTGATGAAATCATTTCTTAACAAATATAGATTTTTTTTTTCAACTTAAAGAGGTTTAGATGATTTGATCACGTGTTTGCTTTTTCCTCTTATTTGACTTGAAATGATAATGTTATCTTTTAATTGCACTATGAAAGGAGGGTTTATATTTCCCGTTACCTCACCTTATCAGGCCGAAGCCGATGACAATCTCAACCAGTGTCCTACTGTGGCTCAACATTTGTCTGTGTGTGTGTGTGTGTGTGTGTGTGTGCGCGCGTGCGTGCGTGTTCGTGTGTGTGTGTGTGCGCGTGTGTGTGAAGGACCATTGGTTAAACGTACCTAAATTGTGCACAAATTCCTGTTTCAATGAGTGTCAATAATTATTTTTAATTCAGAAAAAAGTTTTGTAAATGTACATAGTCCCACTGGAGGTACTGTAAAATATGACCTGAGAAGTTTCACCAAGTGCCTGGGAATTATCCATATGCAACAAAATGTGCACCAGTATGATAGCATTACTTGTTGAACAGAGAATAATTGAAAGTGTTTGTCACTTCCTGGTGACATTTTGTGGAGACTGAAGATATGAGCGGAGCTCTAAAAGGCAAGAAAAGACTTTTATTAAAACAAAATATACAACCTTGTTTTTTCGCTCCCCAAAGACGCTGTCATAAACTTTTGTCTACCTGCTTCTTTCTGCTAAAGCAACACTGTTTCATTCCTTTGCATTAATTTCAATACACTGTTTACTGACTGAGCATTAAAAAAAAACAAAAAAAAACATTGAATAAAACACAAGTTAAAAATTCTTCTGGAGTCGGTGCTGTTTCAGCTCTGCATTGCCAGCAGTGCAGACGTGTCCGGCTTCCAGTCCTGCTGACAGGACCGCAGGTCAACGGTGAAGGAGGAGAAAAGCACCACATGACGGGTCTGTTGCTCTGGCACTACAGGTGCTTTCGGAGGGACTATTTCACTGTTCTAAGGACGATGGGCGGGGTTTCCCCTTTTTTTTGTTGAACCTGTGCTGTCTGGGTCACATAATCCCTTAAATCCCCGCTGCTGTGTCCTGAGGAGGTTAAAACACACCTGTGATTCAGTTTGAATCTGGCTGCTGTGTCTGCTAGAAAACACCTAAACTTCTACTGCAGATGAACAAATGCACAACAAATCATTTTAGGAATCCCAAAAATGGCAAATATTTAGCCATGTTTTTGAAGGCAACACAAAAAAAAAAATATAGCAAAGTTATAAAATTGTATAATTAAAGGTGTCACATCTCCCTTATTTCATTTTTGATGCAAGAAACAGGGTTATTGATCACCACAGTTTAACCTAAGCTAATTCTATATATTTGACAGTACTCATACTACAGTAGGCAGAAATAAAACAAAGTAGAAAATGTCTGAACATGATGTGACTGAAATATTTACAACATTAACTCAGTAATTATCACAAGCGGGGGACACGTGTTGTGTCAAGATAAAGCTCTCAGAAAAAAAAACCTCAATTTGTATCACGAGAGGAACTATTTTTCCTTATCAGTGTTGCATTGTGTCAAACATCACTTTTCAGGATGACAACCTCAATAATCGTACACACAGCAACACTTATGATGTAATTATTTGCTCATGTTGATAAATAATGTGAACAGCATAGACAAGATAATGATAACACTGCTAATTTGTTGCCTCGGTGCATGCTGGGAAGCCCTCAGACACGCCTGCTCCCATGTTGATGAGGTTCTCTTCCACACCTGCGTTGGACACAGCAGTCAGGTCTGGATTAGCACACAGCTGCTTTTGAAACCCCTGAAACTTCAGGTGTTAGTTGGACCCGTATTAAACCGCAGTTGAGCGACTTGGATGCTAAGTGACAGAGCAACAGGCCCAGTGGCTCCTGCAAAGAGTGGTCTGACAGTACACTGGGATGTACCGCTCCAACCACTCCACTGTCCGCCATCAGTGAGGTCATCTAGGGCTTCACAGGGTAGCACAACTTGGTGGCGTCCTTGGAGTTGCTCTGAGTGTCAATCAGCACCAGGGGATTCTTCTGGTGGTTCTCAATGATGTGGGAGACGCTGCTGAAGTACTGAATGTAAAAAAGAAAGAAAGAAGAAGAACGCATCGTTAGCGTGAAGAAAAACAAACAAACGGATGAAAACAGGTGACGTTGTTGCTTAAAACAAATGTGCAATTATACAATCATATTCATCATCATTTTTCTGCCTTTAAGGATTTGTGCAAATTTAATTAATAAAGCAGTCCACTTCCTGATTGGATAACCCAGTTACAAGCAATTAAATGGGAGAACACTTTTTTTTAAAATATCTTATTTAAAGTTCAAGCTGTGTTCGGTATTTCACTGCCTAGGTCTGGCATAATTAAGGGAGAACTCGGGTAGGACCACAGGGTTGGACGGATATCAGCCTTTTTCTAAAAATTGGAAATGGGCCTTTTGCACCTGTCACATGTCACCAGAGGCGGCGCCAGGGAGCAGCTTGAGGGTGCTTCACCTTTGACCTAACCCACTTCCTGTGAGCAAGTTTTTTTTTGTCTGTCAGTAAATTGGTAATTTAGCATTAGCACCACGGTTGTGTCATAACGATTTAAATCTGAAACAAAAGTGATTGTGAATCCTGCAGCGCTCATACAGGTGATGTTAATAGGTGTTCATTAAGTTGGTGACGCAATGATAGAAGTCACTGACCAGCGCCAATAAAGCCGAGGACGGACATGAGAAAGGAGCCTGCGATTATAAACTTCCCAGAGAGGTCCCAGGACGATACTTCTTAAAAATATCTGCAGAAAAGTTTTAACTAAAGATGAACGGATTCATATGCGAGCAGTTTTTGAACCGAGAATCAGCAGTGTTGGCTGAAAACACTCAGACCGAGAGCCATTGATGCCTTCGCAGTCGACCACAGCAGCAGACGACCAGACGTATCGTTTTATGAAGGTATCGTATCGTAACGGTGAGTGCACATTTTTTCCCCGTTTGGTCTAATATAAATTTAATGTCCGATGTCTATGTACACTCTTGTGTGTTTGTTAATTGCTGCGCATGTGCAGGTCCTGTCCATGGAGTATCTGTGTGAAAGCTTACGTTCAGAGGTGTGTTGTTTACGTAGGCATATGGCACGAGGTGATTTGTGGCAATTCTGGCTTGCCATAGAATTTTTTTAATTTTTTTTTTTACATACTTATACCTTTACTGCCTCTATTTTTATTCTGGAATTTGTATTGCTTTTGCAGTATCTTCTATGCTGCTGTAACAAAAAAATGTCTCCTTGCAGGATCAATAAAATATATCTATCCATCCATCCATCCATCCATCATCCACATCCATCCATCCATCCATCCATCTGTCTATTGAAAGTAGAGGTGTGAGTAACACAAATAATGTCGAATAAATTACATTTACTTGCCTCAGCTTTACTGTCCGAGTATTCCGTATGCTGGCTCGCTTTCTGTGCCTGATGTCACATACTATTTACTAAAGTATATCATATATTTAACTGTATCGTTTGTCACACTACAGTGCGACTTATTTACTGTTTGCCACATTATTTGGTGTTCAAATGTGAATGTTATGACCTATAATTTATAGAGCCCTCAAATACCTAGTATCATGGTCCATGACATGTTCACTGCAGTCCTCTAACAATCCCACAATGCAATGCATCACGTCTTCGTACAGCTGTCAGTAATGATGCAAAATGACTCATCTCATGCGTGTCCAGCTACAGTCACGCTGTCATGGCTTACTGGGGATCAAATGGCTCCATTTTGGGATGGCAAAGAGCGTTTTGTAAAGCAATGTAGTAATATAGTTGAACATAATTCAGAACTATGCATTTCATGTTTCAATTCAATTGTCCAATATGTCTCCGTTTGTTTACTCTATCTAATTAAGGATGGCCAGGATGTTACCCCACCCTGGTTTACACACATTGGACAAAAGCAATCACAGCCCCCTTTATAAACAATGAAAATGAGACAAATAAGAGTACCCCGCTGTACCTCCTCTCCTCTCTTCTCTCTTCCCAGAGCGTACTGCTGAGTGCTCGGTATGAAGCGGATCGGGATGTTGTACACTCTGCACTTGTAAAACACCACTAAAGTATAGGGCTGATGCACATCCTGACCAGAGCTCTTCCTCACCATGAACGCGCCGTCCTAAAACAGAAAATGCTCACAGTCACACCCAGCAGGGATTTATGGGAAATAATCCAGATGCTGCTCAGTTTGAGGAGCAACAAAGATTCTCACTTTATTTGAGCGAAACAAGACCTCGTCAGCAGCCCTGCGGTCACATGCGGTGGCATACCAGCGTTTCTTATAGACGCCTGCAAGCTGAAGAAGAGTGGAGGTCAGACTTATTTCAAACCGTTACTCTTGTCACAAAAGTTTATTTATTTATTCATCTTTACAGTATTATTTTGTCAAAGCACACCTGATCTGGGTCTGTTGATCCATTTTCAGCAGAAACACTTCCTCTCTCAGCTGGTTCTGGGATGACAAACATGATCATTTGTCTCACTTCATGTTAAAAGTACAAAACCGCTGTGAAATGGCTGTTAACCGGCTTTGAAACACAAGAAGGAGCCGCACTTACTGGGGGAGGTAAACTGTGGAAGAGGAATTCTGCCAGCAAACACAAGAGTGCACAGTAAATACACAAGACAAAGCTGGGATTAAAGGCAATTTTCCTCATCTGAGCAGCTCTAGAAATGTTCATATGCAGCATAAATAAGATGCACAGTGTAAAACTGTACGTTGCACTTCTTACTTTGGTCGTTTCAAGTCCAATGTGAAAGCTTTCGGAGGAGGTTTCGGGTTTGCATGAACGGCTGGTAGCGTTCGGCCTTTTGAAAATATAGACAAACTGAAATTAGCCTGTTTGCTGTTTAGTCACAAAGTGAAGACAACATCCTCCAACGAAAAATATAAATAAGTCTTTAAACTAATTCAGGGCTAACACTACACTTTTAATGTTCCCTTTTAACTGGAAAATCTGTAAATGATGACTTCTATTTCAATTTAACTGATTAATGTGCATCAGTAAGCACTCCTCTGTACGTGCAGCATATGTATGTTTGTAATTAAATCATCATCGGATAACAGAGGAATCCAGAGCAAAGGAAATGTGTGATTTAATCGTGTTTTGGGGTAAAACTTCATTTATAGAAGTAGACGGCACTAATCGGCTGATTGTCCTGTTTATTAAATGCTCAATCTGAGATGGCTCAAAATGTGAGTTCAGTTAAACACTTACTTTCAAATTCCCTTGGTTTTAAATCAGGCCTCTGCAATAGAAGTCATGTTTAATGGTTTTCGGCAACACAAAAATAAATGTTCAGACGTACATTTTTTTTAAAATGAAATGTGAGTCAGTTAAATACAGTAAGCCAATAAAGTGCTGTATTTTGGCATTGTGTACATAATTTTTCATTAAAAACCACTCCTACCAGCCCGAGAGGTGGTTTTGGGGACTTCCTGAGAAAAATGATGAAAGGATCAGACACTCAGTTATTCTTTTCTTTAAATTTAAATCTTAATTGTCTAGAAATGTGAAAATATTAAAAGCTGCTTACTCTTTGGGTAAAGGCCTGGGTAGACGTGGAGGAGGACCCTCTGCAGGTGTGTCAGTGGAGCCTAGAGGGACACACAGTGCAGTTATACAGTAAGTGCGTGTTAAGATCCAGTATGTTGTCAGCTTTGATTAACAGCCCCATGTTGCCTCGCTAGCCTCTAGATGGCGCACCATGCGGGAGTAATTCATGATTGTGATCCTTCTGAACACATTGTTCAGAGTAGTTTTTTGATTTGATACTCACTGTCTTCTGGATCACAGATTTCATATTCGTCGTCACCTGTGGGCTCCTGAACCTGCAAAATCACAAAACCAACACAAGTCAGCGTCGCTTTAAATGTGCAGTGTTTGTTGAATCGCAGCAAAACCCAGATTTGAAAAGAAGTCTTGCACATTTATCATTACTTACAGGAATGGGTGATCGTCTCGCGTTCAACCTGAAAAAGCAGACAAGCAATACAAAAGCTATAAAAATTGTCTTACGACAGGCTGAGAGAGTTGCACTCTAAATATAATTATTTTTTGTAAATGCTGATGTAACTATTATTGAACATTGTCGGCCCTACCTGGGGCTGGGTTTCGGGGTTAAAGAATGGGACTGTGTTGTGCGGATGGGACACAGTCTGCAAGAAAGATGCAAGGAAATGGATGATTGGTTTCAGATTGTCTTCAATTATTTCTGAAATACTCTTATTTTATACTGGAGACTGGTGGAGGAAGTTTTCAGATCCTTTACTCAAGTAAAAGTACCAGTAGAAGAATGTACAAATAAAGTAATGTTTTCAAAAATCACATTTAAATAAAGTAGCATCATCATACACTTGGATACATTTTCCAGATTTAGACATTTAAACAGTTTCACCACTTTGGGGCTTAAAAGAGTAATTTAAATCATCAAATTCATTAGGCAATTAATTAAGACATTTTAAAATGTCCAAATAGGTTGAGAAATGATAGTTTAGAGTTTAACCATGTTGTATTTTATAAAATGTATATGTTGTACTGTATGATTGCAATATCAAGTCAAAGTCTCAAGTGACTGTCAGGTAAATCTAGTGGACCAAAAACTGCAATATAACTATCTCAAAGTTATCAACATGTAACACTACCTAAAGTCCACCACAGATGATGTATATGGATCCAGCTACTTAAATGAACCTCAGTCAAGAAAATCTCAAACTGACCTGCTTGCTGAAGGAGTTGAAGTGCTCGCCTGTAAAGATGACATAAAATACAACCAATGTTCGATTCCATATAAAAATGTATCTTACAAAAAAGCTATAATTGGTGTTATATGAACAGCCTACCTCTTTGTCAGGGACTTCATAAAAGTCTGAAAAATACCCAGAAGACAAATTAGACATGAAGTAGAACCACAACAATCTCTTTGGTGCTGGATTGTGTTGTTTTTACGAGTCTTCAACATACTGTGGCGTGGCTTTCTCTTATTCTTATGTGTCTGTGCATTTGCCTATAAGCTGTTACAACAAACAGAATGGAGGCCTCCTCTTTCCCCCTGTCTTAGTCCTGCATGGCTTTGAGGAGGGTACTGTTGGTAAGTCCACCGCTTTATTCCACACTTAAGGAAATCAGATGGATTACCATGAAAGTATGAAACTAACTGTCATGATGGATAGATAGGAAGTTATTGCTAATAAATAACACCAAAAATTCAGGGTATTTGAATTTGCTAGTAATTTGGGGTGAACTGATCCGTTGAGTAAAATAGAAAAAAGTTGACTTAAAGTCCTATTATGCAATAATACCCCCAAAAAACAATTAATGATAATTAATGACAAAATATTTGTTTATTTATGACTTCCTAAAAATGAAAACTTCTATCCATGTGCAATCTTCATTTATCTAACAACATACACTCATGGTACAGTCAAATGTTTTTTCATTGTTCTTAGGCAATCTGATGTGTGTTGGTTGTTACATTAATGATTAGAAAGGTCAAATTATGTAAAAAAGTTACGAGATGGCATCAATGTACTATAATGTGACCGCTGCAAAGACCCTGCTATGTGAAATGGAAAAATCGCCGTAATATAACACCTGACGTGACAGAAGAAATAGGTAAACAGATTAGACTTTCACTAACAGAAAAATAAAACCATCCTGACAGCTGTGATGGAGCTCACTACTCAACCTGATGGTGGCCGCTGGGTAACAAATGATTTAACTGTCGCTGATAAACTGTGACTCTGTGGCGGCTCTATCGTTTGTCATTAGATCCTGACTGACCCTGTCTCCATCTCAGGGATAATTCTTTATAAGTAGGTAATTATGTTAAGTTCTGTTGTTCTTTGGTGTGAAAATGTGCTCATAAGGATCCTGCTGCTGTCTGAAGCTGCAGATGTTTAATAAACTCAGAGCAAAGACTCCAACAAACAAGAAACAGGAAGCAACAAACTTTAGGTTCTGCCTAAGATTTGTCAAAACCTTGATTATATTCATGACTGGAGAATCTCATTAATCAGATCTGTTAGAGATTCTGTGCTTATCACAATAAAGTTGTATTTTATAGACATTTCAGTCTATATTAGTAGTAATGGTAACCAGAAGGAATGTGACATAGAGCAAAGTAATTGAGGCAAAACTCAACATACATGACAGGTGTTCTGGGATTTTTGAAAAGGTATGTGTGTGTGCCAATGAAGGACCAACGTTGGTGCTGAAATGTGATGTTAAGACTTGGTCATGAGTGCAGAGAAAGTCTGTTTAAAACTACATAACTTTTTTTTCATAGAGGGTGACTTTGAGGTTTTTCTTATTTGGGGTTAGATTTGTTTGGAGAGTTTGACAAAGACTCTCCAAACAAGCAGGTGTCTCACACAAAAGCATGAGCATTGTCAAACCTGGATTATGTGTTTAACGTGTGGTTTGATTGTAAAGTAGTTGCGTTGACCACTTGTGAACTTGTGTTGTACCCACCAGGACTGGGGGGACGCTCTGTTAAATGTGAGGGCAACATGGGACGCTCCCTCCCAGTTCTGTTACTGGTGCGCATCATCGGATCTGAGGAGAGTCATGGAAAGCATTATTGGCATTTGTTCATTAGTTGCATTTTACACTTTTAGTTGTGGTAGCAGTGGTATCGATATCTATGTTTTGATTTGACATGATGTTAAATAAAATGCTCAAGTGTTTCTCCCCTGATGTGTCTTACTGGCAGGTGGATTCTCTTCAGGTTCTACGTAGTTGTCTTCATCTGCAGCATCTGGATTTATGTAGTCTTCCTACAAAACAGCAAAGACAACATTACCTCACTCAGTGGAAGGTTACCAATAGACACGATAGGGCTGGGCAGTATTTCTACTTTATATGGTATATGCACTGCATAACCAGTTACAGTATGTATCCAAAGCAAACAAAAAAAAACCTTCAGTGACGTCAACTGTTGGTTTGAGAACAGTTGTCATGAAGCCTTGAGTTTGGATTTTGGCGGGCGCAATTTTGCTAGTCCCGAACGTTTTAGAGCCAGAAGTGACCATATTTGGAAACACGGGGGGGGGGGGGGAGCGAGAGGGGGATCTGATTTATCTGATAGGAAACCCGGCGATATTACGTCCTGCCCACCAATAGCCTTAACCTGACTGCACCACAGGCCTGTCAATCAAACAGACACTCCCCCAAAAACACATCTTTTTGAAGCTTATTTTCTATTTAATGACGGGATTATTTTCAGATGGACAGCCAGAAAATGAATGAGAAGGAGCGTCTTTAGCTTGAAAAACCAAGATAACTTGTGGAGAAATTTTATTGACAGAATTTTATGAGACTAGTTGAATGGAAGTCTATGGAGCCGGAGGACTTTTGGAGCCAACCTCTAGTGGCATTGGTGGTATTGCAGGCTAAGCCACTCCCGCATCGGCCTCATTTTTCAGACCCTGAAGCTACGTCCACTTTTATATACAGTTAACAGTCCAATGAAGCTTTGCTGGTTTGGCTCGCATGGGAGCTCAGCTCCCTTTTCACCAAAACCGTCCAGTACAACATCTGCTTTACTGCTGGTGCTGCACTGATCGGCCCATCAATCTCCAGCTCCTTCCCACCCTCAATGGTGAACAAGACCCCAAGGTACTTAAACTACCTCACCGTGTCTCGCTATTAAGCCTGAAAATATCGGGATATAATTTTTGGTCCATATCACCTAGTCCCAACACTTTAAATAAGGTGAGGAATCAAAGTTCCTTTACTTCATCACTCCCCAGGAGGGTCGGTTCTGGGGGCAGTTGTTTGGAGGGTTTATCCGGGCAGGTGGGCTTCCTGGGTGGGCGGCTGGGTCGGTTACGACAGCTGTCTGGAAAGGAGAAGCAGAAACAGAAACAGGACATTAGCATTTGCATGAAGCACAGTTCTGAAACCCCTTGTGTATTGTAGCTTTGGCTCAACAGTGTGTTTATCTCAATGAATAAATTAGAGGGAAGAGATGACTGCAATGAAGAACAAAAAAAAAAAGAAAGAAAAAGAATCGGATATACTTGTCATGGAAAAAAGGCAAGTTTTAGTTAAACAAAAAAGTTAAAAGATAGCACTGACCGAGATATTCCCCTCTTGGGAAGGAAGGAGTTGTGGTGAAGACTCTGTGGGTGGGAGGCGGCTCGTAGCTGCTGTCATCATCACGTGGGTCCTCATACATGTCATCGTCCTGAAAACAATGTACTTTTAATGTTTCAAAAGAATATCTCGGACAAAAACAACTGCTTGAATTACAGTTTACAGTTTTCCCAACTTACATAATCAGATTCAGACAGTTGATCGTTGCTTTCTCGGTTGTCATCTGTAAACACAAAGAGGGAAAAATAAACAACATTCAAAATTTTGATTTTATTAAACACAGCTTATTAAAACAAACTAGTAATAAATTAAACTGAGCAGATGTCAGAGCCTATTTCCTCATTTTAAAACAAAGCCTTGGCTTTCAGTGAGCATCTCCGTTGTGGTACCAGTGAAGCGTGTCTCTTCACCTGTTGCACTATTGAGTAATCTCTCGCCAAGTGACTTTATCAACGTTTTTATGATGCAATTTGCACAGATGTGTCAGATGATTAAGCGCAGAGTTTTTCTCAAACGAGCATGTGGAAAAAGGTGAAGGGATGTTCAACTGCCATGTTTTTTTTTATTTGTAAATTTGTCCATTTAAAAGACATGCAAGATTCCATCACCACAAAGTGTGAATTGGTATGGACAGCTGGAGTGATTACAGAGACCGATAACTCTTTCAATGTACATTTATGACATTTGTGTCAGAGAAATTCATCCCATTTTAACCTGGAACCGACTCTCTTCTTACCTCTGTAGTCTCTTGCAGGTACGTTAGGAAGTGGTTTGCCTTTCAGTCTGTTATACATAGAGAGACATTGACATCATCAGCAGGCAGTGATAGACGTGATTATTAAGACATGAACTTAAATTTAATCAAAGTGGAATTATTTGGCCACGGATGTTTTTGATTTTGCCTCAATTCATGTACTTCTGATAGTACACTTGGGTAGTGTGTGCATTTTGAATGGGTAGTGTTGTCTCTAATCACACACTGCTGTTTTGCACTGGAAAAGACCTTGACATTTGAATGCATCGCCCGCCAGCATATCTGCTAGCTTTGTTTGGTTATTCCACCTAAATATTAACCTGTTTTTGTGCCCTCTGTATCACACTCACAATAAACATTACAAGTGGTTTCTATCCACCAGCAGTATCAACACTTTTGTATGGACATGGTCTCTATTTCTTGACTCTTATGAGCACACCATCCAGGTAGGGCAGGGTACCAAACTTTGATACTTTTATGGCATCCACTAAATTGGTTTGGTAGTATACAGCATTGAAAAATGGACCTGGTATTGAAGTCAAGCTATTGGTACTGGTACCGAAGATTTCTGAACGCCATCCAGCCCTACATCCGGATACTCAGTTCATGCATGTTGTCACACTAGTCAGTGTGAACCCACCTTCACACTCAGAAAAGCAAGTGTATGTACGTAAGTAAGTAAATTGAGACACAGCCTTTGTCTGGTGAAAAAACCCACATCATTTGCCTGTAGCACAGCAGCCACCTGTGCGGATTATATTTAAACAGGCGCAGTTAGCATACTGATGTGCACATTTGCCAGATAGGATAAGCATAAATGGCTTGCGTAACACGTGTCAGTACCTATCCTTAAGTGTCTTCAGGGGACTCATTTCAGGAAAGGAAAGTGAGAGAACAGCCATCTGTTTTGGTTATTTTTGGGTTGTGTGTCTCTCGCTTTTCCAACGGTTGTGAAAGAGGAATTGGCACTGATGCATATACACAAACCACATGGAGAATTTTTAGATCAGTAGACTTCTCACTATCCTTCTTGAAAATAACATGAAACATATATTTATACTTTTACTGCATATTTACACAGGTTTTTTTTTAACCTTAATATTGGCATGTAATAGTAAAAATCTGACCAACCTTCTTAGTTTATTGAGTAAACTGCCATCATTTTTCCGGATGTCTTGAACAATCTTCTGAAGCTGCCTGGAAAACACACGTCGAAAAAGTATTACAAGCTAAATCACAGTTTTTAGACATCTAGTTTGGGTTATTTTTCAGCTTTAAAATGGATTTTGAAAAAACACTCTTGTATTCCCATCTGTTACTCCTCATATCCTCTTGAATTTTCTATATCACCACTTTTCAGACTGGGTTTATATCGAATTTGTATGTGTATACAAAGCAACTGTCTGGTTATTCATCTTCAATGCAAATAATGAAATTATTTTTTTTTGCCAAAGTTTCACCCGTTTTCTTGCTTGTGAAAAAAAACTTACAATACAGTGCTTTTACTGACATCATACAGGATCAAATAAAAGAAATGCGGTTTAGTTTTTGTGCACTGTACCAAATATACTCACTATTAAGTAGATAATAAAAATTATTAGCTGTATGGGTTCACAAGTTGAAATAAAACTCAACTCCTTACCGGATCTTTGCAGTGGCAGGAGCAGCCAGTTTACTCAATGTATCCATATTCATGTTTAATCCAAGAGTTTGCATGTTGGGGCCTCATTCCTCTCACACATTAACTCTGTACTGCCATTTTGTATGCAGAATAGTAAATGAGACATACGTCTTTGTTATAGAGGGGAGGGAGTTTGTTTTTTCTGGCCCTGGCAGAAAAATCACTTCTCTTTTCCACTCCCTTTGTTCAGCGACCACACTTTCTGTGAACCTCTTGCACTATACTGTATCTCTCAACTTTCTTAAGTACCGCCCCTCCATACACAGATAATATTTATAGAGGTGGCCTTCAACATTTTTGATCACCAACTGACCCTTGCCACTATTAAACTCAGAAATGTCTCCACCGACTTTGGTTTCATAGCATTTTATCATCTGCAAAAAACTGCACCTCTGTTTTAAAAGCTTATTTTCTCAGAGATATTAGCATTTTTTTCTGTTGATGGACACCCCTTTCACACAAAAGTCAAGTATTTAAAGTATTACCTCTTTGTGGATGTAAGTTTACTGTCAGTGCATTTAATAGATGGTTGTTTTTAGCTTTAAAATAATGGGTCATAATGAGTCATGGTAAAAAAATGAATTGGAGGCATTTTCTGTTGGATGAGCAGGAAGATAAACCACAACTGTACGTGTCTGATTTAACCACGAGGATTTTTTTTTTTTGCTAAGCGTCTAAATGTCTGCTTTACATTTGAACACAGTGGAAGAGGGGAAATGAGGAAGCTGTGTGGCGAGAACACCACTGACCAGACTAAAGGACTTGCAAAAAAGCTGGTTTTATTCCTGGCTATGAGAAATAGCAGAACATGGGTGATGCATAGCAGTTTCTGTAGGTTTGTTGTGTGTAGCATTGACTTTTTACACTGAATTATGTCGACAGTGAACACCACTGCATACTGAGAGGACCTGTCTGTACTCTCCATGCTATAGAAATCATGTAACTTCCTGCTTCAACATGTGTATGATCAACCACAAGTAAACAGAAAATAAGAGGAAAGTAAGGAAGCTCAGGACTGGCAGGTTTTTACATTAACATTTGTAGTTGCCAAATATACAAATCACCTACAACTTGCCAACATTCACCCTAAGTGCCAATCAATTAAGACTAAATGGAACTATTAAACTTAAAACCTTTTTTATAAAATAAATAAAATCAGTGTAATCACAACACAGCATCACACCAAAGCATGTCACACACCCGCCAGTCCAAGAGTATACTGTATAAGTGTCACCTTTTGCTGCTTCGTCTAGGCCAAAAACTGTATATTAAAGTGGATTTAGCTTTCGGGTCTGTAAAGTGAGCCCAATGAAAAGTACCTTGTACTGTAAAACCACTGAGGGCTGCTTGGGGTCGGCTCCAAAAAGGTTCTGGCTCCATAGACACCCATTCAACTTCTATTATGAAATACAAAGTCAAAAAAGTCGTAATGGTGTCATTTGGTAAAGTCACTCCTTCTGATCAGTGTTCTGGTGGTCCATCTGAAATAATCTCATCATTAATTAGATATTAGGCCTCAAAAGGGTGAGAGTCCTGACCTCCTTCCTTTTTGGAGTCTTTCTGTCTTTGTACTTTGTCACATGATCTCCTTCTTTGACCCGGGTCATACATGTCATACATGTCTGTACTTTTTACTTGTAGGCGAGGCAAAACATGACATGGCATCCATGGGTTTATTACAGGCTCCTGTTTTTCTGCTTTTCCGATGATAATCTATTTTGTTATAATACATTCATATAAAATATCAAATATAAAAGTGATACCAATACACTACAAAAACTTTGCCTGTTTGAGTAATTCCAAGTTCGTAGTGTTTATGTGCGGCTCACACACACACGCATACACATGGGAATACGTGAACAGAAACATGCCTCACAAACAAGAAAGACACATGCAGATGAATGTGCAGGTGCAGTCAGGCAAAAAACTCCTCATACATCTGCACAAATACACAAATCCAGCTGCATGTTTATACAAGTACAAACCAGCTGCATGTATGCACACACTTGTAAACACACACAGACATATAATATACATATTGTAATTTTATTTCTGCACTTTTTCTTATTTTCAAGTGAATTTAGAGATTTTATTATTTAAAGTCGATTTAGTGATTTCACCTCTTATCATTTGGAATCCACTGCTTTGTTATGATCAATATATGTATGAAGATGATGATAAGTGATACTAAAAGGAGTTTTAGATTTTGTGGATAACTTTGCTGTTTCTGAAATGTTCAACTCAAATGATAGAAAATAAGAGAAGCAAAGAATTGATGGAGGGAGACAGGATGTGAAGAGAGGAGGGTCTGATCGACGGCTGGGATGACAGAAGAATCAAGGTGTTACTTACGGCTGGTGGATGAGACTAAACTTGCTCATGTCCCAGGCGGACAGGTTCTGAAAAAACCCATCAGAGAAATCAACTGTAAACACAATTGAAAGGATGGATGGAGGGAGGGAGGGAGGGAGGGAGGGGAGGTGGGGTGGGGTGAAGGACGACTGAGTTCACTGATGACTCTGATTCCTTGTAGCTGCAACGGCAAGGATGTCACCTTTGATATATTACATGCATCGGAGCAGAAGTGATGGGGAATGCACTACCACTTAGCAAACAGAGGATGGCAGCATCTCACTGAGGGCCTGTTCAGCAGCCCAGTAGTTGTATTTCTAAACTAAGTCAAAGGACATCATGGGAGCTGCGGGGTCAGAAATGGTCACAAACATTACATCCATGTATATTACAGAAACACAAAGGAGTGCTCCAGTCGGAGCACTGTTGGCGAGATACCGCCGCATCTCCATGGAGAAGCAGGGTGTTGCTGTCTTGCTTCGAGGCTCACTGATAATATGATGCTAAAAATTAGGTGTATCAAATCAAATCTTAGACGTCTTGTTGCTCATTTAATCCAGTAAGCGATTTACAAATACAATTCCTTAACCAACCGCACAAAGGACATTGAGTCTCCGAAAAATAAAGCAGAAATTTAAAAAAAAATGTTTTCTATGTTTTTGCCTGGTTTCCGTATTTGAAGAAAAGCTGCCAAACTTCAGGCTAAGCTTGCTTCTCCAAGCAAAAACACAACACCGCCATCCATGTTACACAATTTTCTAAATCATCAAACGTTTAAAAAAAAAAGGCTACCCTCTGTGTTGTCATTTTAAACATTTTTTTTGGTTGCATTTTAATGTCTGTGTTGCAGTAAGGCAATTGTGATACGTAAACGAAAGGGAAATGATTACCATAAAATATGCAACAAATCCTGCTAAATTATGTATTCCCCTCTTCATTCATAATTCATTGCTCCAGGTCGTTACATGCTCTGTCTCTCTTCTGCTTTAAATTTGCAGTATTGTAATGAAGATCCATGACAGCAAATGTTTGGGAAAGTTTGGAAAATTGTACGTTTTAGTTTGTAAGATGTCAAATGAACAAACAGAGAGAAGCTTGTCATAAGAGCATGAGGTATAGGTCGAACATCATTTCCATATGAATAATGTATGGCTGCCGCTTTTATGTGCAGAGTCTCCTGTGAAACAAGTGTAATGATGCAATGTTAAGATGCTAACTGTTGATTAAATAGTAGTTTTTCAAAACTGTTAATGATTTATATGAGTAATGCCACAGGGAGGGGTTAGTAATACAGCTCACACTACCTTTAGTGTGGGAATTTGGTGCAACAAAAAAGGATGCATTACCAATAAGCCCACAGCATAGCAGAAGCCCTTTAAGCAGAGCATGTGATTTAATCATTTGTAAATCAGATAGTGAGATCACTTTATATGAAAGGCTTTACCTCCTTCAAAGAGCTGAACCTTACCCTCACATATACACACTTGATCATCACACCGTCTTACAGGAGAGAAAAAAAAAGCATCTGTATAAAATCTGACTTAGCCTTTTGACACCGAATAAAATATCAAATAGTCCGCCCCAGTGGATACTCAGGCACTGCTCCCACTTTGAATTATTTATAGGAGTGTCTGTGCTTGTTCAAATGAGACACAACAGCTCTACAAGCTGCAGCCTCTCCCCTGCACAATAGATGTAGAGCCCTCAGTAAATGTAAAACCACACTCGATCACATCTAAATGCCTTACGTGCTTTCGCAACTTACATATAGTCCAGTTAACATATGTAACATATGTTAACTGTAATGTAATGTGTGTGCTAAATACAGAATGCTTTATCGGTCCTTGATAGACTTGAAGACATCATGTGCAGGATTTTTAATATTTTTAACATTGGTGCCATTTCGTTTAAGCATTAACAGACTAATGCTGTGTCTGAATTCACCCACATGTCCACTAATTCACTGCTTCTTATACGGAGGACCCTCAATAGTCATTAGTAAAGTGTGATTGCATTGAAGTCATTAGGATTCATCCTTTGGTTAACATGAACGTTTGTACCAAACCTCAGTGGTTTCACTAAAAAAGCAACAGATAGAACTAGAGTAAACCTCGGGTTCACCAAAGATAGCGCAATTGTTCCTCTGCAGAACACAAAAGTTTGTACCAAATTTATGGCAATCCACCCCATAGTTGTTGAGATATTTCTAACCTACCAACATTGACTTCCCTAAAGCTATGCCGCTAGTGTGGCTAACAACACATTTGGGCTGTGACATAGATTTCAAACTTTTTTGTTACTACACCTTCAACATATCCAAGTTGAGCCCTAACTTGAGCAATTGAAAAGATTCAATTGTCATATAAATATTCAACACATAGCCATGGTATCTATACAGCTACAGGTTTTTGGGTAGGAGTGTTGGAGACATGAGAACATTTGAGTTGAAATGAGTTTCATTTCACGATACAGAGAACAGCTTCCCAGCTACACGGCCACAAAATTACCTTTGGTTCTTTTACGGCACCTGCAGCAGGTCTCATGACTGTCATTAGGCTAGAGACTTTCTACATGTTCACAAATCTACACCGAATGTTTGGCGTGACAAGCTATATCTGGGTTGAGGTGTTTTTCTTCATTTTGTCTCTGGTACTTTTGTCTGTTTCCTCTTTTATCCATTACAAGGCGACTGTATTAAGACCTCATCTCTGTCAGAAATATTTGGTCTTTCTTTTAAAGTATGGCTCGTCTTGTTTTAATAAAACCTTCCTCATGCAGCTCATATAATTTGTATGTCCATATGCCTCTGTAGATGTTTGATACCAACAACAAAGTAATCATGTTATATATACAGCCTTAGACGTGTGCAGAGGCTGTCCTCTGTGACGGGCCTTTGTTTGTACTGTTGATGTAATAGGAAGAAGCTGAAAGTGACTTCCTCACACAGCCGCCACACACTGAGATGGAGACTGACAGTTCTTTTGATCTGCTACATATCTCTTTTAACCTGTCTCCTTGTGTGAGCGAATGTGACATCAAAAAGATGGAGATTACCTTTATCTACGCTGCGCTGGCTGACTGTCATTCCCATCCGTACTGTAGTGTAGAGCCGTCCGCCGCTCAGACAGAATTAAATTGTCTTTTTTTAAATGGTGAAGAGCTATCGGAGGTGTAATGTGAAGAAGATGCATTCAAGGCAGAGGCTGATGTTGTCTTATGAATAGCAGTTTAGATCTGCGCTGCCTGCTTACTCGTGCCTATTTACTTGAGGATTTCATGACCTTTGCTCCATCTACTGTATAGACATCACATGAATATGCAAAGTAAGCCAAAGGCAGTGCTCAGCAGCAGCGCTCTTGCTGGATGACATTCAGAGCCCACAGTACAGACCCTCTCTGCCCTCAGACACATGCTGAGCTCAAACACAACTACATGTTCCTTTTTCCTCTTTTGCTACATTTGTTTTGGCACACTGAGCAGCAATGAAGGCACACAGCTGCTCCAGCCAACAATGCATAGGTTTCAGGAAAAATATATAATACATTCACTGGAATGTGCCTCAATGGTTTTGGTGCAGAGACATACATGTAACGATCCATTTCAGACATATTTTAAGACGGATGGAAATGGTCGCTTTTGAATAATGTTTTATAGAATTAAGATGTCTCCTACTTCAGTGAAAAGTCCAGTCAGTGAAGATTATCCCCACACTTGTCTGAGTTGCATACTGGACCCTGTTTGGCTTCCAGATAATTGTGATGTCACAAAATACTGTTTCCACTACACACATGTCTTCAAATATGATTTAGGCTGACCAACGACAAATTAGCCCCCTTCAGAAAATAGAATAAAAGTAAAACAAATTCATGTAAATATCGGTTATGTTTCAGTCTGCTTTGTTACACAATGGTTAGGTTAGGTTAGGTTAGGTAGTTACTTTATTAATCCCCGAGGGGAAATTTTTTCAATGGTGATTCAACCTATTCTAAATAATTAAAACAGTGGCTGTTGTACAATAGAGGAAGCGGCATTTCTCTTGCCACAGGCAATTTCAGGTCATTTGTAAAAAATAGAAGAGGAACTGGATAATTACAATGAGCAGCAACTCACATGACGAGTAAAGAGCACCACCTACTGAAACCCACGGTATCAAAAGATAATTCTGGACTGATAAATGACTTTGTAGTAATTACTTTTTGGGCTAAAGATGTCAAAACATGGATCTCTGAGGATGCAGATTAAATATTAACAATGCCCTGTCGAACACACATGGGGAAAAACAAGGTACAAGGACTCAAGGACAAAGAGATAAATCACACTTACATTACTCATACATTGAGGGCTCTCGTTTTACAGTGTGCAGATCACATAATCCACCAGCAAACATATATTGTCACAACAGAACAGCAATGTCAACAGTTTTGTCAGCCTGTGCTCGGGAACAGTGGCGCTTTGAGCTAGATGCTAACATCAGGATGCTAACATTCCCACAGGGACAAAGCTAACATGCTCATTGTTTATAGGTTTAATTGTTACCATGCTCACAAACCAAGTTCAGGCTGTTATTATGCTAACATTTTCTAATTAGCACGAAACATAAAGTACAGCTGAAGCTGGGGATGGTTATATTATTCGTTTTGTAAGTCCCTGGTTGTACAAATTACTGATCAATTTGAAAATATGAGCTGAATAGTTTTTTAGAGAAAAAGGAAGGGGATCCTCAAAGTCATTGGCATGTATCATCTGGGAATGTCAGTGCAAAATGTTTGCAAATCATTCTGTAGATGTTGAGATATGCCACTTAATAGCTAAAAATGACCATCTGCTGGTGGGACAGAACCAACAGTCAGGGGATCACCTCTGGGGACCTTGAATATCGACAGCAGTTTTCAGCGCAATTCCTCCAATAGCTTTAGACATATTTCAATCTGAACTACAAATGTTAACCTCCTTGTTGCACTTGAAGAAAAGTTGGGGTATCACAAAGTCAGTATGATTCATCCTCTGAGGACACTGAATATCTGCAGCAAATTTCATAGCACGGCATCTAAAAGTTGTTGAGATATTTTAGTCTGAGCCACAAACGTTAACCTTGTTGCAGCATTTGAAGAACAGTTAGAGGATAATCATCCTCTGAGTACACTGAATATCTGTTGCAAATGTCAGGGCAATACATCCAAAGGTTGTTCAGATATTTCAGTCTTAGCTACACATTTTAACCTTCTTGTGGCCCTAGAGGACAATTTAGGGAGTCATAAAAGCGAGTATGATTCATCCTCTGAGGACACTGAATATCTGTAGCAAATTTCATGGCAATGCATCCTGTAGTTGTTGAGGTATTTGAGTCTGAGCCACAAATATTAACCTCATTGTGGCACTTGAGGAAAAGTTAGGGGATCATAAAGGTCAGCATGATTCATCCTCTGAGAACAGTTGCAGCAAATTTCATCCAAATGGGAATCCATCCAAAAGTTATTCAGAGATGTGAGTTTGGGTCAAAATGCCTTGCCTTCCATCGAGCCGCGCTACTAGCACGGATAAAAATCAAACTAAAGTCCACACAGCTCGAAATGTGAGCTGCGAAAATATGACTGGGAATGTTTGTCAGACTCTGCAGCCTTGAAGCTAGTTAAGCTGAAAGGCTGTGCAGCCACTCAATACAAGCATGGGTTTACGCGGGCTTAATAGAGCTCTGGTGTACTGCCTGGATCTGTAGCTGTAGGATCAATACACATACTGTATGTATATGCATTTTTCAGAGCTGTGCTGGAAACTTGCACATCAAAGCCTCAGCTCTGAAACATTCATCATTTTGACTGATAAAAATCCACAACGAGTAGATTTTGGGGGAGATAAGCCGGTGAGATACAGGGGAGCTATTTCAGTGATGCAATATCCCACCTAAAGTGGAATCAGCTCACGGTCAGTTAATAATGAATAGGAGAGATTGTTGGGCTCATTTACAGCGAGACAAGAAGAGTTTATTGTAAAAGAGGCTGCTAAAAGGGTGCACATAAATGAACACTTCTACAGTATGCAGGAGGTTTAACTGAAGTATTATTAAGATCCTCAAAACACTAAATATTAGAAAGTTATAAACCCACACTTCAGTTATTTGCTGCATAAAATCCTCTTTAAACAGTGTTCCCCCTCATGACTGAAGCAGATTTAAAGATTCTTACTTAAATAAGTGGAGATCACAGCTTCATCAGCCATGAGACTCTTTTCACGGCTCTTACACACTTCCAAACAGAGACACAGACAGTTTCTAGCTGCTCTCACTGTGCCTGTGTGCTTCTCAGAAACATCGGAAGGCCTCAGAGATTGTACACACAATGTAGGTGACGGAGACTAAAGCAATGAAAGTGACATCAAAGCAGAACTTGCAACAGATTTACTGACTTCCATATCAGGAAGGCCACACTGAGGAAGTGTGGGATGTAATGCAAGCGATCAAGTTTAACTAGTCATGTTTCATATCCTGTAAACTCTGCTGTTTCAACTTTGGAAATTTGCATTGCTGCAATACAACTTCAAAATCATGGTAATGCGAATTTTAAAGGATTAAGATTCAGTTATTATTTAAACAAAAGTGCAAACACAGACTGCAGACATTAAATGAAGGAGGAAAATGTTAAAATTTTAAACTGAGTTCACCAGTTTTTTTTTTTTTTGTCAAACTGGCACAAACAGCTCTAGGAAGTGTAATTATTGTGCTGTTTTTTTAATACCATAATCACAATAACAATAATTGCTTGGGAGGATTTGTCCATTTTGATGTAATTAGAATAACAAACCACAAACAACCACACTACCCTAATATGATTCTGAACGGATAAGTAGATTACATAACTGCAAAAGTAATTTCTGCAGAATTCAGGTAAAAATTTGAAAAATGTTAAGCAAAACTTACCAGAAGTCTGCGTCCATTAATTTTCAGTCTGTTTACAGTAGCAGCACATTCTTGCATTTCATTCTAAGGACAGGAAACATATTGATTTAGTTGTTTGTGTACATTTTTATCACACTGATTAAGTGCATTTAATTCTGGAAGTAGTTGTTATCCAATCACCTGATCTGATTTTAATACTTGTTTGAGCTGTATATACAGTATGTGTACAGATTACACGTGACTCCCAGAATGAACTACTGAACTGTGAAGTGATGGAGAAAATAGGTCAGCATGCCTCCTTGCTATCCACTGGTTTTCTGATAGTGTTGTATTTCTTCTCCCATGTTTCTTGCACTCACCTTGCTCAGAAAGAAGGCTACTTGGGCATGGTCCCACCCCTCGCACTCCTCTCTGGACGGCAGGTTCATTTCTGTCTCAACAGGGAACCTCTGAGCAGGAGTGTGCTTTTGGAAGTATAGTAATAGACTGACCTGTCATGCACGACAGCTCCAGCACACCAGCACAGCTTCAGCAGGGAGAAGTACACACGGGGAGGTCACCTCATTAAAACCAACACACATTATCCGTCTCCCTCGGCTTCATCCATAAGTAATGTGGCAATTGGCGGTATTTTCTCAAAATGTTTAAATTGTACCGGAGATTGCGTTGCGCCATCGACAAAAGGGAAGCAGGGACTTCCTCAAAGTCATTCTATATTAAAACCTTGAGAAACAAATGTGTCATAATAGTGGGATTTGGTTTTCACCTCCAAGCACAGCCATGCTTCATTTACCGTCAGACAAAGTGTGTAATTTACCACACATTTATTTTTATTTCAAGGTGGAACCTTATTTAAGTTGCGAGACTATGCAGATTCCAATGGAAAGCAAGGGGAAAGATTGCTAACAGCTGCACTCTCTCAAATGAAGGACATGTAGCAATATGATAGATAGATAGATAGATAGATAGATAGATAGATAGATAGATGAGTGTATCAATGTTAGTAAGGGCAGACAACTTGTGACTTGTGCTGCTTTCAAATGGAACTCCTGACTTAGCTTAGCATTAATACTTCAGAGTTAAAAAAATGTGTCTACAAGCACATTTAAAGCTCACACTGTATCTCATTGCTTCAATACAAACACAAAGTTGGAAGATAAAGTAGTGCGTGTAAGACATAATAAGTTAATCACCTGGTTGCAGCATTTAATGTGCAGGTATGAGAGTGTTATCAATCTAACTCTTGGCAATAAAGCTAATACGCATATTTCCACCATCACAACCTTCAGCCTTGACTTTGTAAAAGTTCAAGATACCATTCAGTGTAATCCTTATTGTCTACCGTATGTACAGTATGCATTTATGATTTTCCTTTATGCTTTAAAGATCTTTATGTTCATTGTGTTAATAGTGTTTAAAAGTAGTGTTTGATCATTCTTAAAAGTAACTGAAAACCTATAAACACAGCCGCACACTTCCTTAACACATGCAAATCAAAAAAGTACATCCAATAAACAAAAGGAGACCATTACTTCTCTTCATATCACTTTGGTTTGTTAGTGGGGTATTTCTATTATACAACCTTTTACTTTGTTCAGAAGCATTCTCAGTCTGAAATATTGAAGATACAAAACAGCAGCTCTTCAGCAAGAAAACTGGATAATAAGACTTACCTCCAGGCTGTGTTGTTCTTCTTTTATTTATTTTTCTATGCTCTGTTGGCTGTTGATTTTAAAACGTAGAAAGCATACTAAACATGGCACCTTATGGGAGCCTACATTCTCAAACCAATACTGACTGCTGGGAGCGTTCAGGCGTTGATGTCATCGTGGTGTTTCATTGTAAATATTCTGTCTATCTAGATAAAATCTGAGAATAAGACACTTTTTGGCCTGTCTCATTTTGCTTTTTAATTTCTTCTTCTTAAGAGGCTTAAAAGCTGCTCCAATCAATATTTTATATGAATGCAGGTAAAATACTACATAACCTAATTACTTTGAAGAGGGGTCTGTTTACATTGACAGAGCATCAGAAAAGCAGCTATCTCTACAACTGCCGTCACCTTTATGCAGCATTTTAGTGACTTTTAGGTAATCGTTTCAGTATTAGGTAATTGTTAGAGCCAGAAATTGTTTCTCACTATTGAATAAGTGGTTATCATAATACGCGTCCCAAATGCAAGGGCTAGTAGGCGCCTACTGAACCTGCAGGGTGTAACCTCTAGTGGGAAATATTCAGGTGTAGTAGTATAAAGAGTGACAAAGTCTGTAAGAAAGCAGTTTGGGGGCAGCTGGATGGATCAAACAGGACTTTCACCACGGCAACTGTGGTTTGTACCCTGTTAGGGTAAGTTATGGAATGTCTTAAAGGAGCAGTGTGTATTATTTAGTTGTATCTTGTGGTGAGGTTGCAGATTACAACCAACACAACACCCCTCACAGCTTTCCCACTGCTCAGGGAATTACAGGGAACATCAGGAAATTTTAAAAACTCTTCTCCAGACAGGGAAAGTTAGGGAATTTGATATTCTTTTGGGCCAAGTCATGTAATATCTGGGAATTTTGTTTGCATGTTTACATTTTAGTTTATATTTTCCAGCATTCAAAAAGAAGTATTGTCAGCAAAATTAACTTTAGGTATAAAGAAGAGTCTCATATATATCATTTTGGGATGTGACCATTGTTGTCTTAGATCATATTTCTTATCAGTTCACAACTTACTGACATTGTTTTCACCACAACCTGGGAACATGAGCGGCTGTAATGTCACAAGATATTATAACAAAGCAATAAGTTAAAAAGACTTTTAAAACATTTTAATTTCCGCCCTTTCTAAACTAATCTGAATATGTATGCTAATTGTAATTATTAGATTTTATTGTGCACCGACAGAGCTACTGAAGGAAGTTAGATGTTAAATTGGATTCACTGCACTTGCATTGATTGCTGCTGGCAGTGTTAGAGCCATTTGTCTTAGCAATGTTAGAATTTCTTTGGTCTCCAGTTTGGATGGGGGCCAGCACCCTCATCTACAGCTGAGTGATTGGGGGAGGGGGAGAGGGCTAAGGGAGGGGGTGTAAATAGTCAAACAATTAGTCGCGTCTGCCCTGTGACACCCGTTAACCCTCAGAACTCCATGCTAATGAGAGCTGTGTAATAATTTCTGTCTAGCAGACAGAAGCAAGGTGTGCTTATTAAAGTGATGAAGTGAACAGAGGCTATGGTAATTAGATGTAGAACCGAGGCCTCTAATGATCTTCTCCCCTTCGCCTAAATAAACAAATCATTCCTGTTTGGTCTGCTGAAGCAGATGCATTATTGTAGATAATTACAGCAAAGGCGCATTTAAACCTTTTCTTTCGCATTGTTGACTGCTGCAACAGAGGACTCAAAACAACAGGAGGCAGTGGCTTGTGTTGTAATTATTAAAGGAATAGATGAGTTCAGCAGATTAAATCTATTTCCAGTGTGCGTTCCTGACCATTGCATATGCAGCTATATTCCCCAGATAAATGCTCCTGATCGTCAACGGCTTGCATATACTGTACCTGTACGTGTGCAGAGGCCGTGTGAGAGTTTGTGGGCTCTCGGGGGAAATGCCCACAAAGGCTCACATTTTTTAGTCACTGAGCTAATTAAAGTGGGAGAGCAGATGGTACAGACTTGCTTCGGACATAATGAGACGGTGAGCGGCGAGATGAACCGGACATGGCAGGACAGCTGTGAGAGGTTTGCGAGGTGACCAGAATTCAGGCATCTCCCAGGAGTGGGGCTTCACTCCAGCCAAGAGAGTGCAGTCACAACTCCCTGAAAACTTTCTGTAGCTTTTTAAAAAGCCACTGTTTACTTCCTCCAAACACGTGTTTGCTGATCAACTTTTGCTGGAAGTGAATAAAACTACCCAACAGTGTGTTTTTGTTATCTTTTTTTTCTCACCTCCTCAATAGTTCTATCTCGGCAGGTGTTTTTTGGTAAACACCAAATCCTCGACACCTGTTGCCAGAGGCTTTTCCTGTCTGTCGACTCTTACCAGCTCTGCTCCAACCGACACCCTGTCCCACTGCTGGGGAAATGAAAAAAAAAGAGAGAGAAAGCTACAAGTGTGAAATAAAAAACAATTTTTTTTTCTCTGGATCGAAGTTGAGTTGCACATGACCACAGCGTCAAAAAAAAAAAATCACACAAAGCAGGAATTCCTAGAGGTGCAGACAGTTCCTCTCAAAAGAGATGTTTCACGCACCTATTGTGCCTCGTGCGAGGAAGAGGTCGAGGCCAGCGGAGGCCAGCGTTACCAGGCGTGCGGAGGTGAAGTTCGAGGATGTCAGACTGTACCTCGTGGAGAGGAAAATGGGCAGCAGCAGGAGAAGCTTTCTGACCGAGCTGGCCAGGTCGAAGGGCTTTATTGTGGAAGACGTCCTCAGGTTAGGAAAAAAACGTGACTTTTTGTCGTTCACAGGGCTAAAAGCTTTTCTGAATGGGGAGCTGAAGACACGCAGGAATGAAGGTCGTCGGGGGGGATGCAGGAGTAGTTTCAAATACCAGACAGGATGGCTTGACCTTGTGGTTAGTATTCAAGGGCTTTTTTGTAACCGTAGCGAAATGGAAGTTTAAAATAGTCATTAAAGGCCTGATTCGGTTTGGTTGTACTGTTGTGATCCTGAAATAAACATTTATTTATAGTCTGGAGAAGCAGTTAAAAAATTATGTAATGAAAATCTGTGCACAGAATTTTGGATTTAAGTAAAACCTAGACTTTGATCAGAAACGACTGATCAGGCTCGAATAAAAAAGATGCAAAGACACTATTGGGGAGTTCTTGAGTGAGATATTCAGGGTTACTCTGTGCCATTTTTTCCCACACACTTCCACCCATTTAACTTTTTTCGAAGTTATCTTCCAATTAGCTAATTAGAGAGCCACTATTGTCTCGTGAATAGTTAACTACGAAGGGTGAGGGCATCGATACTGCCTCTGCTTCACCTTAGAGAATTTCATTTTGGAGCCATAAGTCACAGGTCCTACATTTAATATGTTTAAAGGCGGGGAAGAAATTGGTTAAACCAGCCGCAGCGAGAAAACTACAAACATTAGAGGAAAGGCAAACTTTTTTAACGAGTTTGGCGAAAGTTTTTCGTTAAGTCACAATAAGGAAGAGCTGTGTTGTGAGCTTACGACGGTGAGTCATCTATTGTGTGGTAATTATGGAAGCAGTACGGCTTCATTTTTTCTGCGTTGAAAGTATCTTTAAATCCCAAACTGTGAGCGCAGCAGAAGACCTCTGCTTGACACCAGCAATGCCTCAGTCAGGCTCCTGTGGGGCCATGCAGGGACATTGTTGACGCAACCTCCCATTGAAAAAAAAGAAAAAAAGTTTTTGAGGCTGGGCAGGTGGGGCTCAGAGTTTGAGCTTTTCCTGTGAGTGTGTGTGTGTGTGTGTGTGTGTGTGTGTGTGTGTGTGTGTGTGTGTGTGAGCGTGTGTGTGTGTGTGTGTATGTGTGTGTCTTCCGTTGCTTCACTTTCATTCACTGTGTGGGCCGTTCTTCAAATTCATGTTACCTTGAGGTTAAAAAGTGGTTGAAGTTAAGCATATGATTTAAATGCTATGCTCAGTATGCAGTCAATGTAAAAACAGTGTAGTGTAAAAAAAAATGTGTGTGTTTAATGCGTGTCTTAGTGTGCCTGCCAGCCGTGCGCCAGCTTGGCCATGGCAGCATTCCCAGAAACACAGCTTGAGCGCTCCTACGGTTACACTTGGCTTGATACAATTGTTTGAAACCAACGACAGGAAGTAGAGCGTGCCTGCCTCAAACTGACATTAATTCTGCAAGCTGACAAAACTGATATCAGCTGCAGTTTGATAGCAACACCTCCCGTATCTAGTCTTACACAAGTTATAGGCAGACTGCCTTGAGCATATGGTCAGATACGCTGTGCGCATTTCCCCAGTGCATAAAGGAATGTGTACACACACACACACACACACACACACACACACACACACACACACACACACACACACACACACACGTCTCCCCATGTCTAAATTTCAAGTCTGATGCATGACCGTGGATCCAAATATCGACATGTTTGTCCTGGCTGACTGATGATCTGCATCAAATGCTGTTTCACGAATGGTAATAACACAGACATGCTTTATGTTATGGCCACCAGTTCTAATTATTTTTGGTTAACTTTGTTTCTGAGAAATTGTGGTGTGTCCATCAGTTTGGCTGACAGGTCTCCATACAACAATATTCCTGAGCTCAGACACTAGCCGGAGTGGTCGGGGATTCAAGACCCTTTGTTGGTGCGGTTGTTAACAAGTAATTAACATTGCAGACAGCAACAGAAGCAGCCGTTAGCTCAGGTGACAGAAGTGAAAGACTGATAACTGGATGTTTCTTGCTGAAATGCACCTTCGTAGACATAATCAGCGTCTCCCCTGTGAGTTTTATGTTCATCACAGAACCAGATCTTTGGTAACACAGCTGATGATTGAACCAGGAGTTTCATGTCTATATCTATGAAATGAGCCACATAACATTTTCTATGGAAAAAAATAGATGTGGCTTTTATACACACTATAAAGTGGTGAGTGGAATAGCTACCTGGAGATATTATTAATCCTTAGCATTTTTCAAAACAATGGACCTTTGATTTTAGGCAGTTGAAGAAAAGTGTTCGACCTGGAGACAGTTGATTATGTCGACCAGTGAAACAATTGTCCTGGGCGCATTTCATCAGCTGTCGCTAGCTTGCAACATTTGTTTGTTCTTCGTCTTTGGTATTGTCCTAAGAGACTAGAGTTAAAGCGAACAGGTTCCAGCCATGCAGCATACGTACCAATTAATGATATTAAAATCTGTGATTTACTGTAGAGCTGGCAAGTTATAAGTTTGATAAGAAAAGGCATGGTTGTTATTTCCTTCCTTGTTTTCTGAGAGCTTACCAATATACTGTGCTTATTGCGATTTATTTATCACATTTATTTTTAACACAGTGTATCCACACAGAATAATGCAGTATCAAATGGTGCAGAACTCTGAAGCTATAGGCTGCTAGTGTTGCCTGTACTCTAGTTAGAAAGGACAATGTCTTGCAGGTTATGTGAGAGTGGCAAACTGCAACAGTTCAATACATGTCATACACTTGTGCTCTTGTAGTTTTTGTTTTGGACAGTTTGAAAAAAAAAAAAAACATCCACACTTTTTATGTGCCGTATTTCTTTTACATCACCCCCATTCAAGCTGCTTCAACATACACAGAAAACCAAAGTGTGACTGCCATGCATTCACTACACACTTGCTGTTTTGAGGAGTGTTTAACAGCAAACCCATTGGTTATTTTTTCATGTTTGTGATATGACATGTTGACAGATTGTGGAAGCTGCTCTTCTTGACTGAATATAATAGTATTTTAAGTCAATTTCCATATTCATTCATTTATTATCAAAACTAAAATTTTACTACTTACAACAGCCATGTGTATCTCTGTGATGAGGAAGGAGCAGCTGTAAGAGGGAAACAGATGAAACCTCAGCGTGGTGCAAAAAATCTGTTCTGGACATACTCTCCCTTTGATCAGCCTGTTGGTTTTGACTTTTGGAAGAAAAAGGAGGGTAGCGACTGACAGTAACAGGGCAGACAAACGACTCGAGAGAATTCTCCGTATCAAAGCCCATTGACTTTAGCCTGTCCTTGTGTCTGAGCTCAGAGTTCCACTGATTCTGGGAAGTACAATCTGGTGCTGGGCTGACTTCCTCACTCATTTGCATGCCAATCTGTTGTTTTGCATGCGATGCAGCTACACATTAAGATAAGGATCCCACATTTTATGAATAGATTATATTTAGGTAAACATGGCTCGAGGATAGAGTGTTTTTTTTTTTTTTTTTTTACTATTATCTTTAATCTTGTAGCAACATTGCAATTCAACCCCTCGTGTTTTTAAAGGACAATCAACCTACAGTGGTGCTTGAAAGTTTGTGAACAGGTTTTCACACAAGTCCTAGAAGTAGATAATATAACAAATGAGGCCAAAATATCATACTTGGTAATTTATTCATTAAGGGAAATTTTCTAATATTACATATCTGTGAGTGGCAAAAGTATGTGAGCTTCTAGGATGTTTAAAATTTTAATAACAGGGATCTATCAAAGTTTGACCTTTACAATACATGCATGTGGCAGTGTATCATGCCACAAACAGAGGAGATTTCTGAAGAGCTCACAAAGGATTGTTGATTCTCATCAGGCTGTAAAATGATACAAAACCATCACTCGAGATTTTGGCTTCACCAAATCACAGATGGATTGTGTACAGATGGACGAAATTCACTCCCCAGGAGTGATCGACCAGCAAAGATCACTCCAAGAACATGGCGTGAAAAAGTGCGTGAGGTCACAAAATAGCTCAGGGTAACTTTTAAGGAATTGAAGGCTTCTTTCATATTGGGTAATATTAATGACCATGAGTACACCATCAGGACAACACTGAACAACAGTGGTTTGCATTGCAGGGTGGCAAGGAGAAAGTCACTGCTCTCCAAAACAAACATTGTTGCCTGTCTGCAAAAATCATGTGGACAAGGCTTCTAAAGACATGTTTTATGGACATATGGAACCAAAACACCAAAACCAAAAATGGGAACTCTTTGTTTTAAATGAAGAGTGTTATTTTAGGAAAACTGCATTCCAGCACAACAACCTTATCCCATCTCTGAAGCTTGGTGGTGGTAGTATCATGGTAGAAAATCTGTCAGTGAACTGAAACTCAAGAGAAAGTGGGTCATGCAGTCAGACAACAATCCAAAGCACACAAGCTGTTCTGACGAAGAAAGGTTAAAGAAGAATAAAGTTAATATTTTGGAGTGGCCCAGTCAAAGTCCTGTCCTCAGTCTACTAGAAGTGTCGTGCAGGGACCTGAAGTGAGCAGATCATGTGAGGAAACCAACCAACATGTCAGAGTTTAAACTTTTCTGTACAAATGAATGGGCTAACATTTCTCCAAGCTGATGTTCAGGACTGATCAGCAGTTAGCAGAAACTTTCAGTTTAAATTATTGCTGCACAACCTGGGTCACACCAGATACTGAAAGCAAAGGCTCACATACTTTTACCACTCACAGATAGGTAATATTGGATAATTTTCCAAACAAATAACAACAGATAATATTTGGCTCTCATTCTTTTAATTGGGTTCTCGTTATCAATTTTTTTTTAGGACTTTTGTTCAAATATGATGATATTTTAGGTCACATTTCTGCAGAAATATAGAAATAATAGAAAACCACTAAGAGCTATCACTGTTCACAGAAAGTAAATTTAAGCTCTTGGAGGTAAAGTTGTGTCCTTTAGACACCTCAATTGTGTCTGTTTGAGCAGCTCTTTGTCCATGTCTTTGTAATGGGGAGGATTTTGTTTTAACATAGACCATCAGTGGCCAGATAGCTAGACAGCATGTTGAACAGATAGAGGATTAGTTTTGCCAGTGATTTGGCCAATTAGGCTTCAGCCTGAGCTCTGCTGGGACCTCCCTTAAGGGGTCTTTCCACTGCTTTACCCACGCCAACAGAGGAAGAGGAGGAGCATGCTGAGGGTAATTATGCATGGCTGGGCGCCCTGATTGGGTACGGTACTTAGATGCCGTGGCAGGAAGCGGAGACGAGGAGACCGTGATGTGATAAAAAAAATCTGTTGAGAAAGTCTCAGTGGAAACGAAGGAGGCACTGGTTGAATGAGTTCAGCTATCAAACAGTGGAGGGAGGCACTGAGGGTTGGTGGTGATTGTTGTTTACCCAGTGTGGATCCCCAAACAGCACAAGTCAGACTGTGATGCTGAGATCTGAGCTGCATTTCAAAAGCTTCACTTGCACCCATGCACTCTCTAAAATGCTGCTGAGACCAAGACAGGAAAGTTCTTTGTGTTAAATTGAGCAGCGAAGGAAATATTTCAGTCAAACAATCAAAGTCATGGAATTCTACTAATCCATTAACTGTATTTATATTTTTGTCTGCTTATTTTACATTAAGAGACATTTTATTACTTAAAGGCCCCAAAAGGGTCATTTTTAAAATCAAGTTGAACAGTTTTGGTTGGTTAACATAAGAGATTTACATGAGTGGGCGGGTCTTGGTTGGAGAAAGGTGATGTCACATGTTTTCAGGCACCAATCAGAAGTTAGCATCTTTTTAATCAAACCTTAGGTGGCTGTGTTGAGGCTGTGTTTATGGATCTCTCAAATTTGATGAAAACACACTCACACTGTCCTGATGAAGCAAATCAGCTGAATGAATAAATAATACATAAAGTTAATTTTTTATCAAAACATGTTGATTGTTGCTTATAAGGAATATTTATCACCAAAGAGAAGTAGTTAAGGTTTGGAACCAAGTTTTTGGGGTATTCAAAGTGGTAACAATCCAAATTAGTATATTTATTTATATATATTTGTCTTGGTTACATGTGAAAAGGATCGCTTATACTCTGCAATTCTCAGCTTTGCAGAGCTCTTAAGCATGTTTTAAGTTCATCAACCTGGACACTATTTTCCCATTATTTTTGGTTAAAGTGACTACACTTCAGTCGACATCCACAAAACAGGCTGCAATGTAAAACGTCGGCAGGCTTTTTGGAGTCAACATCTAGCTGCACCCGGTGGATTGCAGTTTAAGGCACTTCCGCATCGGCCTAATTTTTCAGAGCCAGAAGCTACGTCCACTTTTATGTCTATATCGCTCTTTATATCTATAGTCAATGGTCAAAATACTCCCTGCAGACTGGCCTGCATGGCGCAGTGTGTGCACTGTTAGCATCCATTGGTTGGACAACTAGCCACCACTTCAGTGTGTCCATATTAGGAATGGGTCATGGTTTTCAATACTCATTAAATGATAAAAAAAAAAAAATCATCACAGTGTATGCGATTAACACTACAGGCTTCCGCTCTCCAACTCTTACTTACGTTTCCACCGTTGCTGTCCTGCAACAAGTCATCTCTTGCGAGACTTCAGACCAACATTTTTGTTTCAGATTCGGTTAAGTGAAATTAAGCTTTCCTTAAAATGATGTTCACTCTTCTCCTTGGTTGTTGACATACCTAAATACAACCATAAACTGATGTTTTGAGTTTTCTGACAGCTCTTTTTTTCTCTCCATCCACAGCGAGGCGGTCACTCACGTGGTATCAGAGGACTGCCAGGCTTCATCTCTTTGGACGTGGCTAAAGACATGCGGCCTGAAGGATCTACCCATGATGCATGTGTTGGACATCAGATGGTTCACTGACAGCATGAGAGAGGGGAGACCTGTTGCTGTGGAGACCAGACACCTCATTCAGGTTTGTGTGTGTGTGTGTCACTAACTAAGCAGAAAGATCCAGATAGATATTGGGTTAGCACTAGATGGCACTACAAACCCAACAGGAAATTATAATTTGAGGAATGACAAACTTGTAATAATTCTTTATGAAAGAAAAGTACATATATATTTTCAATCTGGGTATATAGGCTTCTTCTTCCTCCTGCAAATCTATGAAGTCAAGGGGCTCTTAAAAGAGGACACATCCAACTCTCTCTCCGTGTCTGCTCGTATTACCACATTTCACCTCGCTGATAGCAAGAGAAACATCCTCCATATTGCGTGGGAGTGTCAAATGAACCCATCAGCTGGATGTCAGGGCTCAGAGCAGCCCACTAACAGAGACACATACACATGCGAACAGACGTGCACATATTTTCCCCTGTGAATGGCACTATGAGAGCTTGGCAGCATATATAGATCCAAAGTAAAGAAATATGTTGTCTCCTTTTTTCATTCTGCAGTAGAGAAGAGAAAAACACAAGCCAGGTTGCCATCTACGTTTTCAGTCACGAAGAAAGTGCACGTGAAATCCCTCCTTTTCTAAAAATGCTTTTGTCTTGCTTCCACATGGGCAGCCTAAGTGTGGCACATGGGTTTCGCACGTCTAACATCATTCGGAGACGAGGCTAATGATGCCATGCTGACATTTATTGACCCGTCTCCCCAGGTAACCGCTTGGCCCCACTTCTCTGCTTGTTTTGCAATGCGGCTCCTCTCGGAGGCAAACGAGGTAATACGCGGTGGCATTTATGCGCGCAGCGCTTCCAGTAGATTGTTTTTTATGAGTGATAAATCCATTTAAGGAGCTCCCATGTAGAGATAAAATATTCCCCAAACAGGCTACTTCTTGGGCACATTTGCCTGCGGCTCTTTATGGTAGTCTGAGGTGCAGCGTGTTTTACTATCATAAATATTCTATGGCAAGTCAGGGAGGAACTTAAGGTATTAAACCCATTGAAATGTAATATTTTCCATTACTTTCCTGACGTGCAGAGAAGCGGTGTAGCCTGTCTAAATGGCGATGTGATAAGATGTAGGGAATGAAAATGGAAATGATTGCCAGAGAGTCAGAGCTTGCATCTGGTTTGTGAATTGCTTTCACTCTTAGGAGACAGGTGTCTGAGGAAGTGGGTTAGTAGGTAGGTGCAGAGGCAAGCAGCTTCCCTTAAGAAGTGGAACCTTCCTGACCTCAGTGGCCCAAGAGGATTTCTTTTAACCCACCTGAGAACACTCCTCCGCCTGCATGACAGGCTTCAATGTGGAAAGAGGAACCGGTTCAGAGTGCACGAGTGGGCGGGGTACCGCAGTGCTTACTGTACCTTTTCATCTCAGCAGACGGTGTGGAAATGAAGCCCCGGAGTGCGTAGATTGCACACATTATTTTAGTTACATCTAAACCATACAGAAAAGGTGGAGAGGACACAGGAGAGAAGGCCAGGAGGGGATACTGCTGCCTCTGAGATCAGTCAGAGAGCTTTGACTTGCACACAGTTATAGGCCTGTATAATAACTGAGCCCAGATGGGGAAAACCAACCTCTGCATGCTGATGCACAGACGTTTGTCTCCACGGACCCGCAATCCCATATTGGATTAAACAAACTGCTGCTGAGGTGGAAAAGTGATGGAGAACCCCTGTTGTATTTAGAAGGAACGCAGTCGGGGAGTTTCTAAGGCAGTTTTACTTTTGATTGGCAGAAAAATTGTGCCGTGAAATATATTCAAAGTTATTCACTTTTTTTTTTTTTGTGAGGACAGGAAAGGCTCCTGGCAGAGAATAAATGATGAACATTTTTGGAATCCCTTACTGATTGATTCAGCCCAGCAGTGTGAGAGGTACCGGCTCTTTTCATTATCTTTTTGAGACACCCCTGTTCCTCCTGCAGCATCAGGTAGTCAACACCGACTGGTGACAATCTCCCCATCTTCCTCCTCCTCATCCTCATCTCCCGTCCGTATCATTCTCCCGCCCAATCCATGGGTAATTTTATGGACACAATGTTCCCTTTTGTGGTGTCTAATTGTCTGCAAGAATATTAATATTACATTGGTAATCCTTTTGACACATATATTACAAATGGGGAACCATTTCTTCGTCGAATGAAAAGGCAATTTACAGGAGGCAAATTGGATGATGGCAAGCAGATTTGTAATGCCACGGGTTAGGTAGCGTAATGGATTTGGATGCCACCAGACTGTGAGATGAGTGTCATTAGCCTGTTGCCCTGGAGACACAGTCATAAAAATAACTTCTCCAAGGCAAATGGCTCCATTTTTATGTAATTCAATTTGAACTCTTGGCTCTGTGCTCATCGGGAATAGCCTTACACACATTTACACGTTTAGCCTGTCAACAATTTGGGCTCAGAAATGAAGACAGTATATGATGGTGTATGCATGTGTTCACGAGTCTGTGGGTATTTTTGCATGCAGGATACCTTGCCCACAGTGACAGAAGGAACTACGCCCACTCCTGTGTCCACAGTCTCTCAGTACGCCTGCCAGAGACGGACAACCCCAGAAAACAACAACAAGATTTTCACAGTAAGAAGCCGCTGCTCTCACCTCGCTCTGGACACAGCTGCACTTTCACATGTTTGGCCACCAGAGGCTGTCGCTCTCACTTTGCAATGTAAAAAGCTCCCCACCTAATCTGTTCTGCTCTAATTGGATGGCTTGGCTTGCTTCACTCACCGGCGCTCTGACACAACTCTCCCTGAAATACATTAACCTGCAAATGAGTAGCATCTGCAGCTGCGGCACGGCCGAGGCGCAACAGCTGACACGTCCACGATCCCTGCCATGGACACGCCCGGAGGCGCCGTGCGCGCCGCCAAGATGGCCGGTGGACGTGACACTCCTCGCAAGCAATGATGGATCTGTCCCTCGGCCATCTGGTGGGCAGAGTGGGAGGGAGGGGTGGGGAAAGTGGGCGGCTCAGGAAAGGGGCCGCTCAGGTTCTTCCCCTCCACAGAATGGCAGCGAGGATAATTGACTGAGGTGTTGATGAGCGTGAAAGAAAGGGAAAGTGATGTTGCACCGATAATGGCAATTTAGCTGCAGGTGCAGAGTAACAAACAGGTCAGAAAACAGGAAGAAAACATTAATCATGTAGAGCCTTTTTCATTCTCAAACTGAAGCTGTTTTCAGTTCCATAAATGTAAAGCTTTGTTACCCTTCTCTTTTTATTGTTATAAATTGAATATCTTTTGTTTCTGACTTAAAAAAAAACAACAAGCAACTAAAAAAATGTCATTTGCGGCTCTGGTAAACTGATTGACATTTTTCCAGCATTTTATGGAGTCAACAGTTAATCTAAAAAAATAATTAATCATACAATAATTGCCAGGATTAATCCATAATGGAAATAGCAATTACTTCTAAATTGAATTGCCCTGCTGTGACCTAAAGGGACATTCACAACATTACATACAGAAGAAAAAGGGACTACATGCAAAAACACATCATCACTCATTTCCATTTAGCTTCTTCTAATCTGTCTCAGAAGCAGTGTCTTGGTGCTATAGTTGGCCCTGAATATGAAAGTGGTGGTCTGAGATGTGCGATATTACTGTGAACTGATTGGCAAGTGTGTGTCTGTGCGTGTGTTTGTGTGGGAGTGTGGAGACCCGCTGATGAGTTCCTGTAAGACCTATTAAGCACAGCTTACCGAGGGCCTGTGAGGCATCTGTTTCATAATGACTCTTTACTTCCCGGTGATGGCAAATGTACATAATAGATGCACATACGTGTACAGATATCCGCCATGGCCCGCTCGCCTGTGTGTGTTAAAACTCTCACACACACACACACATGCACACACACATGCACAGACACGTGTACACGTGGACATGGACGGGCAGATACAGATGAGCACACCCACACATGGCTCACCTGGGGAGGGCTGCTGTTCAATTCTTCATCCCCCGTTTCTTTCCACGGCATTAACTCCATAATTAGCAATCCCACTCAATTTCCTTATCCCCATGATTAACTCATTATCTCCACATAAAGCCACATCAAAGGAGCCTTTTCAGGGCAGAGTGAAAGGTTGTTCTAGCCGTGGACTTTAGGAAACAGCAGGTAAAACACTTCACTGAGGCAGACAAAATGCAATTACAATACAGACAGGAATAAAAGAAATGTCTTGTCTTGCCCTTTGACTGCAAACAGAGTCCCTGTTTGGAAATAAGAAGCAGTCAACCAGCAGACAGGATATGATACTGTAGTGTGGCAGTGCTAATGAGGGGCAAGCTATTGATCCACAATAGTAAAGCAATGCTTGATCTGTCTCGATGTCTGCTTGAACGCGAGGGACAGTAATGATGCATCTAATGAAAAGGCTTTGGAGGGGACAGAGAGACTCTAAAATGTGTATTTGTGCATCTCTATGTTTCTACATATTTCATTTCTTGCTTGTCTTTTTGTTGGTATACAGTACGTGTGGTGGCAAACTGAAGAGTTTCCTAGTTATCTCCTTATTTCATTGATCTTCAAAAGGCAAATCTGAACTGATAGATGTTAAGTATTTTGTCATTGAGAATTAAGGGATAGTGGGAACACAGTTTGTACTGCAATTCTACTGGCATTTATTTGGTTTCGGGGGCTTTGCCATCCAGTGTCACATTGCTGGAAGGCGGCCAGATATGGATTACTGCTGCGTCTTCATGGATGTTGTCAATAACGTGCTTGAAAAGTTCATTCTCACTCATTAGCAAGTTCGATGTCAGCTGGCAGCCCTGCAGTGATGAGTGGTCTCAGAGGAGAAGGTGGGGAGAATTTTTAACTCAAACCTTTTACAACTTTTCTCACAAAAGGAAGTTTTAATGCCACAGATTGTTAATAAATATACAAAATTATATACAGCTAACTGTTGAGACAACATCTTGCTATATTAGTTTGTGTCTTCTTTTAGGCTCCTCTTCCGGTTAAGCACAAAGCAGTGGCCCTGTATGGTTTTGGCACATGCAGTGCTGTGTGCCAGTGCTACTGTCACCTAGCAACCAAAACCGTATGAGCTTGTCTCAAACAAAAAAACGAAATGCCCTACCAATCCAACTCATGACTCACAAAAGCTAAACTCCAAGATGGCAGTTTTATTCACAAATATTTGATCTTCATAGTACTTTAGCTGCTTTGCATAATACATATAATGAATGCCACCAGATGGAGTAACATGATTTTAGATAAAGGACCTTAAAACTTTCTAACAGAATATGGATGGTAAAGTCCAGCAACATGTTTCACTTTCAGATCAGTGAAAGAAACGCCCAATCACAAATTTGAGTTATAGTGAGAGATTTTTATCTAATTTTCAGCAAGAAGGTGTGAAGGTGTGAATTTACCAAACTGTCAAACTATCCCTTTAACTACTGCAAGAGATAATGAGGCCCACTGAGGCCACAGTGGGACTTCACAACGTCTGGATTTGTCTTCATATTTGTATAAACACACGACATCAAATGAAAAGCCTGGCTTGTTTTAGTGATACCCATAAAATAAATGCATAAAATTGACCAGATTTTACAGTTGATCCACCAAACCAATTTATTTTACAAAGATACAATGAAGTTGAGTAAATATTCAACACTTTCCGGCTTTAGATGACACGGTTTGTTCGTACAGCTGTACGTGTAGAGAGACAAAGTCTGAGGAAAACCAGGCAATGATTCCAGTAAGAAGGGGTGGAGAGGAGGATTCGGGGCAGCAGGACGCGGCGGTGAAGGAAGAGGAAGTAGGTGGTGCCGGTATCAGGAAGCGAGGATGAGCATCATCTCAGCAACAGCACCCCAGCGAGGTGTCAATCACACCCTGGCAGCAATCGGCCCTTCATTCCACAGCCGTGCACTATTGATTTATTCATTGCCGCTCCCTCTTTATCTCTCACCGTCTCTGCTTCCGTCTCTTTCACTCCCGAAACACTTCTACCTGCCCTTTTGTTATGTCTCACCCCCACGCACCCCGATTCTTGCTGTGCTCTCGCTCACTCTTTTTGTGTCTTGCTGTCTTGCTCTCGCTGTGAGTGGGAAATCCACATTGTATTAACACACACAAGTCGAGCTTATAGCCTCTCTCTTCTTTAAAAAAAAAAAAAAAAATCTGCTTTGCCTCGAGTCTTCTGCTGTCATAATTCCACCGTAAGCCTGACATACACCGACACGAAAATTGACATTTGTGTCTTGGCTGATTGACGTACAGCCTCAAATACCTTTTCTTTGATAGCAACACACATGCAACACAAATATACTGTACATACACTCAGATACGTACAAGCAAGCACATTGACAAGACTATTGAGTGGAGGGGAAGAAAAGAGTAAGTAGGGTAAAGCGGTACAGAGAGGAAGTTGTAAAACATCCAGAATTTGTTTCCCTGCAGCACAAGACCTCCAATGTATTGAAAACAAAAATACCACGGATGAAGAGACGGGCGGAGGCCGTATGGAAGTAATGAACCTTCAATGCATCAAATTGATTTTCCTCATTCACTTGGTGGAGTTCAAAACCTAAAGAGTCAACAAACAAAAGCTATAAAGATCAGAAAAGGATTAAGCAGTTGAGTTTTGTTGGTATTTGGTTGAAAAATAAAATTTGCCACTTTTTAAGTGGATGTGCAATCACTGTGATGGTTTACAACAGAGTTCCCTAACCAGTAGCTCTGGGCTCTGGGTAGCTCGTGAGCTTCTGTTTGAGTATGTGTGTGTGTGTGTGTGTGTGTGTGTGTGTGTGTGTGTGTGTGTGTGTGTGTGTTGTATCATTTTTTTCTTGTTAACGTAAAAGAAACTCATTCAGCTGGTTTGGTGGAGCTCAACTATGTGAATAAATTCATTTTGTCAAAGCAGCTCTCAGAAAGGTTGGAGCACCTGGTTCACAAGGTGCAATCAAAGGTTCAGAAACCATTTCTGTTTCATCTGAACGAAGCGCAGCACAGGAATAAGCATGGAGCAGGCAGAAGCAGTAACTTTTGCGAATAAGTATGCCAAGTTATGTCACTTGATCAAGATCAGCACCTTAGTTACACATGTTTTTGTGAGCACTTGTACGTGCGCATTTGTGATTTGGACCTGGAACTTGAGTAGCGAGCACACATCAAATTTTGTGTCAAACTCAAGGAATCTGCAATCGAGACCTCAACGACAATGAAGCAATCAGCTGGGCGACGTGTTTTGAGAGGGGCAGAACTTCACTGTTCAAGACCAAAGAAGGTCAGCAACCAAGAACATGATGGTGGTTTTCTTTGACATTTGCGGGTTTGTGCTCCACAAATCGTCAACACAGACTTGGACCGATTCAGATACATCTGAGTGGAAACAGTCAGTGCAAACGATCTGATCTGTTGTCCAATGGCAATTGTGTTCTCCAACATGACAACGTGTGATAACGTCCAAGTTTCCCTCTACTTTCCAGATTTGGCTCCCTGCAACTTCCTTCTGTTCCCCAAAATCAGGTTCAAGCTGAAGGGTTGCGGTTTTGACATTATGGAGGAGATCCAGTGTGAATCGCAGATGGTGCTTAACGTGTTCCCAAGGAGCGTTCCCAATGTGGCAGAAGTGAAGGGAGCGGCGTATGGCTGCACAAGTGTCCTGCTTTGAATAGGATGGTGGCGAGATTCAGACCCCGAGCTGTCTGAGTTGCTAGTGGGTGCTCTACATGCTGCAGCAAAACAAAACTTTGGTCTCTCTACTTGTACTGCAACTCGATATGTTTCCAACATAGAAAATAATATCCCAACGTATGAGTGCAGAGGAGGTTATGGACAAGGATTCATTTTACAATGTTTTGGCTGACTTGGATTTCCAGCTGTCTTTTTTTTGAGTATACGGCTGAAGAAATGCACCAGAGAGGAGATGTGTTGCGGGGACCATCCGGTCAAAGAGCAAACAGAAGCAGAATCATCCTGCTGCAATGCATTTCAATGTGGGCAGTTTTTGTTGGATGCTGTCGCTCTTGCCGACTGACAGAACCTGTTGGTTCGTTACTACGCGTGAAAGTTTTCTCCTTAACTCACGGTTGAAAGGATAATGACTATAAACTGGAAAAGGCAACTAAAACCAGCAGGGCTGAGAGGGTAGATGACCACTTAATATTTTTGTCACCTGTTTGTAACACCGGGTTAGTGTAGACTAGACCCAACTGCACAACTTATGATACAGAAAGTTCAGTTCAGACAGTTCAGGCACTGCTCAGAAAAACTCAGCTTTCTCTGTCAATGAAGCACACACTGAAGAATGCATCGCTTCAGGTGACTACATTTACCACCAACACTGAGTGGACATCTGCATAAAAAGGTGAATTTTTACTTTTAATTGTTTTGGAAAATGTATTATTGATGGTGTTCATAAAAGACTCGTGAAACTTTTATCCTTCATCAAAGTTAAAACTTGAGAAAGAGGGATGATTTAGAATTATGGCCACTACTTATTCATTAGAGATGAGATGGATTAAATTCATCTCCTAGATGTTAATCGTTGTAAAACTCTTCTCAGTGGGTCCTCTGACCTCCTTTCATGGTTTCTTTTTGCGCATGCAGAGAGGCGGGTTGCTGTGCGAACATGACTCGCAGGCATGTCCATGATATCTGGTGGTGGGGGGTAAATCGGCGTGCTATATCAACGTCCCTGCGCACTAAGTTTTAACTCCTCATTAATTAGATGAACGCATATGCAGGGTGGATTTTGGAGCCTGCAGCGCTGACTGCACACAGCTGCTACGACTACATGACAGTTGACAGCCTTGTGCACAGGGTGTGTATAAGTGTGTGTGTGTGTGTGTGTGTGTGTGTGTGTGTGAGAGAGTCCTTAAGTACACCTCTAGCATCAGAATCTATGTTGCCCCCATTAGTGGAAATAACTTCTTGCAGGTGTTTTTCTTGAGTGTCCAACAGTCTCTGACGTAGGCTTGACCACTCTTCAAGATGCTTGAGGGTTTTCTTGTGTGTCCTGCTGCCTGTTAAAGCCGATTGGAATCTGCACCACTTGTAGATGGTTTTTCTTACCTTGGATTTTTTTTTCTGGAAAGCTATAAAGAGCTCTTTTGGTCTTGATATGATACCACACACTTCATTAGCAGAGAGATTATCAGACCCTATAGATTGCTGGAGGTTTAGATGTGACAGGTTCCATGTGTTGCTGCCCGAGGAGGTTCTAATAATTGGCACCTAATCTAGAACCCCTGATTCCACTTTGATGGATCTGAAGGTGTGTTGAATGTGAACTTACATTTTACGTTTGATTGATGTGTTTTTATTTTTGGAAGATTTAAAAAATGACCACAAAATGTTAATTTTATCTGTTTTTTGTTTGAGTATATCACCTTTATCTGTAGGCATGAATATTTGCATGTTTAGTAATGTCAAAAAAGCCAACAATTTCCATATACTTAGTATGTCTGTGGGTTTGTCAATCTAAGTCACCCTTTTAAGATAAGATAAAACAAGATAATCCTTTATTTCACATGATTAATAGTAATCTAAGCCCTCTATAATTTAAAATGTTAAAAACAAGGTACGAATTTTAATCTTCATGATTTCAGTACAGAGATTTTTCAAACGTTGCCTTTATGCAGGTTAAAAAAGAAGATGACTCCAAATGTACAACATACGTTAAGCAGATAAATGTTGTCTTTCTTTCATGTACCTGCTTCATTTGATAGAGTTCATTGTTCCCATTAAGAATCTACACTTTATGTTGTTGTATGGATTGTCTTTTTGGCTGGACTGCACCAGCAGGGCCCTGTAAAGGTGAAAGTCTGTTGCTGAGTGAGTGATCAAAGTTACGCGATAGGTCGGCCAAATGCTGGATGACCACTTCCTGTGTCCGTTTCAAATGAAAAGCTCATCTTATCTTCTTAACCGCTTGGTCCGATTTGGATTATTGTGAAAGGAGAAAGCATCCCCGTTCCCTGCAACATCCTCCTTGTCCCGGAGGATCCGAAGCTGCCTCGCAATTTTTTTCCTTCGGTCATTACCCAGAATTCATCGCTATTGATCGGAGTAGGGATGTGGACTGACCGGTAAATAGTGAGCCTTGCCTTACTGCTCTTCTTCATTACAGTCTGGTACATTGACTTCATTACTGCTGCAGCTTTTCCAGCCTAATGAAATGAAAAGCCTTCTAGCGTTTCATACATGATCCAGACAAACACTAGGTTTTGACCTAGTCTTTTTATATTTGGGATAAGCCGAAGTTTAACAACTGTTGTTGTTATTGTTGTGACTGAGGTTCTGCTGGCTTCGGTGCATTAGTCCCAGCACATCTATGCAAACTGCTCGTAACACATCCGGCTCACTAAACACAAGCGTGCCCTTTCACCTTTCCAGCAACAAGCTTGCTTTTCCTATTTGTCGCATACTGTGAGGAGAGCCCAGCTGTGTGTGTGAGAGAGTTTGTTTGTGTGGTGTAAAGGGTCGGTCCCTTCCCATGTGCTGCAGTAAACGGGTCAGTGCGTCTCCTGGGTGAGCTGGACTACAGTCTGCTGCTCACTGACCTGAGGCTGCATGTCTGCACAGGACTGCGGGTGGTGCAGTGACCTCAGATAGCAGATCGGCTGGAGGAAAATGAACGAAGGTATGTGTGTGTGTCGGAGTCTATCCGGAGCTTCGGTAACACCGAACTGCTTTAAGTTCAGGTCCTGGATTGAAAATTTGTTTTGTCCTTTTAGTGGCTTTCAGTATTTGTCCTTTAGGCACTGGCAGAATGGTATTAAACTGATATCAGTTTGTATCTTTGTACTCTCTTTAAACACTACTGATTTAAGCACTACATAAATGGCAGAGCAGCAACACACAAGCGTTAGCATAATATACAGTGCTGACCCAAATGTTAGGAACCATTAGACTCATTTTGAGCTCGTAGGGCTCGTAGAGAAGACCACTCTGTGGCTGGTCTTCTTACAGCTCCATTAATCACTTATTGATGTTGAATTAAATGAATGTAATGTGAGGGTCGCTTGTAGTGGGCGTGCAGTTCTTCACTCTATTATAAAGCATTTTTGACAGTGATCACAGCCAAATGCACCGGCCTGTAGAAACACAGATACAAATATATATACAGTTGGCGTCATGCCTGAGAACTGTAAGTGAACCCTTCTCTGGCCAGTGCAGCCAGCCTGGTGTTGTGCATGTTGGCTCACTGTCACGTGGTCATGGTTTACTGGGACACTTGAGTGCAACAATAATATTGTTAATGTTTTTTAAAAACTCGAGCTTTTTGCTACTATAACAAGTCAAATTGTATGTGGTGAAAAATGGCTGTCAGTTTACCAAAATTATCTATAAGTCAATCAAACCCGAGGACTAAAAGAGCCATTTGATTTCTTAGAAGTTGTGTGACCAGTCCAGTCATATATTTAAGCTCTTTTTGGATGGTTGAACAGTATCTCTAATCCTCTAATGTTTTAGTTGATGGTGGCTAAATGTCATGATTTCCAACAATTGCTCCCACCTCACTGGCCTGGTGTGTGGAACTGACAAGATAGTCAGTGTATGAGTTTCAGACTCCAGTGGACAAATTTATTCAACCATTTCAGTTTCATTCACAATGGACGTCAATTCATTCAACTTACTCAGTGGGTAAGCGAGGGTTGGATCTTACTGAGAACACTACGCCCCCCCACCTATACTGGAAACCTGAATGCACCTCAGACACGTCAATTAAACCAGGCACCCCCCCAGACATACCTAATATCTAATTAATTATGGAATTATTTTCATAAGGTCCACTGAACACTCATCAGAAAGAGTTAATTTAGCAAATGATATCATAATGACTTGTTGCAAAAATCTATTCACTGTATTTCATGAGAGAAGTTAATGCTTTCTGAAAGGGAGTTTATTGTTTCCAGCTCCCAGTGGCCCTCAGTGGTATTGAACTTTTAGGAACTTCCTCATTGGCTTCACTTTTCAGATCCATATACTGTCTATGGCTGTGTCGTACTGTATTAAACATTTTGTACATGAGGCAGTTTCGTGTGTTGTTTCAGTCACTGCTTATCATTACTGTTGTCATACAGAAGTACACTTAACAGACATTATGCTCCTTATCAATACACAACATTAATGAACAAGACAGACAGAAGGTGGAAGGCTTTGGTCTACTGTAATGGGTTTTCTATTAAAAACCAAATGACAGAAGCACAATTTGTTCTTTGAAGGAAATGATAAAAGTTTGAAAAAAAATATAAGACATCATTGGAGGCGTGCTGAGGAAAAGGACATCATTTTAAAATACACAGTAAAATAGGACATGAACAATTTGTAAAATATGATGATAAAAAGACAATGCAGTTATGAAATTTCTGGCATTTAAAAGCACAACGCAACAGACTTTGAATTTTTTACAAGAATACTTTTCATGACGCAACATGTCAATATTTTGTGTTATGTGCTTCTATAAATTATTGAAATATAATAATAAAATCACTTTTCCATGACATATTTGATATGCTACTCTTTAGTAGATAAACTTCTACTGCAGTGTAGTTTTTCCTTTTTTTTGTTAATGTCTGTTTTGATCATTTTGAAGCTGGCTGCTGGCTAAATAGAAAGAAATGGAAAGAACTACGTAACACTTTATTTCGGAGAATTCTACCTTCTTTCTTTAATAAAAAAAACAAACCACTTATTTTTTCAGGAAAATGCTGCCTATTAGAAATGATGGTAATTCTACTATAGTCACAACCCCACTGCTCTTTATTCCTCACAGCACCAACATGCTCCATCTCAGACACATTTGGAATGTTTTGTTGTAGCCTACATGAGAGTATTACTTGTTTAGCTAATGGATGGCCATAATGATGATGATCCAACCCCCCTGTGGTGACATGTTTTCCTCCCTTTGGTTCTGCCACAGTAGCTCATCACTCCAGCAGCAGCACAGACTGTGAAGCAGTCCACCTGAACATGGTGCCAAATGTTCTGCTGAGTGCCAATATACTCTCGTTTTAGAAAGTGTGGCACTCAAGTTGTTTCATGAAGTATTTTTTTTCTCACTTTATTCTCTTGCAATATGATGAAAATAAAACGCATACATTTTGAATGTTTGTCATTTTCTTACCATGAAAAAATTTAACAAATTATAAAAAAAAATTTGTGAATGAATGACTGGAAACAAAAGAAAGACAAGACATTATTGGAGGCGTGCTGATTTGGTGAGGGTAGTACCACCGTGTGGCCATTTATTAAGCAATGAATTAAATCTCGAGGAGACCAAAACCTAAACATGTTGACTTTACTATAGTAGAAAAGAAGTACAGTAGATCAGACAATCATCAATCACAACTTTTTTTCTTAAAAAATAAACCAGTCAAAATAGCTGATTATTATCCTGTCAGTTTCACAAAACCCATCACTGATTTTATTATTCATACATGGGCATTTTCTTTTGTGATGTGTCAAAATGTCTTCTGTGAAAAGATATGAGCATTTATGGAATTTGTGTTCACTTTGCTTTTAGCTCTGTTTTGGTCCCAGCTCCTGAAATGAATATATGTCTCTTCAGGTTTTAAGAGCTTTTTGCTGAAATGGTTTAAAAAACAATGCTGAGGGTCAGGTTTGTAAGCCAAAATAACAAAACAATAAGCTGAAAAACACTAAAATACTCCTTCATATATGGTAATTTGATCAATGTTTGATATTGGAACATTGATTACAGAAGCTTTAAATCATCAGCTTCTGTTAGCGCTCTCTCTATGCTTTCAACTACATCCAGTCTTCATTCCGGGATCCTGGCTGGAGCCTATTGGAGCAAACATGTTGCCTTTGTAAAGCTAAAGTCAATGGCTGTCCCCTGGGAAGCCTGTTGTGAACAAGTGGAAAATGACAGGTTCCTGTCTGGTGTTTGCCAGCCTCTAATGTTCCTGTCTGGTCATCCAGAAGAGAAGCAACATGCAGCAGGTGCTACTGAACAGGGACAGTGACAGGGAGGGCAACAGAGGCAGAGAGGAGGGATAGAGGGACGGAGGAAGGAAATGGAAGGTGCTCCTGTCCCTGTCCAGTTTCCTGTACGGGTCAGTGCTTCTCACATGTGAATGCACACCTGACACATTTTTGTTCTGCCTCTCTTTTCCTTTTTCTCTTGTTTAAGTGGATGATTTATGCAACAACTCTACCTTGTAATGCTTATCTACTCCATCTTACAGGTGGAATAATGCATTTTTTCATGTTCTCCTACATTATTCTTCCGTCTGCCTTTACCTGTCCTCGCCTCCGTCCCCCTGTAGGATGCGTTTGAAGTGCTGGTGGAGAGCTATGAATTCAACGAGATCGAGGGCCCATGCCTGGCCTTCAGGAGAGCTGCATCTGTCCTGAAGAGTCTGCCCTCGGCGGTGCAGTGTCTGGGGGCCACCAAGGACCTGCCCTGCCTGGGGGAACACACCAAGGCTGTCATGGAGGTAAGGCCCATGTTCTGTATGCAGACAAAGTTTACTCAATTCAGAATCCAGCTGACAGTCAATACATCTGTTTTATATTTTGCGAGCGGTGCTGTCACGAAGCAACAGAATTTAATTTGTGCAGCTGTAGTAAATGGAAAGGACTGCGGACTTTTTAATGCAATTAAATCCTAAATTGTTGTCATCATTCCACGGCTGTCCATCTTTTATCATCTGGGTTTGATTTTCTGACATCAAAGCTCGTGAAAGTTTTCAGAAGCCAACTCTCAAACTTTCAAACCAGCTACACTTTAAAATTATTTTGCAAACAAATAATGATGCAATGTTTACTGTGATTGATTACATCTTCCAACATGCAACTTCCAGGTCTCTCTCATTAACTCTCATATAAGGCAGTAACACTGACCACTTTGCAATGGTAGTTTATCGGTGAATAAAAGACATGTACATACGCTATTTACTGATATGACAACTAAGCTATTCCACTAAGTTACCACAGCGAGTGCATTTGAGAGCAAATTTTGCTTTCATTTTTTTTATGTTGGTGGCTCTGTCACATTAGTTTATGCCACTTCAGTTAAAAAGACGTTTCACTATTTGTCTGGTTTTTTTCAGTTTTGTGAAGGATTGCAGAAACACTAGAATTAAATGTTTACTATGAATTACTATTTACTACAGTGACTTCATCCAACTGTTTCCCCGCCTATGTTGATAATAAGAGCAGGAAGTTCTTGATAGATAGTTGCAAGACAGACAGGAACAGAGCACATGAAGATAGTTGTGATGGGATGAATTTCCCCACTGTGGGATTAATAAAGTCAATCTTATCTTATGTTACTGACTATTGCAGACTGTTTGTTTTCTGATTGAATCGTAAAATCATAATTGAAATTTTGTAGTTTCATATACCTTTGTTGCACACTGAGACACATAAAGGTACGTCCATGAGTACATCGATTTAGAATAAATCCTTAACCATAAATCAACCTACTAAAATATTACAGTTGCTATTGCAAGTTATTGTACAACAGGGTGTGCATGAACACAATAATAAACCAACACAATAAAAATAATACATGAAAAAAGGGGGTGTACAGTGTCCATTATGCACAACATTACTGTGGCCCCCACACCTTTAAAAAAACAACTCAGCAATACATCGAGGTGGGCTTCGGCCCTGCATTATACAAAAAAACTAATGTTTGTTGAAAATGTTGGTTGAGCTGCTGCGTAAATTTAAAGTTATGAAGTGAATCAAACATAATGCACATGTACCACAAGTTAGTAAGGAAAGATGGAAAAGAAAATGCACTCAAATCACACCAGGCTCATAAAGATTAAAGTGAATATGATACCATCCTCAACCTTGAAAAGCACTACACAACAGGGGACCTCGGATTCCAGGGCTGATCGATGTGGGCCGAGTTATTAAAATCACCAAATGTTTATTAACGGTTCTGAACAAATATTCTGTTTCCTGCTGTTTGAGTTTCTTGTGTGCAGCTGAAATTAGTGAGCTTTGTTTTTAAAATGAAGGTTTCAAAGTCAGAACAGATTAAGAGATGGACAAACACATTGTACTTGTTGACAGCAAGAACCTAAAATAACACCAGCATTCTCCTTTTGATAAAGTTGTTCCAGTGGGACCGCAGAGCTTTAAGGAGGTGTCGTTTACAAAGTATTTCACACCATCAAATTATTTTTTGGTGGCATATTCCTTTAAATTTTGCTCAACAACAATGTAGCTAAATCAGTAACCATCTCTCTCAAGGAGAGGCCAAAGTGGGATTTCATCTTGCAGAACCCATTTGCTGTCTGGCATTGAAGGTTAAAAGAAATTCAATGTTGAGTTTAATCTTTTGAGAATATATGAAAAGTACTTTTTAAATTTCAGGTTGACAGACACTCAAGCAAAAGTTTCTCTACACGTCAGACATCAGACAAATTTATTTTGTCTTTGAGTAAAAAAATAAAAGTCCTTTTGGGTCACTTCATTCCCTCACCTACAGTGGAGCTCAGGGCAGAAATCATGGCAGGCTGTCAGGGAAAGTGGTGAAAAATGTTTGCTTGGAGAAAACGGCGAGTCCCTGTAGGATAACAAGGTGAGCTCTGCAATCCAACTCCCTGACACGTTAAACCTAACATACACACAGCGGGTCTCGAGTGCAACTTTCCAAATCTGTCAAATCTGTCAGCGCCGAGGCAGATTCATGAAACAAAATAACATAAATGTCCCACGGAGACCAAATTAGACTGCCAGAGAATGACCTCTCCCGCTTGTTGTTCTTCCACAATGCAGACGCACGCCTGGCGGCGAGTTTTTCTTTCGCTAGGTTGTCGCTTTTGAACAGATCGACGCTCAAAACAAGAAAATGACATGACACGCAAAACAAAGTGAAACCAAACAGAGTAAAAACAAAATGTTTGATGTGCCTGTGAACATCGGAGTGACACTCTGTCAGCTGCGGCTGAACCGCTCACTGCTGACTGAGCATCCAAAGTGGGGGAAAAATATGAACCTACTGACATGAAAGTCTGGGAGCACTGAGGCAGAGTTGGGGATGAATAGTCAGTATGTGTTTTCTGCATGTGTGTGTGTGTGTGTGTGTGTGTGTGTGTGTGTGTGTGTGTGTGTGTGTGTGTGTGTGTGTGTGAGAGAGAGAGAGAGAGAGAGAGAGAGAAGAAGAAGTGTGTCTTTCCCAGAGCAGGGAGTGTGTTGGAGCATTATCCTTGTGTTTGAGGTTGGCCTTAGCTGGAGGCTTAAAAAGCAGAGGTGGACGCGTGGATGCATCATTGAGCAGTGAAGGCTGCTTCAAAACTGCACTGTACTCACACTGTGGATCTGTGGTCCACTGGTTCATTGATACCGCTGTCATTCCTTCATACACAGCCTTTTAAATGCACACACATTCTTATTGTAAAGCACAAATACAGAGGAACACTTTCACACTCTCCCCTGAGAGCAGCTGATACTAACCAGTTAACTACCACCTGAATTTTACGCCCTCACATAATGAAGGCATTTAAAATGTGACCAGCAAATTAGCTGGTGCTCTGCAGAGAGCGGCAGACAATTAGACGCCGAGCAAAGTTGTTTCAGAGCAAACAAAAGAAGCGAGGGAAAACATTACCCAGGGATTTTTTTTATGCATGCCATAAAACCGGCATTAATCCCAAAGTTTCACAGCACTAAGGTTGTTATTTCTTGAAAAGAAGAGAAATGGAAATGAGGACACCTGGAAATGTTTTTTCAAAATGGGTTTCAAATTCGGGGGCGACTTGTTAATAGTTGAACAGAAAGGAGGGGAAAACATGCCGATGCAGACGCCGCTTCTCTTAATAACATCAGCTATTTTTATGTGTTGCAGGAGATCATTCAATGTGGCCGTTCATTTGAAGTCGAGAAAATACTCTCTGATGAAAGGTATCAAACACTAAAGGTCAGTGGATGAAAAAACTTTGAGAAAATAGGCTTTCTTGCTTTTTAAATGCTGTGAAATAGCTTTGCGTTTGCCCTCTCTGTAAGGACACAGAGCTCCTCGAAACTGTGAATGCTAACCTCTTCTGAGAAGAGCCTGTCATTTTCAGAGCTTGTCTCCTTGATTACGTCCTTACCTCGTTTCCTGCCAGCTGTTCACGAGTGTGTTTGGGGTTGGACCGAAGACGGCGGAGAAGTGGTACCGCAGAGGGCTGCGCTCATTCAGCCACATTCTGGCAGATCCCAGCATTCGTCTAAACCGGATGCAACAAAGTGGTACATCAACATGTCACAGTCTTCACTCTGCCACTTCACAAATTATTATAGAAAATCTCCTACTCCAGTTTGCTTCTAAGAGAGACTCATAGGCGGAATTTCTCCAGGGGGGCCGGCGTGTCATTTGGGACTTTTTTTTTTTTTTTATCCTTTTTAATCCCAAAGGAGGCTCCTTATGGAGCAGAGTAGCTGTAATATATTTTCTCTAAAGTGAAATGAGATATGAAAAAAAACCAAAAAAAACAATGGAAAAGGCAGCAGGGATGTTCTTAAAAAAAAATAATCAATGAATAGTGACTGCTCGCTGCAGAATTCATACGAGTTCTCATCAATCAAGCCGGGGCAGAGTGGGCCGTCAAAGCAAAGGCCATGAGAGGTCGCTAAATAACAGTGGGAGAGTTATGATTTGTTTGACGTGTTTGTGGAGGATTTTGGTTCATGTTTCTGTGGGGTCTCATTCTCTATTGCTTTTGGAATATTGTTATTTGGTTCAATTACAGAGTTTGGATGCACATTTTCTTGGATGGTTTCCAGAACAAGAGCAAATTAATTAGCTGCTAAAAAATTTTGAACAGCAAAGAGCCACAAAAGCTCGATCGGGTCCGGTCTACATCCAGGACATGGTCCAACCTTACATCCCAGCCAACTCCCTCCGCTCTGCTTCCACCAATCGGCTTGTTTCTCCCTCACTGAGCTAAACACTCTACTAAATCACGACTGTTTGCTGTCCTGGCTCCTAAATGGTGGAATGAGCTCCCCACCGACATCAGAGCAGCAGAAACTCTGTACATCTTCCGCCGCAAACTAAAAACACACCTCTTCCGACTTTACCTTGAACAGCAGAACTTTAGTAGTTTAAAATGACACTTACTGATAGCACTTTGTAGTTTGGCTTTCTTGAAAAAATTGTATTTTCTTGATTCCTGTTGTTCTGGGTTTTGTACCCTCATGGTTGAAATGCACTTATTGTAAGTCGCTTTGGATAAAAGCGTCAGCTAAATGAAATGTAATGTAATAGTGGCTCTGAGAGGCTGCACTGCTCAATGTGAAGAAAAACAAACTGGTTAATAGATTAAAGCAGAAAAAAAAAAGTTTGATCTGTAGCAGGATTTTATCTTCAGCAGTTGTGGTGAGGTAATAAAATCAATGTTTTTAGCCCTATCTGAAACATGTTTCAGTGAATGGCAATACTACTTGGTCAGTGTTTGGCCCTGACTTATTGTGTTGCCATGAAATTTGGTACAAGCAATTCCCACCCCCTTTTTCATTTGTCCAACACTTTGATATTCAACTAAAAACTTCCCAACAATATTTCACAATGGCACAACTATCAATAGTGGAATTGTTGCAATGTTGCAATGCAACGTTTAAACTCTGAACTGAGCCCTCTCACACCTGATCTATTATACTTGGTCTTTAGAGTAACCATGACTTCATCAGAAATTGGGCAGCTACTTCCAACCTTGTCACTTTTGGTTTTGAGTCATAGACTATTTTAAGTATCTTTTTTTGACTTTATTAACATGTAAAAAACTCTATTAGTAATAAAACATGTATTTTATTGAAAAAAGAAAAGTAGGTTTATAACATGTTGGTAGAAAAAATAGCTACCCATCATTGAGGATGACTTAATTTGGTTGTTTTATTCTCAAAAGTTACAAATGAAGAAGACCTGCTGGGGAATACCAATTTCTTTGTCCAATGACCTTGCTCCCTGTCAATTATGAAAACTTATGTTGACTTTGTGACAATTTTAGCCTGTTAGCATGCTAGCATTTCGAGGTTTGAGGACCTATTTCACTTTATCCACAGCTTAAACCTTTGTTATGTCCAGAGATCCATCTGATCTCCACGATGCTGTGAATCTCAACTATACAGCTGCTGTCATTAACCTTGTATTTATTGTTTACTTTGTCAGAGGACTTTATGACCATAAAATGATCAAAAAGGCTTGATGGATGTCACAGTCAGAACGGTGGGAGATTAGGTCAGCTGAAGTCAACGAGAGTGTCATTAATTTTGAAGGTATTTGGTCATAAACCAAAGTGTAAAATATAAAATGATGACTTGTTTAAAAGGGAGGGCATCAACAAATTTCAAAAATACAGTACTAAATGTTGGCACCAGACTGCATGGCGATCCATCAACACACCACAAATGTGCTACAGGAAGATTCAGTGAGCTTCATCCTGTGGAAACCATGCATGAATAAAATGACACATGTTGAGTGTTTCACTCTGGATTAAAAGTGATGCACCTGCTGCTAGACTGCTGTTGTCATACATAGACCCATGACTCTATGGCTTCAAAATAATGCAAATAAACTGGAGGAAATGCAGTTTAAACAAAGTTCCAGTTTAGAGCAAACATCGGCAGCGACTATATTCTCAAAGGTGATGCAATAATCCAATCTGATACAAGCTGAATGAACAGAAATACAGCAAGATAGGAACAACCAGGCACGCAGATAACAACAGCTTCGTTTGGACTCAGCGACAGAGATCCCACGAACTGCATTCGTTTTTAAATGAAACACTGATATGCATCTTTTCATTTGTCTGCTGCTCAGGAGTTTGCTGGATGCACATGGACTACAGTAGCACTGCATGAGGTGGTAATTCAAAACAGTAAATTGAACCACTCGCAGGTTCCCATTCTGTTTAAAACTCCACCCGAGTATTATGCTGACAGACATCTTCATCAAACGGGTCATAATCCATCACTGGGAACACCGCAATCTCCACTTCGTGCAGAGAAATAATGCAACTTTTTGACACCCTGATCTCGCCACTGTATTCTGTAAATCTTAAAAGAGCAGAAACATGAATTATGCCTGCAGTACAGACAAAAATATCATTAAAGGTTTTTGTAATTAATTGGCGGTGCAGCTCTGTTCGTCGAAGGAAAAGAAAAGAGAATGAATGCTTTTCATGTACCACATAGAGAGGAGAAAATACAAAGTGAGATGCATGAAAATCAATGAGATACCCATCAATCCATCATTTATAATTAAGCGCAGTTTCTACGGTGACTCTAATCCTCTTGTGCAGGCGTACACCGCGAGTCGCCTTCCATCAGCCGGCAAAGCACATCACATTTTTACCTTTACTTTTAATTCACCCTGACTCTCCACTTCCCCAGAGCAAATGGCTATGATTGATGGCTGGCTCCCAGGCTAATAACCACGTGGTCTTTTCCCTGCAGGTTTTCTGCATTATGGAGACATCTCCAGGGCTGTCAGTAAAGCGGAGGCTCATGCCCTGGGGAACATTATTGACGAAGCTGTCCATGCGATCACACCGGACGCCATACTCGCACTGACAGGTGGCTTTCGCAGGTACAAGACTTGTCTCCTCCTTTCAGTGTTGCTTTTGCAGATGAAATAGCAGTCCACTTTCTATTTTTTTTTTTTTTTTTTTGTCCCCACTACGGTTTAATTCATTTTGGTTATGCACAGGGAAACACAAGGACAATAGAAAAGTCTCAAGAGGTTTTTTTTTTATTCCCTTGTGGCTAGTCTTTATTGCTAACTGCTGTCAGAGCAGATAAGTCACAGTGTGAGTGTGTGGGTAGATGCATCCTGCAGTTTTTGAAGAATTATTAGATAAAATGGACTATTGTGACATTTAACGCTGCAGATTATCCCCATCTCATCCTTTTGTTCTTGATCGTAAAAGAAAAAACTGTAAAGCGTAGGCCAATCAAGTTTTTAAATTTACATTAAGACGCTCAAATGCATTACTGTCAGTCTCAGAGTGTGTGATGAGTGCTCTTGTAAAGCTACCTGCTGAGTGCAACTATTTGCTCACAGCCGGTGCCTCCCCCTGTTGCCACCTCTTTGTGCCGTTTTTTTTTTTTTTTATGTGCAGCGCTTTGTGCCTGAGTAAGCGTGGAGCACTCCGCTCTGTGGTGTTGTAAAAATCCAGCTATAACCAGTGGCGTGTGAGGTAAATAATTCAAAAGCAGTCTGGCAGTAAGGACAGGCGCTTGCTTGCCTCTCAACAGGGGTGACAGAGCTGCCACAGCTTCACTGATGGTCTTTAATAGTGCCTGGGCGACAAACATTACATTTTTCCACAGTTTTCCTTTTTCTCTGAAAACCTTTTAAAACATTCCCTTCTCTGTATTCAGTATATTCTAACATATTCCTGCGTGTTTGGTACATACTTACCATACATTAACTTTAAAATGAGACTGAGTAACTTTCTAAACAGGGACCATTATGTGAAACAATTGTGAGATAATCCCAAAGCACAACATATCTCCTGCTAAAATGCTAAGCTTCTTAAACAATAGCACAAGCAAAAAGGATCATGAAGTTTTCACAGTTTCACACGACATAAACATTTTAGTGTTGAATAGATTTTTGTTTTTCTATAACTGATCTTTTGTCACAACTCCAAAAAAAAGACACAACAGAAGCCAACAGTATGACTCAGGATGCAGAGATAAGGACAAACATCTAGGAAGGGGAAGTCAGACAAATTGTGAAGAGGTAGTTGCATTCATGCAAACTGAAATAGACAGATGCAATGAGTTCTTCTCAAAAGTCAACTTGAATCTTGAAATGTAGACTTTATTCTTGACATTTCCACTTATTGTGGCCATAACACTCAACTGTAGTTTAACCACCAGCAACACTTCAGCTGTGAGCATTTCCTCTGTGCCGTGCACTGTGACTATAGACTGTATACAAAAGTGGAGGTAGCCTCCGGGTCTGTAAAATGAGGCCAGTGTGGAAGTGCCTTAAACGGCAATACCACCGAGGACTACTAGGACTTGGCTCCACAAAGGCTGTGGCTACATAGACTCCCATTCAACTTCTCTTATAAAACAAAACCAATACATTTTTTTTTTTCACAATTCATAAAAATGTCATTCATTGAAGTCTCTCCTTCTTATTAGTTTTTCTGGTGGTCCATTTGAAAATAATCTCATCATTAATTAGATAATAGGCCTCAAATAGCGATATGTTTGGTGGCGTGTCTGTTGACAGGCTTGTGGTATAGTCAGCTTTCCACTACAGGAGGGCGGGCCTAGTGTCCGTGGAGATTGAGTCCGATCCACCGCTCCCTCCTCCCCAATTATCCAAATATGGTCACTTCTGGCTCCACACAAGAGGCTTCAGAATGTCAGTTCACAAACCAATGGGTTACATCCCTGGTGGTTGCCACTGCTCCTAATACAACTTCAACTTTATGTTTAAGAGGAAAATTGTGTTAATTGTCACCTCAAAAAGTTATACAGCCTCACTTTCATGCCAGGTGTATTTAATTTGTCTCTGTGGTTCCAGGTTCACAGCTTTCCTGAGTAAAGATAGTCAAACAGCAGAAGAAAAAAAAATTCAATATCTGTAATCTTCAGAAGGATAAATGGCAGCTGGAGTGATATCTGATTATGTAAATAACTGGTCCTCAAGGGGAAAATGTGGTTGGAGAGAGCAGGGAGCTGATTAGAGCATCATGGACAGTTAACATCAAGGATGACGGGGAGGAACAGCTCGAGATTTATGGGGCCAGGAGTCTGCTGCAAAGTATAAAGTGGCCTTTGAGAGTGCTTTTATGGCCACAAACTCACAGAGATGAAGCACACAGTCACTTCGTCTCATATTCAGTGGGAGTATTACGTGAGACCTAATTGGAATCACGCCGAGCTGTAATTAAGAAATGATGACTTGAACATTATCAGTCGGTAAGTAAGTAATTTACCTTTATCTGGTTGAAAAGCATATTCTCCAGACATGATTTAAACACAGCGGGAGGCCATATAAGACCCGTTCCTCCATAAGAGTTCATATGCTCTCTAAGATGCCAGCGGCACCACTAATAATCCACTTATTCTCTTCAGTGTGACATATTTGAAAATGTTCCCCTCTAAAGTCCTGTCAAAGCTCGATTTAATTACCTATAATTTCCAGCATGATGTTGAGTTTCTTATTAGCTTCATCCTTCCAGCCGATCGCCCCTGTCAAAAATGGAAATACAGTTGCACTATATACCTCTTAAAACAGATATTTTCGTCTCCGGCGTATCTTTCATCTCTGGAGAAGATACACAAAGAGATAACTGGGCTCCCATAAGTTTCACCAAAAAAAACAAAAAACAAAACCTGGTGTGCTCCAGTAAACTCCAGCTGTCATGCACTTCAGAGAGAAGCAGCATGGCGAGGATTTGTTGATGCCACTGACATTAGCCTTATTTAAAGGACAGCTGTGGAAGGCGGGTGACAAGTCTCGGAGCGGTTTTGTTGGAGAGGGGGAGGGGGAGGGGAGAGGGGAGGGGGGGGGTGGATTAAAAATAGATTAGACTTGAAAATACGGCTCCTACCACCACTGTGTGAGAGGCTCAAGCCGTGTCAGCGCAGTGTTGTATTTATTTGCGGTGTGAAGCCGGCAAGTCCCTGCTGTGGATCTCATTTAACATCAGATTGGGTGGAATATGACTCAACGTGACACTGATGGAGGGAAGGGGAGGGAAAGGGGGGGAGGTGGGAGGTAGAGGAAGGGGAGAGGAGGAGTAGAGGGAGGGGAGGGGGGGTCCGATTGCATTGTTTCCCATGAACAACAGCTGAGATAAGTATTTCTTATCGGGTGACATGATTTCTTAAAACCGACTCCATTATCAGCTTGCAGGAGGAAGGAGCAAAACAAGCCATCTAATCACAAAGTGTAGTCCACACACCTTTACTGCATGTCGTATCTTCACGATTCTTTACCTCTGTGTTTGCAAGACTTTTTCGATAGGAAGGCTGATAGGAGGTGAAACGATGAGTCACAATGCACAAACGAAGCTTTCCTTTTTTTCCTGAACGACTACTTAAAGTGCTGCTCAACTTCCTGCAGATGACAGCGTTCTGTGAAAGATTTCCAGCAGCAGCAACACTTCCCACATCTGCATTATTCATTCATGTCGCCTTGTCGTCCACGCAAATTTGTAAATAACCATGTATATTTCATAGGCTTTGTGAAGAGATGCTTAATAATTCATCGTTTTCCCTCACGCAATAAAAACATAAAGTGGCCAAACTTCACACCAGGGCCTGATTCACTAAAGGTCCGTGTGTGTAAAATCACGTGCAAACTCCAAACCACCCGCAAAACAATATCCAAGCAGATCTACTAACGACGTGCAGTGAGGATTGCGTCTTTCAAATGTGCAATTTAACACATGTTGTCCATTTTGCGTGTTTGCCTGCATGCATATGTAATATTGGGCGTTTCTGCTCGAAGGTAAAAAATACTGAGGGAACATGCAAATGGAACAATTTAGCACCTGCAACGATATTTACTAAACCTGAAAGTAAATATAGGAGAAATGATCGCGTGTGTATTTTAGTACGACTGAAAGGAACGTATTAATCAGATCCGCAAATCAGGAGAGACGGCTGCTCTTATTGTGGTGAGAAGGAGACGCAGGGAAACCAAAGAATACGTTGAGGACGGGGTTTTACACCCGTGGAAACACTTTTGAGATGACAGAGGGAAAAATGATTCAGACATATCGTCTTTCCAGCGATGACATTCTGAGTTATTGAATGAACTGAATGATGATTGACAGCCAGCAACAAGGAGGAGCCACAAAATACTAGCAATGTCAAAACTTCTTACGACTCAGCATTTTCCTGCCTCTGGGTCGTCCCAGCGTATCGCTGCTTGGATATCCCACCCAGTCCCGTTATTCAGGTGTACTGTCACAGGTGCTGAATGTGTCCTGCAGAATTCACAGGTAGCTTCATGAGGTACTCGAGCACTCGCTGATGAACTGAACTGAATGAAACCAAGTCACCTGCTCATCACAGACAGATCTGGACCTGCTGATCGCTGTCAAGAGGAGCAGTACGGATTCCGTCGTAGACCAGCGGACCAGCTCTTGGAGTTGAGGCGCTACTCCTTCGCGTCGAAAGGAGTCAGCTGAGGTGGTTCGGCATCTGATCAGGATCCTCCTGGGCACCTCCCACTGGAGGTTTTCTGGGCACGCCCAACTGGCAAGAGACCCCGGGGAAGACCCAGAACACGCTGGAGGGATTATATCTCCCAGCTGGCCTGGTAACGCCTCGGGATCCCCCAGGATGAGCTGGAAAATGTTGCGGGGGAGGGGGAAGTCTGGATCAGTTTGCTTGGCCTGCTGCCACCGTGACCCGATCCCAGATAAGCGGAAGATGATGGATGGATGGATTTGCACCTGATTTCAATGACGCAGTTATTCTTAGTAAATCACCTACAAAACGGGTGCAAAAAAACCCCCCCGTGCTAACTTTTGGAAGGAACACGCAATTTAGGAGCCTTTATTTGCGATCTTAGTAAATGAGGCCCCAGGTGTTTTATAGATCTGCAGTTCTGCTCTGTGTTGCACAGTCATTTACAGAAAGATGTCTGTTACAGTGCGCGGCGCGTTAAAGGCCCATCAAAGCTTATGTGTTTTTAAAGCTGAATCTTCACAGCCGTGTCTCCCGCTGTGCAGAAGTGGGGTCTTAATGCTGAATACAAACAGCGTGTCTGAAGGTGCACCATTAGAGGCAGAGGAGGAGAAGAAGAAGAAGAAAAAACAGCCTCTTCGCTGGAGAGAATGTGCCCGATGTGTTGTTGTCGGGTTTTCCGCTGACTGGGGTTGAATTACAGGACGCATCTGCACTGACCTGACACATACTAATGCACAGTGGGGGAAGGAGCTTATAAAGTGTAATGCCACGCTGTCTTCTCCTCAAATAGCCAACAATTCCCACGATAGCCCGACCTCACACACACACACGCACATGCACACGCACACGCATATACACACATACACACCACACACACACACACACACACACACAAATAGTTGAGCTTCGATAACATCAGGTTGTTTTTTTAAGCTCTGATTGGAGCTAAACTGAATTTATGCTGATGATCTCTCCCGCTTTTTTTTTGCTTGCTATTCATGGCACACATTTATGCAGTGCACTCGAGTGAGTTTTGCCAGCGCAGCAGAGGCGAGCAGTGAGATTCACTTAACAACTTAAGTCCACTGCACAAGCTGAAAGTGTTGTGGAATCTCAGCTTCGCCAATTAAGAGTGTTGGGAAGTTTGGAGGGAAAGTTGCTCATTCAGCAGATGGAAATCTGTGATGCATTCTCAAATAGCTGTGTACTACCAGTCGACTCGTTAAAGAAGACATAGATACCGCCGAGAATAAACAAGAGTGTAAAAAAGAGTTTTCTCACGTCTCTCACGTGTTATTTTAGAGAGAGGATAAATTTCTACAGACACAACGCAAAATGAAGTGACTGTGACTGAAGCAGCATCTGCCGAGTGAACCTGCAAGCCGGGCACTCATTCAGCTGATGCCACAGGGGTTCACGCTCTCTGCCACTAACGCTAACCATTAACATTATCATGCCTTGTGGAGCTCTAATGGCTGTTTTCTAATATTTCCTTGCTCCCTGAATTAGCCACAGTGACCTTTGAAGCTTTCCCACAAGCCATTCACAGCCTCTTTCCACCACTTTAATATGGCTCGCTCTTGCTGTCGTCACTCGTTTGTTAGCAGCACCGGGGAGACATCAAACGCAGAGCCTCGCGGCTGCACAGGCTTCTGTGGAGCCGTATCGCCCCCAACATTCATTGTCATTTCACTTTGTTGTCAGCCATGACACTGGTGCTTATTTCTGTAGGACTTTCGCCTACTTTTTTTTTTTTTTTTAAAGGGTGTGTGTGTGTGTGTGGGGGAGAGAGAGAGGCTGCTAGGTAATGATCAGTTTTGAAAGGATGCCTGTCCTTTTGGCAGGTGGCTCCAGCGTAGGCCCGAGCTGAGGCGGCCGCCAACTTCAGCGCTGCTGGTTTGTGTTTACTCTGTGTGCCATATGAGGCTGTTTTAATGGGTCACTATTGTCACAGGAGCCCATTGCTTCTGTCCATCGTTCCATCTGACCGCTGTTCTGAGTCATCCTGCAGCCTGCGTCAGTGGAAGGCTGGCCAACACCTCGGACAGGTGGTCAGTCCATCACAGACACCAGCACCGTCATAGGGGTTTCCCCAGGTTTCTGCAGGGGTTAGGTACAGTGATTAGTGGGCACTTTGATCATGTCAATATTTGTTTAAAAAATTTACTACGTGCCAGGAATGACAAAATACTGGTAAAACAAGGCTGATAGTGAAAGGATTTGAGCTGTGACTTTTTTTTCATCCTCCCATTGTCAGTCTTTATCCAGCAGCCAGCTAATGTGGATAAGGCATTATTTGTTTTTATCTTGTCCATACTCTTATTGTTCTTATTGTTCTGGTTCTTTATCATTGTTGTTTTTCATTACTAAATAATTATTTAAAAAAAAAAAAAAATTGATATCCCACTGATAGCCGTAACCTGACTGCACCACAGACCTGTCAATCAAACAGACACGCCACCAAAAACACGGCTTTTTGAAGTTTATTTTTTTAATTAATGAAAGGGTTATTTTAAGATGGACCGCCAGAAAACTAATAAGGAGAAGTGACTTGAGCGAGCAAAACCTAAATAACTTGTGGAGAAATGTTATTGACTGAGAATTGTATGAGACTAGTTGAAGGAGAGATTATAGAGCGTTTTTTTTTTTTTTAGAGCAGACCTCTAGTGGCACTCGTTGGTATTGCAATTTAAGGCACTTCCACATCGCCACATTTTTAAGACCCATATACAGTCTATATGGTTTTAACCAAGTGTCTTTCAAAGAGCAGATTATAATCAGAGGAATCTAAATAAAAGTGAAATGTGCAACATTTATCCCAAAACAAAATGCTACAGATTAATTTACACAGTAAGAGTGTTCAGTGAGATGGCGCAAGTGGACAGAAACTCAGCCTCCCAGTATTGCCGGAGGGGGACACATTCACACAGCGTGAATGATGATTTGACAATATAAGATCTTGATAAACAAATGGTTCATGATAGCCTGACACAACACTTTTTGTTCAACATCACATGAGAATAGAAATGACTAATTGTAATAAATTTATCTTAACCCTGAACTTATAAATCAAGCGATATCACCGTGTGTGGAAGAACCAGCTGAATAAATAGAAGTTAATTTGATGTAAACTGCATCTTTAAAAACAGAGACATCAGTTATTTAAAAAGTGGAGCTGATTGAGTGGGTTGATGCCAGACACAAGCTTTGATATGCCTTTAGTGTACATATCTAGGGCCCATGCAGCGGTTCTCTGCACGGCCCTTTCTTGTATCTGTTCCTGCCAGATAATCACTTGATAATCACTCAGCGCTGAAACACCCCTTGCTCACAGTTGTGCTGACGGAGAAAATGCTTTGTGTAAGCCCAGTCAGGCTCCATATGGGTCTGCTTTATGACACTGATCCAAGTAGAAAATGATGATTCTCATAAAAGTGAAAGCTATGACAGCTGAGGCAACAAAAAAGAGAAGCTTTTACACTTAACAACTGAGGACAAATTACTTTTTTTTTTAATAATGAAAAAAGTCAGTGCGATTAGCTTGGCTTGTGCTTTTAATAGCTCCGTCTGCCACCTTCCCTCTTCATCAGTTAAAGATAATTAATTTCACTATTTCCAGGGTACAATGAGTGTGTAAGCAGCCTTTGTCTTCATGTCCAGGGGGAAGGAGTTCGGTCATGACGTGGACTTTATCGTGACCACACCCGTGCTGGGGAAGGAGGAGCAACTTCTCACCAACAGTATTGAGAGACTGAAACAACAAGTAAGTATGTTGTTTGCTGTTTTTGGCACTAAAGGAGAGCATTGAGTGTGTTGAGCCATACAGTTTATACAATTAACAGGAAGTATTCATTTCAATCCATATCACTGGATTTGAATATATTTCAGAAAAACAACTTTTGAATAATGTATTCTAAGCTCAAGTAAATAGAAAAGCCTAATTTTGTTGACAGAAATAATAGACTAAACTGAGCACTGCATAATATCCAGTTGGAAATCTGTATTTTTTTTGAGTGCACAGGCATCACATTACAATAAGTAGGAGTTTAAGACTGCTTTACATTTGAAGTTAAATTATTGAAACTGGTTTAGAGTTTCATGAAACTAAAACTCTGGGGTCCATCTGGACATTTGTGTTTCCATATCCTGCATGCATAATCAATCACTTTTTAATTAAAGCTAACTTACGGTGGCTGAGGGAGCTCAATGCACTGCAACACAAGAAGACACATGAAAATCAAGAGAATATATTTTTTTACTAAAGTCACAATGCAGGTGCAGCATTCAGAAAAAAAAAAGCTGTAAATATTGGAAACAACCAAATACAGAAAGACACTGCAGACAGCAGAGACTACGAAGGAAATGTTTGCAGAGGGGCACTAAGAGGTGATGTAGGGGTGTGGTTGCCATGGTGACTAACAAAGCTACTCAGATCCACTTTTCATCAGTGGTGTTGGAAAATGAGCTAACTTGTAAGTCTTCTGTTTGTTTGTTTTAACATTGTAATGGCATGATTCATCAATCACTGCTAATATTTTGAGATTAAAGCAAGATTTCCCAGATTATTAATGGCTCAGTATGCCAAGTGATCTGTTACATTTTTTATTCATTTTTTAAATTCCTCTTTTTATTTATGTAGCACTAAATCACAACACAGATTATTTCAGGGCATTTAACACTGTAAAGTCCTTGCAGCAGAACTTGTACAGTGGTGGTATCCTCCAAGTGGATACTTGTAAAGGATGAACATTGTTATTTAATTGTTAACAAGTAAATTAAGTGTGTCTAATGTTATTATTAAGTTTGTTCCAGATATGTGGAGCATAAAAACTGAACGCTGCGTCTCCATATTTAGTTCTGACTCTGGGAACAGGAAGGAAAACAGTCCCAGACAACCTGAGGGGTCGGGATTGTTCATAAGGTAGCAGCAGATCAGAAATGTATTTTGGCCCTAAACCATTGAGTGCTTTAAACCAACAGCAGGATTTTAAAGTCAATTCTTTGCTCGACAGGAAATCACTGTAAAGACCTCAGAACTGGAGGGATGTGATCCAGTTTCTTGGTCTTAGTGAGGACTCGAGCTGCTGCGTTCTGAATCAGCTGCAGCTGTCTGATGGACTTTTTAGAGACACCTGTAAACACACCGTTACAGTAGTCGAGTCTCCTGAAGATAAATGCATGGACAAGTTTTTCCAAATCCTGTTGAGACATAAATCCCCTAATCCTTGAAATATTATTCAGGTGATAGTCGGCTGATTTTGTAATTATGTCTTAATATGGCTGTTCAGATTGAGGACTGAGTCCATGACTACACCTAGATTTCTGGCTTGGTTTGTGGTTTTTAACATCAGTGATTGAAGCTGAGCGCTGACTTTCAATTGTTCTCCCATGGCACCAAAAACATTTATTTCTGTTTTATCTTAGTTTAATTGAAGAAAATTCTGGCAAATCCAGTTGTTGATTTGTTCAATGCATTTACCCAGCCCTTGTATGGGATTATAGTCCCCAACAGTACATGGTGGTCACTGTTGATTGGTTAAAGGCTGCTCCAATAGTCTCAAAATAAACCTGATGTCTAGGCACACTAGGGTGCAACGACTGGGAACGATATTTAATGGACTGTACACAGACCCACATATTCAAGCAATATATTTAGGTCTGGGACACCAGGTTAAATTACCGTTGCAACAGAAAGTATGTCCCAGCCATGGCCATCCCTTTTTTAGTGCCCCTCAGAAAACATTTCCATTGTGGTCTGTGCTACTGATAGCTGTTTTTAAATTATTTTGTTGTATTTTCTATATTTGCAGCATTTTTTTAATTTTTTTTTCTTAATGCTGCGCCTCATTGTCATGTTGGAAAAGACATTTTCTGAGTTTTCTTGTGTTTTGTCAATTTACATATGTTCTCTCATGGTGCAGTGCGTCAAGCTCTCAGGGACACTGTACTATCTTCTGTCTTAAAGATAGTACAGTGTCCCTGTGTGGCATACCTACAGACTGCAACTGCTGAAAAGGACAGTAGAGTTACAGAGGAGTCGGTTGAACCAGCTCTTCACAAGATCACACTGAACCTAGTTAATAATATAATAATGTTGTCGTAGACTTTAACACATCATTAGATTCAAATGGGTTTCACCACAAATCTTTGCTCTGGTGGAGAATACAATGTTTCCTAGCAACCAGTTTACACATTACTGAAGTCTTTGCCATCCAGGGAGTTTCTTTAATCTTAATTGAAACACAGACAAGCTCTTAGCTATTAAACGGTACATACAAATATGATGTTTGATTTCCTCATCTGGCCTGTTAGCCTGCCCGATAAACCGATAATAACAGTTTTGCATGCAGTGCTGTGTTACTGGGATTTTCCATTGTGAATGAAATTACAAATATGAAAGAGAAAATGACTGCGTCTGTCTGTTTCCCATCCTAATAATAATTTCCTGGCAACTATTGTGTATTATGGGATTTGGAATTGATAGCACTATTTAGATATAGATAAAAACCTCATGAATCCAAAAGTATGTTTTGATAATAAGACATTTAATGGAGTTGGCCAATTTGCCATCAGTCATTACCGTGTGTGTCCTTGAAAACTTACAGCGGGTAAAACTTAAGTGAGGGACGTATTCTTGGTTCTGACAATTTTAGCCGTCTGCAATGGGAAAAGATTGGAAAAGGTGAGTAAATCCAGTAAAAAGAAAAATAGTAGAATTTTGCAGGCTACATTAAAAACTTTTAGGAGGGCTTTCAGGGACCATGGGTAGCACTGGACACCTTTTAATAGAAAATGAATCCTTTAATGGAAAATGGGCCCCAAAAAAGAGAAGTGGGTGAGAGGGGAGAGGAAGGACAGAATGAATTTGGGAGCGAGGCAGAGAGACAGACGGCTATAGCGGATGATTAAAGCAGCGAGAAAGCGAGTAGAAAGTGAGAAGAGCGAGAAAATGTGTGAGCGAGAGATAAAGTGCAGAGAGACAATGATAATAGCAGCCTTTGTTTACACACACATCGTGGTTTGAACAATTATTTGCTGCTAATATCAGAGTAATGGGACAGATATCACCGCACCGCAAGGGTGTCCAATTTCAACTTAATGCATGTAAACACGTTTATTGAATTATTTTAAACCGAGGTCTTAATCTCAACTGTGTCATGTTCATACATAAATATATAACTACCTCCTTCAGCTTTCATATTTTGCATTTAAACAAAAGGGCAAATTAGAGTTCAATTGTGTGCATGGAGAGATGTGTCCCCTGAGAGCAGGAAATGACAAAAGCAAGCAATCCTGTGACTGCAAGTTCAGGTATGCAAATGTTTGGATGACTGGATGTATAGTCTTTACAGCTTTGAGGAAACTTTCAACAAAAGGAACTATGTATGTTTTCATTAAAACCTGATTGACAGAATCATTAATGCTTTGTTCAGACTGCCAGCCCAAATCTGATTTTTGACATTTCCATATTGTATTCGGATATATGTTGGAATGTCTGGACAGCATAAAAACCACATGAAAGCTGATCCAAATCACATTCAGAGGTGGTTTCAAATGTGATTACAATCACCTGGACACCCTTTTTGCATTAACGTTTGCTCAGCCACTCTGAAGTGCGGACCAATCAGCAACCAGTGTCAGTGGTTAAGTGCCATGAAGATGAGGTCAAGCTTTTTTTTTTTCAAAATGTAGTTGCAGCAGTGAAAGAGTTTCAGATGGTTTTGGCGCATATCGATTCGTTAAAGCTGCTCCACTAATTTCAAAATGAACCTGAGGTCTGTGCCCGGTAAGAGGCAACGACTGCAAACGATTGGAGAGTAAACAGACTCATATATTCACACCGTGAATTTGGGTCTGGTGACACAAGACTAGCAGAGCGCTATCAGAGAAGTGAGAGTTTTGCACTATGTAAGACAAAAAAAAAAAAACAGTCCGCGAACAGACGCCGAAAATAAATTGTCTGCTGGCACTTTGCTTCCATGTTGAAAAGCCTCGTCACCAGCGTAGCTATGCCTATGTCGTTTCCACAGCAACCCATGTAGATAAGTTGGTGATGTTGGGACACACCAAATCTGATCTTGCAAATAACAGTCTGACCTAAAGATTTTTTTTTTAAAGAAAATGAAACAAAGCCTTAGTTCACTAAACTCATTAAAAAAGTAAAAAATGAAAGTTGAATTTTGCCTAAACTACCAGTGTTGGATTTGAATGCCGTGTTTGCTGTTTTCCTTTTCTTCTGTCAAAATAATAATGTTTATATTATACTTTAAATTAGCTGAAAATATTTCCATAGCAAACATTTTAAATTGCCGACAGAAAAAAATAACATCAACAATGATTCCATATCCAGTGAATTTTTAAAGGCAGTAAACAATGTTATCATCTGTGTTAGACAAGTTAAAATGAATAAATCCATTTAATTATAGGACCGTTTGAGGCTACGAGGGTTGAGCAGCCGGATTTAGCTGAATCCAAATTATTGCAGGTATTTTGCCTGCTCCCCCTCAGCGAGGAAACACTGTCCAGGAAAATACTAAGAGGAAACTGCACCAGTCATAATGTCTGCCTTCAGAGCTGCTTTAAAAAAGTCCCTATTAATATAATGCAGGTGGATACTTTTCCACTGAACATGATAACACATGCTTCAGATGAACTTGATCTCCAAAAGGCCAATGAAAACACATTATGGAGAGTATCACTTACATACAAATGTACAGTGTATGGCATATTGTGAAGAAAAAAAATTGAAGGACAGGATGTTGAAGGGCTTTTTTTGTGTGAACGCTGTCTTCCTCCCCAGATAAATACATAGTCGGAGAGGGTCATGGGAGGAGAAAAGTGCTTGATGAAGAGCAGGACCGCGCAGTCTCGTCGAGCTTTTTTCCTTTTGTCATCGCTGGGTTTAAAAATACATCCCTCCATCCCCTTCCCCCTCATCCATCCACACCTCCACACGGCCGCACTCCTTCAGAGGTCCATCCTGAGGATAATTACCTCCTACTTACTGCACCTTATCACGCCGAGCTCTCAACACTTGCAGCCACATCCGCTCTCGCTATAGGTAGAGGGAGCGAGGTGATGGTGTGAAAGTACAGTTACGTACGAATGTGCGGGGCAGGATGGATGTCACAGTTATTTAGATGAGTGTAAGGGCAGGTGTTAAAGAAGGCTTTAGGAGCCTAAGAAGGGACGGAGCGATACGACCGGAAGCTTTTCTTCTCGGGGACGGAGAAGTGTGGCATGGGGGGGGGGGGGATCTGCAGGGACGAGGACACAAGAGATGGTGATTAAGTGGAGGTAGCAGAGGTTGACTCTAAGTCATGTAACCTTGTCATCTGCAATCGAGCCCCTGGGGGCCCTGACGTGTCTTCACTCAGGCCTAATATCGTAGGCAGCCCCTGGACCCCCCCCCCCACCCCCTTCAACTACCACCACCATCCATCCAGCACCCCTCCTCAGCCTGCAGGGAGTTAAAAATACATCTATCTAGAAAACGTCCTTGTAAAAAGGGGTTCATCATTTTTTTTCCTCCTCCTCCCCCAACAGACAGACACACACACACACACACACACACACACGCACGCACACACACACACACACACACACACACACACACACACACACACACACACACACACACACACACACACACACACACACACACACACACACACACACACACACACACACACACTACTGCTGATATTCTGAGAGCATAACTTGGGGGCAGAGGCAAGGTCAGCCACCAGCTTTCATGGCAGACAGATGATCTTCAGCTTGGCCCTGGTAATAGCAACGGAGAGACAGAGAGGGCCGACGTTGCATCCTCCCTCCATCTATCATCTCTGTCTCTAAATACTGTACAAGCACTGCTTTTCTGAGGCTCCGTATGCTTTGCTGTCATTACAATGCCGTTCAGCTCGGGCTTTATTGCCTCGCACTCGCCCCAAGTCAACGTGTTTAGGGATCGCGGCGTTTCCCCCTCCGGTTCAATAAGTGATCCAGACGGAGATGCCCGTATACGGCGGAGGTTATTGCGCAGTCACATAGAGTTTAGTCACTTTGAAGCCTAAATACAAATCTGAGCGGCGATGGCCACTTTGACGGACACACGAGAGGACACACAAACAGACGCGCTTTAATTTCAGCAATCAGCTCCTTTCATCCGGGCGAAGCTGGTGAATCAAAGTCAAAGCGCCGTTTTCAAAGAGTCCCGGCTAACACGTGCTAATCTGCGACTTGAAGGCAGGTTCTGAAGTCTCTTTTTTGGTGAGCGAGAGAGAAAGCGAGATGAGATCAGAGAGTCTGTACAACCCAATGCTTTGTCCCCTGGACGTAGGTGGGTGCTGCGACCGTTCATCCCGCTCTCTCAAGAAAAGACCCCGAGTAAATAATCAAATAGAAAGAAAAAAAAAAACAGCCTTCAAATCACAATTTCAAAAATCATGTTCTCTTGACTTTTTTTTTTCTCCACTGTGCTCAGAGGCAAAGCTTTGGGGGAAAGATTATCTACCCGCTGTCCTCCTCTGTAATTCCCTCTGTAAACAGTTCTGGTGGAATAAGCTTACTCTCAGATGCTCGCTGACATTACCTACTGCGTAGGAGATGATTACAGAGCGCTATTGGGCTAAACAGCCCCTGGCGATGCTGAGACGGGGAACTTCATGACATCCTGTTTTTTTATGGCGGATTTGCGAGTTGTGTGTCAGAGAAAGAGAGAGGTGAGGAGAACGCGGCGCCGCTGTACTGTACTGCATCTGTGTAGGCAGGAGGGCTGCAAACCTCACCCAACGAAGGGCAGCCACATTCAGGTACTTGATGGTGTGAGCAAGTGTCACCATAATTCATTAATACTTTTCTCTGAACGCATCAAAATTATTCAAGGCTGAAAGAAAATCCACATCCAGGAGGGGCTGAAATATTTCGCCGGAATAAGAAGTGACCTACTTTTGAGGCGTCGTGTATCAGATGGGCTGCAGACCTTCTCCCACAACACATCTAAAGTGTGGCTCAGGGGGATTTTAATTTCAGATTAGTCAGTATTTAAGTGCTTTTATGCTGTCTTTCTGGCCTCATTATCTAAGTGGCAACTACCACTGCCTTCAGCTAAGCTATTACCGAACGCAAAAGGGAACTTTTAAGAATCCCTATCCCTGCCTATTATTGGAAGGTGAATGGTTATCTGTAATTGCAGAGAGCGGTCCAGGGGTGCAGCGGAGGGTGACATCAAGAATTTTTGCCTGCAGTTGCACAACACGCAGGTCAACTCCTGGAGATAATTAGAGGAGGAAAAGTGAGGAGGGAGCCTGACGATTTATTTTTTCTTGAGATCAGTCACCACCTCAGATTTTTTCAACGGTCCCTTTCTCAGTGGCCTCTGGGAAACGCTGTCCTCGTCTGATAACTTGCGCCGCTCTGTGATGGAGCAAGACTGTTTATTCGGGGCAATGCTGACGAGGTATTTAATGTTTCGTGATTAACCTCAGTCATCAGTTGGACAGGCAGAGCGGCCGCTCGCTCCCCCAATTATTGCTCTTTAAGGAGAGTGAAGCAGATTTATAGGCAGTGAGAGGAGAGTAGTATCCCAACAATTACGCCGGGTGCTGGAATTAAATTGACAATTTGTAATCTTAATCGCTTTAACACTCCTGCATCCAGAGAGGAGCATAATCAGCCAGGGCGAGGCTCCGAGGAAATCAATTCATGGGCTATCTGTCTTTTTCCTCCCTCTCTCTCCCTCTTTCTCGCTTTCCCACTATCAACTCAGCCACCTATTTCTCACTTTCTCTTTCAGGTTGAACGCTTTATTCTCTAACTCTCCTCCACTCACTCCATTTCACTCTTCTCTACTCTTATAGCTTTGTTTCTCATCAGTGACCCTTTCTCCTTCTCTCTCCTCAACACGCTGACATCTTACTTGGCAGAGATTTCCATTATCTAAGGAGTGGAACCATTTACCAGGGAATGGGCTTCAGCCATCTACTATGGCTGACTGAAGGCTCATTTCTCTATTGGATCTTACACTTAGCCGTGGCATTTTTTGTTTTCCACCACTCCAGGCTCAAATCAGACTGATGATAAGTCTGTACACATGTTCACACTGCAGTCTGTGTCCTTTCACTGGCATCCAAAGCCCTACAAAAGCTACCTCTGCTTTCAGTCAGGCAACACTTGCAATTGTTTTTAAAGCTTTAATTAACCAATCCAGATTTCGCTCAACAAATCACTGAACAGATTTAATTGAAGCATTCATTTTACAAATATCAACATGATTTACCTTAACAATTCAAAGCCAGTTTTTTTAAATTTCAAAATCACTTACTTTGTGATCGTGCAATAAGGAGTTTAAAAAAATACATTGTATGAAAATGCAAAAGACGTAAAGAGTGCTTAAACAGCTGTGAAGGCAATGACAATTCATTTATCAGCATCCCATTTTCCTGCCACCTTTGCATGTCTGAAATGCATGACGATTATTTGATGGCATGCTATTTGTGATTTACGTGAGCCTTGTGTTTAAATTGCTACCCACTGACGATGTATGGAAATGTAGACTAACCTTTTAATTTAAACTTTAAAAGGCTAACTGCAGGGCCAAGTACTGTTGTCAAAGGGCCACATTTGGCCATTTGCCTGCCAGTGATCTGTAGTCATGCTAGCAGCTGTCAGACTGTACTTGGCCCAGCGGCGTTTGAAGCAAGAGGTTAACATTAGTGTGCTAACATGCTCTAAATAACAATGTTAACATGGTGTTTTTTTTTTTTTTAGCAGGTGTCATGTTCACCATCTTAGTTCAGCATGTTAGGGAAAGTCAGGAGATCCCCAAAGTCACTAGGATTCATCCTCTGAAGAATCTTTGCACCAAATTTTATGGTAATCCATCCAATTGTTGATATTTCTGTGTGCACAGAAATCACCACTCAGATCACCACTAACAGCTAACCAATATAACCAATATAACCAATTGGGTGCAGAGTCTTCATCTCTATTCTTCACCATTCATACAAGAAAATCAATTAAAAAGATTTCCAGAGAGCCACCAGTGCACGAGACAATATCTCCAGAACTTTCCGCTCACTCCTCTGTTCGCTTTTTTTTAAGATGCCAAATATCCAGCCTCGTTTGAAGAAACATAACCTTGACTGAACCGCTTTCAATAGCTGCAGCCCTGTGTCTAAGCCGCCTTTTATCTCAGAGATTATGAAGAATTTCGTTCTAAAGCAAGTCGCAGTGCACATGGATAGCAATAGCATTTTGTAAGAATTGTAGTCAGGTTTGTGACAGAGCCACTTCAATGTAGAGATTGACTCACTGATTAACTTCTGACGATTCCAGAATTAAGGTGGCGTTCTGCAATGGGAATGTTGCATTGAAGTACAGCATTTGGTCTCGAATGATCCAAAAATGTGAAGTTAAATCAGTTTTTTTCTGTCTGCCTGATTGAAAATCGTTGCTATACTGACAATATTCAGCCAAATATTTCAGTTTATTGAAATATATTGATTAAAAATGAATCCACTTTTTGGCACAGATATGCAAGACTGAATGTCCTCAAATTCTCTACAGCTTATCTGCATGAACAACAAAGTTTTTAATTGGCTGGAAAAAGTAAATTCGCTGATCTATTAACAAATAACATCATGTCATAAATTGAAACATTTTACTGTTGTTCTGTTTTTTGATCCAAATTAAAACCTTGAGCAGTATTTACAGTAACTGAGTATTTTTAAGCTTTATGAGGATTAAGTCCATCCTGCCAGTCAGTGGAACAAGTTTATGGAGGCTTTTATATCAACGTGTTTTAATTACTGTAATGCTGACGAGGCATGACTCTGGTCAGGAACCATGTTACTCCAGATGTGGAATCCATCATTTCAGAATAAATCTGTGTTTTTAAGAGACAGTCTGCGGGCTCTGCTCTTCAGATGGCTCCTCTTTTTCAATGCTCTGAAGTCTGGGCCAAAGATGAAAGGTGACCGGGTTTCAGCTGTCAGGGCCCCTGGGTGCTTGCCTGAGAAAGATAGACTGGCTGTCTTCCTTCATGTCTCTTGCCAAGACTACGGAGGCACTGAGGTGCAAAACACAACAACAAAAATAAAATGCAACGAGTAGTGCAAAACACACATATACAAAAAATTTAAACCACAACAACAAAAACATACGGTCCTGAAGTGCAAATTCCGAATACAAAAAGAAAAAAAAAACTCCACAACAAAAACTTACAGTCCTGAAATGAAAAGCGCAAATACAAAAAGAAAAAAACACTCCAACAAAAGAAAAAAACTTACAGAAAATAGCATCATCAGCTGGTCTGTCAACGTTAGCTCCGTTTCCGGAAAATTTCAGGCACTGAGATTTGAAAACGTCTGTTGCATCAGTATAACAATCACTTCAGCGGTATATCACTGCTATGTCCCGATCCCGAGTGGTATGCCACTCCTTTACCACCGATAGATGTGCCGGAAGCAAATATTAAAGCTGGCCGTAGTTAATGGAGTTAACGTTAGCCGAACCACCATAGCCAGTCGGACCAATCAGTAACAGAAATTCAGTCACCGAAAAGGCTAAAACTTGTATTGATTTTGACACGTTGGATTTATTAGTGAGCACGATCACACATCACATCAGATAAAACTCCATGCTGCAGGACATTAACCAGGCATATGCATGGCATCACATTCATAGTCACGAGGGGGACGAATCATTTCCGACTGCTGCTCGTCGCTGCACGGCGCAGGAGAAAGGCGTCACCCTGATGAGTAACTGGTTCAGATTTGGTCGCGTGATCATCATCATCATCAGTTCTTGAGTTCCACACTTTTTGTGAGAAGTAATCCAAATGCGTCGGTGATGTTTTATGCACCGGAAACGTAAGCGCTGAGCGCACATCAAAGTTTGTGAAAAGATTTTGGGGAACAGAGAGAAGCAGCAGGGAGTCTTATCCAGTGGTGGGGGCGAGCTACGATTGTGGGAGAGAAACTTGTGCGTTATCATTGCGCTGTGAGCCGGCGCATAGGAGAACCCAAGTGCCATCGCACACACAACTTCCTCAGACGCCTCAGATCGTAGATCTAGAGCTTGGGGGTGACAGCCCGACCGTAGGTGAATTCACGGTTACACAGCACAGTGAATGAAAACCCACATGGTTGTGCGCCTGACCTGGTGCGCCTTTCTTCGGTCTCGGGCAGTGACGTTCTGCCCCTCGGAAACGCTATTGCCGTGATTTTTGGGCTGCAATTTGCATTTCAGGGCCGCTCCTTAATGTTGTTGTGTTTTTTTTTCTTTTTGTATTTGTGTTTTGCACTTCAGGGCTGCTCATGTTTGTGGTTGTTTTTTTCGTTTTGGTGTTGTGTTTTGCACCTCAGGGCCACTGTACAAAACCCATTCAAAAACAAATTCTCATCATTTCAACGGCATGACTTTTACCTAATCTTTCGATTTAACGCTGTAAGTGTTACAAACAGTAAAGGTCATCAATATTTTTGTGTCTTTAGTGTATGTTGGACAAGGATTTGCCAAAGACTAAGATCTGCATTTATAAAACCAAGTAAACACAACTTTAGAAGTTTTACAGATATCTGTGTTAAAACACTTCTTATTTCTCTTCACCAGGGCCTTCTCCTCTACTGTGAGTACCAGGCCTCCACCTTTGATATGTCCAAGCTGCCCACCCACAGGTTTGAGGCCATGGACCACTTTGCAAAGTGCTTCCTGATCCTGCGTCTGGAAGGCAGCCAAGTGGAGGGCGGTCTCCACAGTGCTGCAGGGGACAGCCGGGGCTGGAGGGCCGTGCGCGTGGACTTGGTGTCGCCGCCTATGGATCGTTACGCCTATGCTCTGCTCGGCTGGACCGGCTCCAGGGTACGAAAGATTATACAGAGTGGATGACAGGGAGGTAGCTGCAGGAAGAAGCTGTGGGTCGAAAAAAAGAAAAATATCCCAGTAGTTCCTGTATTTTATTTCTCATTTATGTGGTTAGGTGAAGGTCAAGGTACTCTTTGATTTGCCCAACAGGGATTTAATTTAGAAAAAGGTTTTGAGGAGACATGCTGTACTTTGACATGATGGAAATAAAATATCCTTAAAGTCAGAGATCCAAAGACAATCTTGCAAATGATATAAAAAGGATTAGGAGTCCTCCAGGAAGAGAAGATTGCATTCAGGCTTCAATATTTCCTTTCAGTCGCATAAATGAGACAAACAGAAGCAGATATTTGATTTCAGACCGTTGATTCTTTCTTTTACAGCAGTTTGAGAGAGACCTAAGGAGGTTTGCTCAAAAGGAGCGGCGGATGCTATTGGACAATCACGCCTTGTATGACAAAACCAAGGTAATGTGTTACTTTAGACACACAACATCATTAAATCATTTAATTCTCAGCATATTTATTTTAGTTGTATTGGTTCAAAGCATGGCGACATGAGCTCAGCTCTGTGGTCAAGAGTACCTCAACCCAAATCAAATGGCTTTTTATGAAAGTTTTGTATAGATGCGAAAAAAGGAATTTGTCATTCTGATTGTTTGAAGCTACAAAATGTATTTTTTAGTGTCAAGGACGAATCTGCTGGAGGCTTGAAAGATGGTAAAAATACTTTTTTCTTCTTTGCAGAGGTTAGTGATGGTGGTTGAGTTGAATTCATGCTTTTGTTGCAATGTGGTTTAATCTTTATGTTGCACTTTCACAAGGATTGTTGAATGAGAGAAGCACTGCTTTCTTTTATAACTCTTACAGATATAATTTAACAATTGAAGATGTGAGAAGTTTCCTGTCAGTGTGAATTAACATCATTTGGGGCAAACCATTGACCAGTTTGTGGGGACGGGGCCCACTTTTGGTTTCAATTGAACTGGCTGCATAATCCAGTGTATGTGGTGTTGTGCTGCCTTGGTTAAACTGTCACAGGCAACCGCGAGATGTCTGAGAGTACTCTGATGTAAACTGAAACTCTTACTATGTAGACAAGCTGGAGTCAGTTTATCATGATTTATACAGCGGATTGTAACCATTACTTTGTTGCTGGTTTGAATAAATATAGCCACATAGCTATACAGGAGGCTCTTAAGGGAGCACTGACATACAAGGCAGCTGCAGGTGTAAGTATGTAAGTTTTGGGTTGTAACACCTTATTGTCCTTGAAAATGCCTCTTGTTAATTCCATGGGTCATTACAAAGTCTTAAATCCATTCATGCAAAATCAAGGCCTTACTTGTCCTTAAAAATGACTAATAAGCCCTTAGTCCTGTCTTTCAAAGGTCAACTGAGATGTATGCTTAACTTTTAACATTTTATATTAAATTTATGGTTTAAGTTTTTAAAAATGTAATAGTTTTTTTTGGGAGACCTTAATGTGTCCATAATTCTGTGGCCGCAAAAGTCTTGAAGGTGTTTTATGAAGTGGCTTCCAGTTATGAGTGTTGTACATTTGGCAAAAAATGAAGTCTTTAACTTACAAAATAGTCTTAAAGTCATAGATTTTGCGTCCCTGAAGATATCTTGATGTAGTTGTCTTCCATACAAGATGCTCACCTGCCATGGGGAGCTGCTTGGTGTCAAGTGTCTTGCCCGACGACACTATGGCATGTGGACAGGAGGAACCGGGCATTGAACCTACACTTAGTGGGAAACCCTCTTTACCATCTGACCCACGGCCGCCCACTTCCCAGCATGCGCAGAGTTATGATTAATCTTTGTGATATGAAGTCACACAATAAGTAGGAGTCAGACGTCCTTCTCTCTGATAAAAACTGAAACATAATGAAAACAGTCTTCAGTTCGGCCACTCCACTCTGTGTCTTGAGGGTCGTAGCTGTTCGCCAATAACTAACCACTTAAATAAACACAAGTAAGGATTTCAGTTGCGACAATGTAAAGTAAGAAGTTGCTCAGTGGTGTAGTGGTGATGTCTCGGTACTGATGCTCAGCTAGCTACCTCGTCTGTCACTTAAATGGCATCTTGCAAGTCGTAACAGTCTGTGGAGTTTCCCTGCTCCCCCCATTTTTAATCCTGCTCGCAGACCTCTCCACCCCAGACCTATTTGAATCAACACAACAAATCACACTCACAGCCGGTGATTCAGAACTCCCGAATCTCACTGATGGCACAAGCAAAATGCTTTCTGCCGGAAGCTACTGCTGGTGGACACCCTAAAATATGCCATAAAAAAAAATACCATACATATATACATACATAAACATAGAAGGAGGATATGAGAAGAAGTGAGACAGAATCCAGCTGGAGTGTTTATCTGCTGGGGTTTGCTGCAGCGTTACCCCCTGAGAGTGTGTGCTGGAAAATGTGGATAGTAAATGAATTCTAACACTGCTCCTCAAAGGTAATTGGAAGGATTAGGACTAGCGCGTCGGAATGCCACAGGAAAGAAAACCGTCGCTCACATTATTCAGTGCGATATGTTTCGTCTCTGACTGAGCAGATAGTTGATACGAGGGCGAAAAGATCAGGACGGTGGGAGGTGGGCGGGGTTTGGCATGGCCCGGACACTGCTCCCTCTCTCTCTTACACACACACACAATTAGGAGTTAATCAAAGCAAGTTGAGCGAGCAAAACACATCTCGGCGTTTCGGCATACGAAAGCTTGTTAACGTAAGGGTAATTGCACGGGGGAGTTTTGGGTTCATTTACACATTTCCAAATTAAATAAACCACATGATACCTTTGCAGGAGTGGAAAGCTTCATAGGAAAGAGAAAACACATTTAATAAACAATTAACTCTTCGCTTGATGCTGGAGCTAATTAGGATTTGTTTAGGAACACTTTTCCTTTGTTGGGCTTAATTTGCCTCAGGAGGAGGAAGAAAGGCTCCTGCAGTGGCAGTAATAGTGTGATGTCAGGACGGGCTGTTATTCTTAACTTGGGACAAAGTCAGACCTTCCGTCTTGGCACGTGTTATGAGGTGCAGCAGGATAGAACCCAAATGCAGACACAGAATCGAGTTCAGGTACAGAACAGACTTTATTTTCACGAGGATGAACCAGAGACGGGACTCTGGGAGGGGCAGGGTAGTCCGAAAACACTGGTGGAGCAGCCATGAGACAGACGTGGAAGAACCAGAGGGAGCAGCAGGCTCGACGTCAGTGACAATCTCCGTAGATTGAAGCAGGACTTACAGGCCACAGCTGACTGGTGACCTCCGTGGGGTGACAGCAGGTGAGAGTCGACGGTGGGATCTCCGTGGATCTCCGCAGGGCATCAAGTAAGTCCAAGGCAAGACAAGGGGGCGGCACGAGACGGAACGGGACGGGACGGGACAAGACAAGGGGACAGGGGGACAGGTCAGGTAGACTACAGGTACGCTGACATGTTGCGGGCGAGTAGATGTAGCAGACAACCCAGGGCTGATATACTGACAGGTGGTGATCAGCTGGATTGTCCGCAGCTGTGCAGGTTGATCAGGTGGCCATGGGAGGTGTCTGGAGGCGGGCAGAGGAGGACAGACCAAAACACAACGCACATGGCAAACAACAACAAACGGGAATAACAGAACACATCATGAGAGGAGATGGGGGCACCAAAAGGTTAACACACACAGGGATCCTGACAACACAAGATATTTTTAAACAGAGAAATCATTTCCCCACACGTGAAAATCAGCTCTGACAACCGGTGTGACAAGCTGTGAGGAAGAGGTGGCAGACAGCACAGTCATGTTACGTTTTCTGTGCAGAAGGCAACACCCATGCATGATAATTAGGATTTGGTTAAGTGCTGTGCAAACAAACTGAGGTTTGTATGAAATGTGTTGATCAGTGAAGCCGAACTCGTTTGTGTGTTGTACATCGGCTTGAAATGCAGCTTTCTTTTAACTAAAAGTCTCTCTGATTTACAGCTATCAGACTTTGAGAGCCACTCCTGAAAGCACAAGAGCCTCAGTGCAAACTTTAAAAAAAAGGACTGACACGACTCTTCAGCCGAAGGACTCAATTATTCAGCAGGGAAAAGTTTATAATACTGACAGGACGACAACAACAAATCCAGGCAACCATCAATCTTCGTGACAGGGGTCTTTGGAGCTCCCGTTTACCCGATCCTTGTGCCTGTTCGCTGCATCCTGTAAGGCAGCCCTGGCTCATTTCCAATGCACAGGGCGGACAGCGGAGCCCCGTGAGTTGTGAGTGGAGCGGGACAAGGGTATGTGGCGTATCAGTGTGCGGATCGTCAGGGAAGACATACTGTCACCGCGATGTCCCGTCAGCGGCTCCCCCGGGGACAGAGGTCAGAGGCCCCGAGATCACTGGGTGGCAGCTTCCTGACAGATATTATACACAGGCAGCCAACTCAGATGGTGTTTATTCAAATGCAAGGGCAGAGCCAGGCCTGCTGACAGTGCAGCCATCCGTGCCCTACAGCGGACGGGGGGGGGGGGGTCACGCACAAGCACACAGTCATTCTTGCAGAAACTTTGCACGCATTTGCAGGAGTTTGATCAGAAGGTATGAATGAATGAAAACGTCAATCTAGGAAGTGAGAGGGGCGAAGAAATGCAACGCAAGAGATTTACAGCAGGAAGCCATCAGCCTGTTGAGGATTTAAAAGTGCACCGAAACAGTCTGAACTATTTATGCACACACACACACACACACGCGCGCGCGCGCTCTGGAAAGCAGCGGCATCACTTTTCAGGCTTCAGTTTGAAGGTCAGCAGAAAGCTTAACGGGGCACATACAGACAGAACTGCGCAGCAGAGTGACCCCTTTTTCATTCCGCGCTCCACATCACAGCCGTAATTAACGTAATGAAGATCAATTAACTGTTCCTGGTGTCTGTCCTGTCGCCACCCTCACACAGAGCTGACTTTTCCCTTTGTTCGCCTTTGCAGGAAAGGTAGAGTGCCCCCCCCCCCCCACACACACACACACACACTTTCCTATGCTCGCCATCCTTAATTGGTTCCGCCGTATGGCCGAGGACAGCACGATAATGGCGCTTTCATCTTCTTCGTGTTCTTTCTAATTGGCCAGTAGTTTTTGAGAGCGCTGCTGGTGTGACCGGTGTCAGAGAAACAGGGGAGCGACGGGGACTGATGTCTGATTAAAGGGGAGACATCTCAGCTAAGGACCAAAGGCGGTCATTTAGAGGACTTTAATCTTGCGGGCTTCAGTGGGACTCAACGGACACAAACCGGTCTCCGTCTTATTATAAAATGCTTAAAAAAAGATTAGAGGGCTATACTCAAGCTAATGATCTACCAATTAAGAACAGGCTCAGGGGTAATCCTCAAAGCTCTGTGGGACGGGGCTTCACAACTGTCACACAGAAACACTGATTTATACACCAAACAAGTTTCCAGTTTGAAGCATTTACTGTGATTCAGTTTAATTTGCACTGGTGCACATCATGTCATTTGAGCACAGGTCAAGAAAAAGCAATGAGTGTCTATAGTGGAAACATAATCCTAAGAAATTACAGAAAGTAGCCCCTCTATAGCTTTATGGGTATAAGGTGATGGACAGCTGGAGCGCCTCACATGAAACAACAAACAAAGCTATGACCTGTGATGAGAATACAGACCGAGGAGCATGTCCCTTGCTTCTTCAAAGAAAACACAGAGACATCAGGATGTTAAACCACAGTATATTTTTTCACCCCCACTATTTCCCTCCATCCGTGTTTTTTAAAAAAAATTATCTGGCTACCAAATCCTCTGAACTGGAAAGATGCCAGATTTCCAAACCTTTGTGCCGTCTCTACCAATCCGAGGAAATAAAAGAGTCCCAAGACGAAGCTAAATTGGTGTTTCCTTCTTCCAGGTTCTCAAGAACTGTTAAGGTGTGTGTTTAAGAGACAGTTTTCACACACAATGATAGAGTTGTTATGTTGTTATTTGTGGTTTAGTATAACTCATTGTGACATCCAGTGCTGAGGTGGAGAAAGACTGAACATAAAAAGAAAATATGTCAAATACTCTTCGGTTCCACCTTCAGAGAAGTGATGGCCTGAAGTGTTGGATTATTGGTCAGACAAAGAAAGCAATTTAATGATGTTTCCTTGGGCTCAGGAAAATCATGTTGATCATTTTTCTTTTAGCAATTAAACTAAACAAATAAACGAGAAGCAAATTTACAATGTGAATATCACCTCTTAAGGTAATATGGAGCACTTGTAAGTAAATGTTCACACCCAGCAGACACGAAGCAACATTATAATTTATTAAAGTATAGAGTTAATTTCCATATGACAGACATATGTTTTACAAATGTAACAATGTGGTTTGCAAATACAAAACATTATTAATAAACTAATGTATTGTGTTTTGTAAATACAAACATTCCTGTCAAACAAATACACAACATATTTCTAATAAATCATGCATCAGAAACAAAAATAGCAACTTACAAGTACAAAAATATCCTACGCAGACAAAATAGCATGTGGCTTTCAGTACAATCTTTCCATTGTTTTTCTCACAAATATTCTGATATTTTGCCCTCCACAACAGCAGGTGGCGCTATCGGTTTAAAGGTGTTTTGCTTTCCTGCCGGACAATGGACACTATCAGAGACATTGCAATGATTTTTCAGGCAAAGTGGGGATCGAAAACAATAAAATATCCTTTGGCGGGTTGATAAATTATGATGAATAATCCAAAATCTTTAATTCTTGAACATTTAGAGTTATTAGACTGAGAAGTAGCATCCTCGATTCACTTTGTTTGAACATTTCCGAGGGCAAACTCTTTCCTGGTCCTGAGTAATGAGTTTTTAGGCACAGCATTTCTGAACGTTATAGAAAAGTGATCTAAGAAGTTTCAAATACAGACCGGTGAATGAGTGTCACTCAGCCAAGTTAAAATTGATCAAATAAAGTATGCTTTATTGCCCCCTCAGTTTTATTCAAGTGTGTATGAGTGTAATGGCTGGATGGAAATTATTTTTAAGCTTAAGTCATAATAATAATTATGTCTTAAATTCAAACTGTCGACACAAAGTGGCCTAAATATGCGCAAAACTATTTGATTCATGCATCTCCAGAAATAAAGCTCCAACATGGATGCAGGTGTTTTTCATTGCTCTCCATTTAGACCAAGTGAGTGTTAGATGTTTGAAATTCACACCGACAAGCCTAACTGGCCAAAAATGTGTACTTACTACGACATGTCATAGTCAGGAGAGAAACTTAAAAGTTGGGATGCTGCCCAGTGTTGATTTAGCAGCCAGGATTTGTTATGAGTCTGGGCAGGTAGAACACCACAAAGTTTAAATCATAAGAGTACCACCTGCTGTTGTGGAGGGCAAATTACTCTGGATGTCAATGAGAAAACAGAAAGACTGTTCCAAAAGCGCTGATGTTTTTTGTATTTGTGTGATATATTTTGTTGTACTTAACGTAATAAGACATGCTGTATTTCTTTGTTGAAGCATTATTCTTTCTAAAAACAGGTCTATTTGTTTGACAGGTGTATTTTGTATTTGACATACAGAATGCTTTAGTTTGTTCATGGTGTTTATTATTTGCAAACCACACTATGTTTGTTAGATTTGGGCAGGCATTTTGACTTGTTGCAGTAGGAAATATGAAGGTGTTAGTAGTAATGCTAATAGTGACTGTTCCATTCAAGTGTCTGAGTAAGGCATCACAGTGTAGCAGTGAACCCGCAAGAGTAACACCAGGACACTTCAGTGAAACTGAGGCACCTGAATGGAATTCAGCCACTATTAATGTTAATGTTCACACCTGTGCTTTTACTACGGCAACATTTCAAATATATTTCCACATTCTGGGTCCCGTGGTTTCCTCAGAGGTGCACCCACTGTGGAAAAGGGCTATTTTTCCGAAAAGAAGCTGCCATCTCAGTTGGGTTTTCTCGTTATTGGTTGACGTGAACTGAAATGGACAAAACACCAAAATTCAACATGGGAAATCTTGTGCACCCCGGTGTGATCGATATGACTGCACCGCCACTGCCAAGTTTGGCTTGGGACACCCTGGTAGCAACAACTGACATCTAGTTGTCCTCTGAAAATACTCTGCTGACTTGTACTGCCACAGGCACTTACAACCAGCATCAGTGCCTGACCACCACTGTTGACTTTTAACTGAAGTGTAAGTCCGAGGTACTGGTCGGCCTGTGTGTGTGCGTGTGTGTGTGTGTGTGTGTGTCCTCTGCTGTAAGTCTGAAGGTTTGTGATAATTAATATGTGTAGTGGGCTTGATGAATGAGGACAGGTGGAGGATTTCATCATGCCTAGACAGACTGACTCCCTCCCTGGGCAGGAGGGATCCATGACCCTGCCCAACACCTCGGAAAAAACACCCATCTATGTGTGGCAGGTTCTACCCTTGAAACTCACTGTGTGTGTGTGTGTGTGTGTGTGTGTGTGTGTGTGTGTGTGTGTGTGTGTGTGTGTGTGTGTGTGTGTGTGTGTGTGTGCGCGCGCACACGCGTGTGACTGCGCAGTGGTGCAGCTCAGGTGTTCCCAGGCTCCAAAACAAAGTACACCTGTTAAAAATATGTTCATGTAAATCTAATTCATTGTCGTTTGTTCTGCTTATTTATGCATACTTTCACATACTGTGTGCATGGAGCGTGCCTTATACTGTGAGTGTGAGCGAGTGTGTATCTGTATGTGTCGTTCTCAGAGGGTAATTACTCTATGTCATGTGTTGGAGTGTGATTAATGAGGATCCGATCAAAAGGCTGCGAGCATAGATGTCCTGGCTTTGGTCCTGAAGCACAGATACTGATATGAAAGGACCATTCATTTTCTCTTTCTACCCAACACCCAGCGGCTCCACACCACACTCCAGTGGAGGTCTCACCTAACCCAGAGTGGACCAAAACGAAAACGTTGTGCACGTGGAAAATCATACTGTACTTATCTATATCCATCTATCTATACCTGCTTCATCAGAACAGCATCATGGGGGGGAGCTGACTATCGGCAAATGCGGGGTGCAACCTGGACAGGTCAGCAGTCAATCACAGGGCCAAATTGTAATCATTTTAACATGAGGAACTATACACATATATATAAGACAGACACCAACAACTTACAGTTAAGTGTAAATAAAGGAACAGACAGAGACAATCAGAGATCAAGTTTACTCTGTTATATACACACACACACCTATGGATGAAACCATGGCTGAAATGAAAATAAAAAGAACATGATAATCTTCTTTTGGACATACTTTTTCATAATTAAATGCAGACAATAATAAAACACAAATCAATCTCTGTTATTCCTGTTGCCTGCAGTCCTGATGACCATCTTTACATTTATCTCTCACTTTAGTCCAAAATACCACTTATAGCAAATTGTTAAATACAAGCCTGGACCAAAGAAAAACATATTTATTTTAATTTAACAACCTCAAATGTTATTAAATACAAACATGAAAATTAATCTCTGCTCTTGGTTTTTCCATTACAAGTTTAAAACCTGTTTTTTTTTTCTCTTTTGTTGTTTTGTGGGCAGAAAGCTGCACATACTCATTAATATTAATTCTCACCAGCTTTGCCTAATTTACTTACAACAAAAACTAATTCTATTAGAATATGAAAATGTTACAATCACAAAAAACAATCCACATGCTTTAAGAAAGTCCACAAATACTTTTTGTGCAGCAGTGATGTTCTTATAATTGCAAATACAATGTTCACTGTTGACCCTCAGTAAATCATTCATTCTTAAAGACCTGAAGGAAGCATAAAAAATTAAAAAGGATGTTTTAGTTGTACCAATATTAGATTCATGCAGGGCTGTTTAAAAAAAAAAAAAAAAAAAAAAAAAAAATTAAAAGTGCAGCTTTTGTTCAACACAAACAGCAGCAGAATCCTTAAAAAAAAATACTTAACCAAATGAAAATCATTCTGCAGATTGCTCTCCCAATTTTCTTCGACAGGCATAAAATGTTCAATTTAAAAGTGATGACAAATTAAAGCTAGGCCTGTTATCCACAGCGTGCTCCTTTTTCTGTCTGTCCAGCAGGGGTGATAGATGAATTTAATACGAAGCTCACTGTCAAATTACAATATCTTGGATGTAGAGTGCTCATAGCTCTTTCGACCCCCCGCAGCCTCCTCCCCCCTCTGAGCAGTGGATGAGTGGACAATAACAGGGCAATTGCATTGGGCTTTGGGGAGTGGTGGTTTTGAACGCTCCCCCGGCCGGCTGGATGGCAGGCGCTCACAGGCGGTATTTGCACTGAGGACGGGGAGACGCCTGGAAGGAAAGGGAGGCCCCTGCTCTGCGAGTAGAGAAAGGAGGCGAAGCGGTTTAATTTAGCGGATGGTGGCACGGGGACCCTCAGGGCGTCACACAGTGTAATACACACACATATCTGAGTACGCCGTGAGACAGACAAGTGTGGTGGTGGTGGTGGTGGTGGTGGTGGTGGGGGGAGCTGGGAAATTTGCCGTTTATAAAGGGAGCCATGTGTGGAGTATGTATGGGGAGGTGGGTTGTTCCCTTATCGTTCGCATTTGAAAATGTTTCTTCTCGACCTTGGTGGCATGTCTGTTCTTATGAATTTTAATTACCAGGGGTAGATGAATAGACCTGGTGGAGCTGGATGAATACATTGATGTTTTTTTTTTTTTTTCCAAGGTCAGAAGTTGATACACTTCATTCAGTACTTGGTATGCAGCTATTAGCTTCCAACCCTAGTTTATTGTATTTGGTGCTGCTGGTGCTTGAGGTGCTACTGCTTAACTACACATTCATTTGTACACCTAGGGACACCTTTCTCAGAGTATAGGAGAACATACTGTTGTGGTACCATTCTCCAAAATACATTACAAGTAGCCTGCAGTTTCACACTGACTGAACCACCAACCCCTCTGCCTGTGATTATAAGAGGACGACTATGAACCAGTACCAAATCAAAAGCATTCAGCAATTTAATGCCTCTTTGCAATTGGTTTCTATTTCTATCAGCAAACAATGTAATACACCTCATAATAACCAATAAAAATCCTGCGATTATTCATTTGCATTGCCTCCATTTAACGCTCCCAACTGCAAAGAGAGCAGCCATCAAGTTGCTAAAATAAGTCATGCAGTTCTGCTGTGTCCATAATATTCATATAGAATAAAGCTAAGGAGGGCTGAGTGTTGGGAAGTTAAAACCAGAAGGAAAGTTTATCTTTTCCTTTTGTCTTACATGGGCACAAACACTATGTAGCATTTCATTAAGCACACTAAGTGGATTACAGGTTGAATTATTGTCACTGTTTGTTATTGCCGCGGAAGTGGAGTATTCCAGGAACATTACTCTGGTAATTGCTATACTAGGTGTTCTACATTCAGGAACACAAATTGATTTAAAGTTGTATTTTTCTTTCTTTTCCTCCTTCCTTTACCCTGTGGACGGTCTGAGTATGGTTTGTTAGTGGGTGATTCGGCACTCAGTATTGGATTGTGCTCTGTTTTGCTTTTAACTCTTATTCAGCCACATACATTTTCCAAGAACTGAGAGCAGTATGGATTATAAAGATGAGACATAAAGATCAAATACATGTGAGATGCAGCTTTAGTTGCAATGTCATTTACAGCTTGTAACAAAATCTGTACCAACAAGGAAAATGTATGACTGAGTATAAAGTATGTGATGGGAATTTGTTGAGGCTTGTATGTTACCTTTAGTGGTGATGGGGCTGGGAGGTATGAAGCCACACTGAATCACTTTAACCTTACCTGCATTTATAGACAGGATGTAAACATGTGATAAATGTTCATAACAATCAATGGAGGCTGAAATATAAACATCTGCATATAATTGTAATAATTCTGTTCATTGTAAAAAAAACACAAAATTACAAACCATAGAAATGATTCTAAAAACTTTCAAAAATATTGTGTTGAGATGCATGCTGTTTGTTCTGATAATCCTTGAGATGTGTCTTGAACTCGATCAGAGTCCACCTGTGGTACCTTGAATTGCTTGGACATATTTTAGAAAGGCACACACCTGTGTATACAAGGACCCAAAATTCAGATAGCATTTCTGGACAAAAACTGAGCCATGAAATTCTTAGATAGTGGAAATCAGCCCTGTCACCTTATTTTAAGAGATGGCTAAAAGACATGGTTTCTTGTTTGTACCTTGAAGAAATTCATTGTACTTTGTTTAATGTCAACCCTGAGTTTTTTTTAGGATCTGGGGACCTTTCATCGAACATATTAAGAAGGACCGGGTAATTGAGCATTGTGGACGATGTCAGAGCACGGCTGTGTACTGTACTGGGATGTCTCTTAACTTTGACTCTTTGGCCTTCATCGACCTCACGATGAAGGCCAAAGGATGTACGAACTTTATTTCTGACCTTGGAATTAGCTATAGACAGTTTGGGTATTATTCAGGCTGACGTGTATATGATTCAATTGATTCCTCAATGTGTCAGTTGTTTTGTGTTGGTTTGTTTTTTGGTGTTTCATTGGAATGGTTGTAGTGTGGTTTTTGTAATTGGAAAAATTAAACGGGCCACAAAGTCCGAGGATCTCTGTACACACTCACGATAAAACTGGTTTTATCGTGCATTTCATCCATCTGGTTTTTATGGCAGAGCAGCAAGACTCAAGCAACTCTGAGTAAAAGGCATGGCAGCCTGCTTGAAGTTTTTCCAAACAGATTTAAAGGACTCTGAGAACATGCGGGAAAAGATTCTCTGGTCTGATGAGATAAAAGCTGAACTATCTCAGCAGTATTCCAAGCACCATGTCCATTAAACATAAGAAACTGCTTGTCACCTGGCTAATGTCTTCTCAATGGAAAAGAATGGTGCTGTCGGGTTGCTTCTCGTTGGCAGGGACGGGGAAACTGTTGAGAACTGAGAGAATAATAAATGCAGCCAAATACAAAGAGAGGTCCTTGAAGAGAAAAAAAAATGCTCCAGAGTGCAGCAACCTGAGACTGGAGCAACGGATCAACTTTCAGCACAACAGTAAACAGCAAACGGCCAAGAAAATAGAGTGGCCCTGGAGAAGCCTCTGGCTGTCTTTGAGTGGCATAGCCAAAGCCTAGACTTAAACCCCACAGAACATGTGTGGAGTGACCTGAAAATGTTCACACATATCCTGTCCAATCTGACGCAATTTGATAGGGTTTGCCAGCAAGAATGGGATAAACTGCCCTAATCCAGGTGTGTAGAGTTTACGGAGACTTAGCCAAGCTGTGACTGATGCCAAAGGTACTACTATCTACAAAATATTGAATCAGGGGTCTGAATTTTAGATTGTTCATATTTTATATATTTGCTAAAACGTCTAAACTCATTCTCACTGTCAGAACAGGTTATCACATTTTCACTGATGTAAATAAATGCCAATTTTATCAATTTAATATTAAATCTGTAACAAAATGAAACGTGAAGAATGCAATAGGGTCTGAACACTTCATAAATCAATTGTATCTTACTATATGCAGTTATTTGTATTGAGATGTTTTTAACTCAGAAAAATTAATGATCATGGCCACGACCAATTCTTAGAAGTTTTTTGCATTCAGCCTGGATTTGGGTTTGAAACAGCCATACCAAGTAGTTTTTCGTAGCATGGTTCAATAAATGAGTTTCAATCACCATGGCAGAATAAACATATCTACTGCAAAATAAACTTTAAATAAAGTTTGTAAAACAAATTAAACAAAAAAGGGATAGGCTGGAGGAAGAGAAGGGAGCAGGAACCAGCACACATCCAATTAGAGGCTCATTATTTTTTTTTATAGTAAATGTAAATTATGTCTAGGTTGAACCATTCATAATGAATTCATTGAATGCAACAATATTTGATACTCATGTCAGACAAATGGTGTCTGCTTTTTGCATTTTTAACAAACAGGTGAACATTTGTCAGACACAGAACGTTATTGTGATCATGAGAATGGGACAGACATGAGGTCACAGTGACCTTGACCAGTGGCCACCAGAATCTTAACACTTCATCTACAAATCCAAGTCAATGTTTGTACCAAATTTGAAGGAATTCTGAGATACTGTTTTCATAAGAATGGGAACGACGTGACATCACATTGACCTTTGACCACCAAAATTGAACAGTTCATTCTGGAGTCCAATTAAACATTTGTGCCAAATTTGATAACAAAACAAACACATAAACAACCCTTAAACATGATGGCTCCAACTACAGCTGTCGCCAGCACGAAGCCAGAAGAATCTTCGTTGGAAATCTTGGGAATGTAATCATTATTGCTGGAAACATCCTCACTGTGGGTAGAGTAGTTATCACTGTAGGTGCAAACATTATCACTGCAGATAGAAATGTCATCACCGTGGGTATCAATGTCATCACTGCAGGTACAAACGTCATCTTATTATCATTGGTAATAACATACCCTCAACTACTGGTCACATAAAATGGCCGATTATCATCCCTGGAGCCAACGAGAAACGTACAAAAACATTGCTCTTTGATGTGACGACACTGTCCAGGAAAAATTGGGCAGTTATAAAAATAGAGCAATATACTGCATGAAGACATCTTGGAGCAGAGCTGGATGAGGAATTGCTTCTTAAGCTGGGATCAGACTGCAGGATTTAAAGAATCTCAACATATCTCATATTTACAGGCCCTCCGCTCCAGATTTCTCACATAAAACCTTGTCTCACAGGGTCCAAGAGAAGCTCCCACCTACTGGTGAGATAAGGACAGGAAATGACAGATTACAAGATTCATTCGGATTTGGAAATAGGATTTGGAAAATTGGACCATCTTGAATGTTGCAAACACATGCATTCTTGCAATGTGTGGTGACAAACTCAAGACAAGTATGGAGCTAGGCCAGCAGTAAAATTCCTGCTGTCATAATTTTTCACAAGGAAAGTGAAGACAGAAATGCACATAATTGACAGAAAGGCTATACAGGTGTGGAGAGCTGAAGCTTTCAGTATTTCAACAGAAACTGGAAGCATGGTCATAAGGTTTTTACTGTTTGGAAAATGTTATTGTTTTTCAAATCTGGTCATTGTCTTTGTACTGTCACATTTCTTTTGAACTGCTTCAACAACTTTGCCATTTCATGAGACATTTACTGTTCTTGATATTGGGGTTAGATGGTGTTTGACGACATCTAAAGGAAAAACTATTTAGCCCCACTCCAATTGGTCACAAATAGTCTAATGTCATTGTTGAGATGCTATAAAAAAGTATAAGAAGACTCATCAAGTGTGGCACTTGTGTGAAATTACAACAAATACCAACTTGTGACCTATGTGTGACAAATATATTCAATCTCAAATTTGCAAGCGTTTGTGAAATTCTTTGCAATTTCTGAAATGACGCTGATACTATTTGTGCTTGAAAATTAATTTAGTAAAAACGGGCCACAGAACTGATAATTGGTAAACCCTACTGGATGGAGTTTGGAAAATCACAAAAATTATCATCTGTAACTTCCTCTATTCTGACAGCGGAAGTACAGAAACAAGGTTCAACTGGATACGTTTTCATGTGTGCTGATGATGCCCTGATTTTTCCTCTAGTGCAACCATGTGGTGGACATTTGTTGTTCAGTCATGTCCCCCTCATGATAACTGCTACTAACACTGATGCTCTGATTTTTCATGTAGCTCTATCTTCACATCAATATCTTATCTTATCCTGTGGTTGGATTTATGACCAAATACGTAAAAAAACAAACATTCCCATCATCATCTGCCGCAATGTAGTCAAGTCTTATTGAGTAAATGTTACACTGTTGACATGTTGACATGCTAAGCTGAGATGGTTGACACGGTAAACATGGAGCATGCTAAACAGCTGCAGAATATTATCGTCATTGTGAGCATGTTGGCATTTAGCTCCAAGCACTGCTATCTCTGAATACAGCATCGTACAGCATGGCTGCAGATTCTTTATCGTGTATTAGATGCATAACTAAATTTTGATTTCCAATCATTATCTTGCAGATAAAGACCGGATTGTGTGTGTTAGATAGGTATTTCTGAGTTGCATTGGTTTTCCAAAGTGGCAATCTCAAAATGCTGCTTCTGTGGGTTTTTTGTTTTTGTTTTGTGTGCCTGTGGAAGATAAACACGATAGATGGATGTGGGGAGTCAGGTCATTGGAAGTGAGATAACATCACGGTACATTTGTGGGATATAACAACCAGTTTGTCCTGGCCACCACAGTCCGCTGATGTCAGCGCAATTGCACAACTCGGGATGAACTTGAAAGAAGCATCTGTAGGAAGTAGCAGACCAGCCTTTAAGTCTCATGTCTGTAAAATACATTTAGACAATGGGGCAGGTCCCTTGAGCCACTGCCATGATACATAGCAATATATAGTATGTCAGGGCCAGATGTGGTCAAAAGTGGTTCTGAACAGGGGTTTCTTTTTTTCTGGTCACTGAGTCCACACATCAAAAAATGACCAGGTGAATAGACTGGCTTCTTTACTTTACTCATCATGTTGATTGCGCAGGCGCCAACCGTGACGTCCGTTTGCTGCCGTTGCTCTCGCTCACTGGAACCTTTTGAACAGATTTTCTCCTTTCTTGCTCTGCAGTCTTGACAATCAATGGGAGAGGTTTTCTAAGTTTGTGTCCCTCTATAACCATGCAGTATAGAGGAGTTGTAATCATTTTTCTGGTGGTTGGATCACTCTTCCTTGAGTATCCTGCAGGTCGGGTACTACTATGAAAGCCTGTAGTCATCGTTTACAGTCGCGATCAGCTGATAGCACTCCGACCGGCTACTGTGGAGTCAACCCACCAGATCCCAGAAGAGCTCTGGAGGAAGGTGAGGGGAAAATGAGGGAAAGGAAAGGAGACAAAACAGCCGAAGGCAGCGGCACGGACGGAAATAAGGAGAAGGAGATACAAGCCATATCTACCCTCCTGTATCATGGGAAACATGAGGTCGCTAGCTCACAAAACTGACAAGCTGACAGCGCTGGAAAGGAGACGACCGGCGTTTCGTGAGATCAGCATCATGTGCTTTACTGAGACATGGTTGCACCTGGACATCCCAGGCCAAAATGTTTCCATCAGCGGCTTTCTGACAATTCGGGCCGACAGAGATTGCACCGAGAGCGGTGTACGGAAAGGAGGAGGGCTTGCCGTTCCAGTCAACAGCGGGTGGTGTAATCCCAGGTCGTGTTATAATTAAAGAACGAGTCTCCCTGAATATTGAACTGCCGAGGGTTTCCATACTACTTACACAGGGAAATACCGCATGTTATTGTTGTGGCTGTTTACATTCCCCCCTTTGCTAACCCAACGTCGGCACGTGACATCACACAGCGTAACAGCCAGACTACCGACCAAACACCCGAACGCTCTCATCATAATCTCTGGAGACTTCAACCACGTCACCATGACAAAAACACTTACCATACCATATGGTATTATATACACTATTGACTGTATATTTAGTATGTTTATTATCTTGTTTCTTCTTAAATTCTTCTGTTTTTTCTGTCCTGGAGCAGACGAGACATGAGTGAGTGTAGCCTTACAATTTCCCTGTGGGGATTAATAAAGTATTTCTGATTTCTGATTATGGTACAATCAAACGTGAAAGTTACAACTAAGAGAATATTTCCTTTTTATTATGGGTTAGTCAGTGTTAAACAAACTTCTCATTTCCTTGGTAAATAAAACATGTTTATAGTTCAGATTGTATCTTAAATGCAATTTGAACATTTGAGTGTCTTACTTTTGCTGTATTGTACAAAGCACTTTGTATGGCCTTGTGTCTGAATGGTGCTATGTAAATAAACCTGCCTTGCCTTAATGGTACCATGTTTCTCAACTCTTCATCTGCCTTAAACAGTAAACATCCAAAACAGAACCTAATCAATTCAGACATACTACAATTAACAGCAAATACCATCAAATCATTAATTATCAGGATAATATAATCTGATCCAAGATCCACGGCATTTGTGTACTTGCTAAATGAGTGCTTTGTTCAGAGGCACTTTAGCAGTAGTTGGTAAAAGAGAGACTCTCATTTGTTGCCATAGAATCCTTTAACACATCAGAAACTTCTTACTGTGATCATTTATTGCAGCACTTTGGACTTCTTATCTTTGATTGATACTCGTTGGGCTCCATGATGTATTCCGACACTGTAATTAGGATCACCTCTTTGAGGCCAGAATGTTTCTGTCGATCCTCTGTCCATATGAATGCCATGGCCACGCAACAGGTCCGACTGTCTACCTGCATTTATTCTGACTAAAAACCCCTTTCTCCTCTAACAGAACTGCCACTCAGCATTACAAAGACTGGAGTTGCTGGTTTGCCATAAAAGCTCGGCAAGCGTTACTATTTTTTCCTCTCTGCCAGTCAAAGAAGGGTTCAAGGAATTTTTCATTTCAGGGATTTGCTTTTATCATGCCAGTTTGAATGTTTTCTCTGGTATGTCCCCGAGTTGGTCTTGAAAGGCTCTGACAGTAAGACAGAAGCTGAGGGGAATGATTGCAGACAGGTAAATCAGCATGGATCCAGGTTGGATTATACGGCGGCAGCATACACTTAGTGTAATAAGAAGGTGTTTTCTGCAGGGACGTCTATTTCAAAATATTTTCTGACCAATCCTTTGTCATGCTTTGGGGACTTTTTGGGTGAAAATGTTACACTAAGCTCAATGCAGGATGAGATTCTGGCAATTTATTTGACTTTTGCTTGTTTTTTTTTTTTTTTTAGAAGGCCATATGTAGAATGTATAAATGCTGAGTTTCTTGAATTGTTGGGATTTAGCTGTGCTTGGAGGAGCTGGAAAACTAAAATCAGTTGTCTGTGGTGCTATAGTCATTGTGAGAAACCTTCTTTTGTACCCCTTTCCCTTGAACAAGACACCTGTTCATTCCAGCCACCCAAGTAATGACACCCCAATGACAGGTGAACAATGCAAATATGGCCATTCATTTCAGGAAACAGTTGCCATTTGATTGGATCTTTCGTTCCACATAGAGGTCAGAGAAACAATTAAGGGACTTTAATGGGAATGATTGGGGAGTGTGAAGTGGGAGGGCTGCTGTAATAATGGTGCGCAGTGACAGATTCAGCCTGGTGTTGCAGAGCCAGGTGAAATAGTCCACCAGGTTGTGATTTCATCTTTACTGCCTTCATACCGATTTACGACTGATGATATTGTTGCACAGTGTTTCATATGTATTTTGTTATCATTTTAGGAGTAAAATTGGACATTTGATTGAAACTGTGATTAAGAATCATGCTGTTCACACACATAGCCGTAACACATAACATACAGAGAGCAGATAGCAAAGCAACAAGACTCAATTGAAAAGCTAGTGGCTCATTGGTCTGATGCTTAGACACAGCAAAGCTTTAAGCTAAATGCTAATGTTAGCATTCTAACATGTTCACCCTCACAATGCTAATATGCTGACATTTAGCAGGTAAAGTAATTACCTATTTCTTCAGCTTAGTATAGCAAGCTCACATTAGCTTTTTTGTACTAGACACAAAACATAACTGAAGCTGATGGAAATATCATTAGATTTCTACATGAATGAAATCATGGGACAAATAAGTATTAGGAATATTAGAAATGAAGGCACTAGATATCAGGATTCCCATTTAAAAGAATATATATTTTAAAGAGGCAAATAGCTATTGTGATATTTCTGTCCAAATGAATAAATATCCACCTCATACATCCCCGTCTTTGAGGCCTAATATCTAATTAATTATGTAATTGTTTTTAGAAGGAGTGAATTTAGCAAATGACAGTATAATGACTTGTAGATAAATTGTATTGACTTTGTATTTCATGAAAGGAGTTGATGCTTTCTGAATGGGAGTCTATTGGTTCTTGAGGTTTTTGGAGCCAGTCCCTAGTGGCCTGCAGCGGTGTTGCATTTTAAAGTACTTTCAAATTGGCTGCAATTTTCATACCCAGAGGCTATGTCCATTTTTGTCAACAGTTCATGTTTCAAACTGATGCAGTTAGACTTTCATGTAAGAAGTAACCACTGAACACCACAGCTTATGACTCTTCAAATGATCGCAAAGAATAAAACAAGCAACATACAGTGCTGACTTCTATTTTCTGTGAATGGATGGCTTCTCACTGCTGTTTGTCAGTTTTTGCTCCATTCTTGTGTATCAATTCATCACTTTCTGTCAACAGAGAAGATGTTGTTTATGTCTGTAACACTGCAGTTTTTCTGGGGCAGATAGGGCAAATCTACAGCATCTCAGGGAATAGAACACATTTTTTAAAAATGAGCTGCATTTTTTTAGATTCATGTTGACAGTACAAGTGTATTTTCAATAGTTGCCTAGTGGAGCTTTAAGAGGCTGGCATTTCATGCTACAACATTCAATGTGGGAATGTGCTAAAGGGAAGGCAAACAACAATGACAGTAAAACAAGTGAAAGAACGACACGTGAAGAGAAGGAAAGAGACAGGATGGCGTTGCCGCCATTCCCGCAGACTGTAGTCCCCCAACAAGGCGATACCAGCAGGATGGTCATCTAATCAGCCTTCACAGTGGGACAACTACATCAGTTAGCATCAATGATAAATCATATTGACAGCTATTGCCTGACAGAAGGGGGGTAATGATAGAGGAGGGAATGTGGAACTGTTGAAAAATAGATTGAAATTAAAGGGAGTTAGGGGGTTGAAGAAGAATGATGGACACTTTTAGAGGAAAGGGAATTTCAAAAGTAAGAGAAACACATTCAGGATAATTGCATGAATATTATCCATTCACTAACTGTACTTGAATTTTACCACTCTCTTTCCCCCTGTCACCCTTTTCACCACCACCACCACCACCACCACCACCACCACCTCACCACTGTACCTCTTCCTCCACTCCTCCAGCCTCCCATCCACCCACACAGTGTTAGCAGCGCGTAATGGGTGAAAAAAGGGATGGGAAGTATTTATAGATTCTATTGAGCCTGTGTTTTGCATCACTTAAAAAATATAATTCAATAGCAGGCTATTATCCCTCCAATACTGCAATCTATTTCTCTGCAACACTGTAAAGAGAAGAAATGAGTTGGTTCTGTGAACTTGGGGGATTGGAAGGAGAGGACAAACAAGGGAACATAATGGGGATGCTGATGGTGGAGGGGCGGTGAACATTGGGCTTAACCAGCTCACTCAGGAGACAGATCTTCCTCCATTATTGATGAAAGTGAATGGCAGAGGGTTTCAGGAAGGCTCGGTGTTGGGCCGTGTCTGCTTGTCATGTAACATTAATTGACACGGCCCTTGCGGTGGCACAGGCACCCATCCATCCGGGGCTCCCGTTTCAGTTTGCCCCATGATTTATTTACAGAGACACTCGACTGAATAGTCCTTGGGGTGGCTCAGGCTCTTCTTGCCCTCTAAAAAGCACAAATGGATTCACTGTTGAATACCTGGAAAAGTAGGGAGACATGTTATTGTTTGTAATACATGTGTGAACAGAGTTTTAACACAAAATTGGCCAAACTCAATCACTATTCTTACACCTCAACAGTTCATAAGTACTATCGTCAATTACAATGTGATTACTAACTTTCTGCAAACCGTCACAGAAACAATAACACCAGGTGGCTGCTGAGCTATTAACATTATAGACAGTGCATGTATAGTTGTAGACAGTGCATGTATAGTTGTAGCTAACTTACTTTGACCTAAACTGTGTTGACTTTTGTGAGCATAGCCATTGGCTGAAAGCTTCTGCTGATTTTGCAATGAACAAGAGGACAAATGGGATGCGAGCTTGTTACAAAAATAATGTACAATTGTAAAATGTGACCATGAACTATCCCTACAGCATGAGCAAACTGGAACAGCAAAGAGTTTCTACAATAATGTGAATGAGGTAGAAACATTAGAAAATGATTTAAATGAAGCATAAATATCTTTGAGTGTGATGTCTTCACCTCATCCTGGTACACCAAGAAACGCCTGTTGCTGTGGAGAAGCAAGAGACATTTCCAGCCACTACTTTTGGTGGGAACTGCAGATGTGATGTTTTTCCCCCGTCAGCCCCAAGAAGCAGCAATGATTCCTCACTTGCAAACAAACTAGGCCAAGCCATATAAATATTAGATCTATGCTTCATACAGTGTTTTCAACCAGTAGAGGAAAGGCTTCAGGGATGAAGACCAACTGGTTGGTCTTATTTTTCTGGTTAACCTTCAATGTCTGATCAATCTGATTTAGCTGACCCCTTAAGCATCTGACAGAAGGGTCAGTCAAAGATGGGACTGATGAGTGCTGAGGAATTTGTGTACCGATGTGCTTTATCTATTTTACCTTTATTTTACCAGGTAAAAACAGTTGAGATGAAATCTCTTTTCCAGTGGTGACCTGGCCCTGAAGGCTGTAGAGTTACACGTCAAGTGCACATTAATTATATATATATATACCATAAAATACAAAACAAGACATTACACGTTGTACAGTGTAATAACTAATGTCCACACATCATAGAAGACGTTAAATGTACACAGAGAATGTGTAACCAAATGAATGACACATTGTAGCAAGAACATTTTGCATCCGGTTATGTTTTAACACATGGCACTGTGCTAAAATGTTCAAAATCCATCGATATTTTTTTTTCAGTGGATATCTTACTTACAACAAGATAGAGTGAGCTAAGCAGTGTTGTGTTTCTATGTGCTGTATTTATTCAGTTTGAGAAACAATTTCTAGAACGCAATAAAACGGACTAAATCTCATCTCTGTTGCTAGGTCGTTACTAAGGGTCGGCCTACTTCCTGGAGCGGTAAACATTGCATACATTACATTCGCTTCTACTGATGCGACTGATTGTTTTCCGGTTGTTAATTATACCCCATGTATTGCCATGGAAACGGAGAGCACTTATTTTGAGAGTGAATTGCCCCACAGTATGAATACATTTTGATTACATATTCTATTTAGATGGTAACTTGTATAATGCTTACTGACCGCATCACTGTCGTCCGAATAATGACATGAAAATCCAACCTCAAGTGTAACATTGCTTCAGTAAAAACTGCTGTTGTTTAAACCTGTTAGAGAAATGAGAGAGGCTCGAGTGAGTCTAGCCTGGAGGTCATTGCAAGACCAAGGGCTTTATTAAAATAGACTCCTTTTTCCAGTCTCTGTCTGCACAGATGATACCTTTGAGCCGAGACTATTGTTGGATCTCATATTGTTGGTATTTTGAGCAATTATGAACCTCGAGCATACTTACATGGGTAATCTGCCTGGAATAGCTTTGTATAATTACAAATACCAGTGCTTCAGCCTGCACATAACAAGTGAAGACCATCTTGAACATCATCTAAAATGTGCAGTGATGAGTCCTGTAGTGTGAGTTTAATATATATCTCAAAGCAGCATGATAAAGTCGGTCAAGTAAGTGCCGAGTAGAAGAAACAGCAATTCTGTAAATGGTACCACCATAGTCTAGCTGAGACCTATGACTAGATGATTATGAGATGAAGGACAGAACAATGACTAATTCTACATAAGAAACACGGTGTAAACTTGAGCTTCTTGGTTTGATTCTTAATGTGATGCTTGACGTTGAGATTTTGATCCAAGCAAATTCCCAGATCAGCAAACTCAAAACTAACAAAGGGCATTGAATTGTGAAAGAGCTGTAAAAAAAAAGTGACCAATAGTGAATGACGAGAACATTTTGAACTGGACTGGATCAAAAGATTTAAATCAGGAAAGTGAATTGTAATCCTTCCCTCTAGTTGTAAGCATGTTCGGCATTGTTGGGGCAAAGTATTGTAAACCACATACACTCATATAATTTGGCTGAGACCAATAGCACACTGTGAAATGGCCTAGGTTTTAAAACAATGTAAACATTTCACATAAAAATGTCTGTCTAGCCACCCTGTCTTCAGTTGTTGTCGTGTAGGAATGATTTAGCCTTTACCCGGTTCATAAAAGGTTAGGAGCAATTCCAAGCGCTGTTTATTGAGCAGAGCACTACTGCACAGAGGTGATGCATTTTCTGTTTGCAGAACCAACAGTTGTGGTTTGTTTGGATGATACATGGGAGGACAAAGCAAATAGAAGAAGCTGCACTTCATCCAGGGCTCTATTTTTGTAATGATACAGTCACACAGGATGTAACAACTGATGGTTTTCTTTTCATCACATTCTGGCCACAATAACACTTATTGGAAGCAGGGTGTGATTAGAAGAAACACAGGCTTTAACATGTGTCATGACGAATAAGATCACTTCCTTTTATTTGGGGTCCAAGCATCAACGATGGTGGTAAAATAAAAAAGAAATTGAAATTTTTGGAAAGAAACTATTTTTTCAAGATGAACTTTACATTGAATGAGATCGAACACACTTTTAAAGTTGAGTTTGTGATTCAGCATAAAAACCTTTGGTGTAACATACACCTCTCTAAATACATATTTTTTTTAAAAATAAATATATATAGCCTTTATCAAATTTCACCATTTTTGCTATTCTAATACCATGTATGTTTCAGAACCTGAATATCAAATATGATGCAAATCGGCCACATGGTGGCACGGAGGAGGGGACGATATAGTAAATACAAATTGCTTTTGTCAAATAACTTATTAACTGCACACATCCCTCTCAAGTATGATATATGCTCGTGTTCATTTTATTGAGCTGCATCTGCTTATTAATTATACGCCCACTTTCACTAGATTAAAAATTACAATATATGCAAAAACCCCTTTTTTGAAGTAGTCTGTGCTTGTTTCACTCAGAGTAACAAAATCAGTGTCAAAAGATTCTCTGAAAATTTTTTGAATTTGACCAGGAGTGACATTTGACATTGGATAAAAGACTGTAGCTTCCCCAGACAATCCCCCAAATTGAATGAGATTTTAAACATCAAGTATAAGTTTGAGAGTCTATAAACAATTTCGGGTGAATATACACATCCCTGGAGTTCCCTAAAGAGCTTTGGCTCCAGGTTCTTTCTAGACTCAGCCCATCATGGCACCATGTATTAATTAACTGGTTAAAATACCAGAAGATGCTCTTGGCCTTTTTGCACTGTTTCGTGGAGTTTGAGTTTCAAAAGACCCTGGGGTGCTTCCCTTGGGTGGGTGTAGCATCAGGTCTGATTTGTGGGTAGACGCTTGGGGTCGATATGGCTTCTGGTTCGAGTTGCGTAGGGGTACTTGGACCCCTTTGTAATTGCTTACAATTGTAGTTGCTTTTAAAATCGTCTGCTTTGAGCAATTGCACTCTGGATAATATTGTGATAGGAAGAACAGTTCAGAGCATTCTCTGCAATAAAAACCTCTCCCAATGGGACTCTAGAACATATTGTACATGGTGCTTTGACGCAAAGTGGTGTCGGAGGAGATGGCAGATTCAGCAACATCTTCATGGATCCCAAGAGAGCCATTGTTCAATGTAGGAAACTATTGGATGATACAGAAGAAGCATGAAGTATTTGTCAGGTTATTAACTGTGGGCGTCATGACACATAGTGGCAGTTCTGTCTGGATGATGATCATGAAAAACGCAGCGAGCAATAATAAAACACTGTAGAATGAGAAGTGTTATCTATTTTTACGTTGTAGGATCTCTGCTCGGTAAAACCACCAAAATAACCGAAAGTCATGGCTTTCTTTTCCATGAAACTCTCCAAGTCTTTGTAAGAACCTGACATCAAAATCACCCTGCCCCGCTCAATTATTACTGGCACACAATAGAGCACAACTCTGACTTCCCAATCGTACATTAACCATCACTTTCAGTCACTAAACAACAAAACAAGTGCTATCAAGAAAATACAGCTATGTGCATCTGGCAAAAATGCACTTACCCCCCTACCCCCGCCCCTCCCCCTCTCAGTAGATCCTAGAGTGCTCTTATGCCTAATTTATGTGTTGTACTCTCACCACATACAGTACAGTGCAGAATTAAACTGCACAGATATTCCAGTTGATTAAAGTAACCACTCACCTCTCTTTGATTTGTTTTTTCAGTTTCAAAACCCAAGTTTTTCATTAGAAAACATTCATGTGTTTTTCAACCATTAGAGGCTGGATGTGAAAGTTCTGTTTGGTAATTAAACCGAGCTAACAGTAGCTTATGATAAAACAACATAAAAGGTGCAATCAGAAAATTATAAGGCTCTTCCTGTTTTACACAAATGGAGAACAGCACAGTAATACACATGGTGTAGGTGGAAGCAATAACTTTTATGAGAAAATATTCTAAGCTGTGTGTGCACATTTCCTTTTTCACCATGGACCTGAAACTCGAGCAGAGAGCACATGACCTGCACAAGCAGCAACCTCCGGGACTAAAAAATAGGCCATAGCGGAAGGACCAAAAACTGCAGTTCTTTGGAGGGCCACATGAAGCTGGCTCCAAAAGCAAGTCAATCCCCATAGACCCCTATAGATGTAAAAATGCCCAACTTTACAGCATAAATAAACATGTTTACAGCCTGCTCCGAAAAGCAGTTTTGAACTAACAAACAGATTTCTCCTTTCATGACAACTGTTGGAGGCAGGGCACGTTTGTATAAGTCACCTGTTTGAATTATTTACGGATAGATAAAGGCGGGGTGAATTTGAGTGACAAATGGGTAACATCTCAGTTCGATTGTTGCCTTCAAGTGTCAGTCAGAACCATACAGGTTCTAGGCACTGGTTTCAGCAATCAGCCCGTTTCAGCATCTCAGGAAAGCCATAATTGACATCGCAGAGGCTTTTTTATTTTTTTAATACAGTCTGTAGATATAAACTGTTTGTTCGCTGCCAATTAGTAAATGCACTTTGATTTGGCTTACCTCTCTTTTTCTTTTTCCTATAAAATAAATTTAAAGCTGAAGGTCTTTGACGCTGTGGAGGAGATGCAGCGCTTATCACTGATGGTGCTTCAAAAGCTTACAGAATGGGACCTACAGGAGTATTGTGTATTGCACAAGGGGAGGCTATAGAATCAAACATAAGAATAGAAGAAATACAAAATACAAAATCTTAACATCATGTTTAGTTTCACTGTGGTTTGTGTCGTATTGTTTACTTATATTACCTGTCAAACAACAGACCTACACACTTCCCAGAATTTACTGGCCTGTTATTACCAGACCCAACATCGTTGCGTGAACAGATAGATAGTCTGGCCACGCTCCACTGAGGATTGTTTCCAGTCATTGCACTGTAATGAGCTTAAACCCTTAATTAATTTAAATCTATTGGAAAATTAAAACTATTGTCTTTAACCAATCGCCATTGACCCTTATATAATGTATGCTGTGCGATGTAAACAGCAGAGAACCTTTATCAATGCAAGCAGAGTGCAACGTGATGTCGGTAAGTGACCACTACAGACTATGCAAAGTCAATTTAAGGATAGAAGGAGCATTGTTCAGGCTATGGCCTCAATTCCTTGATATTTGTTAGAGTTGCTAAGACTGTTGGTATCTCTTCTTTGAGTTCTACCACCGCTGCCATTGTTGGACCTACATTTTGAAACAAACGCTTGACCTCAAGGTTATCACATTTAGTCATTCCTACTGGCCTCTGATTGGTCTGCTGTTTGGGGTGGCTGAGAAAACTTTAATGTGAAGACAGTTTCCAGACTACAATCACTGGAATCACTGGAAATACCAACCTTGTCACATAGGTGTAAAAGTGAAGTGCAGTAATGATGATGGTGTGACCGATGAAATGATTCAGAAGGTCCTGGCTCATCAGTATGGAAATGTGTTGTGAAAATTCCCAAACAAAGCTCATATTTTGCCAATGTGCCATTTTCATTAAGCAGAATAAGAGGAGTGCTGAGGCAGCATCATCTGATCACATTGTCTGGAGCAGGAAGCAAATTGGTCATGCAAAACTAGCCACTCTTCAACAAACCAATTAATTATTTATGGGCTTCAGTGGAGCAGAGAAAGTTAATTTATTGTTATCATTAGAAGAGTGTTCTGTTTGGGTCCATATGAGGAAGAGTGGAATTACAGTTACAGGCTCGGCAGATTACAGAGAACTTTGTGTGGCTGTGGAAAACATTCGTTTGTATTGTGGAGTTTGGGAAAAAAAATAGTAATGGTGGATTTGGCAACTCTTTGACATACACACTGTTTAGAATTGTGGATTGGGTTTGTTGGTTTTAACTGCTCTTGATAAAAATGCCATTGTCATCTAAATTCATTGCTTTAGCAAATGGATTTGTGATCCAATAACAAAGTAAGTTCATGACATTTTCAGTGTATAAAGAAGAGGGCAAACAGTGGCACAAACCAGACAGTCAAATACTGCGTCAGAAAGAAAAGTCAAGGGCAGAAAGTAATACTGATAAAATAAAATATAGTTTAATCAGTACAAACATATCCCTAAATCAGTTGCATAGTCTTAGTAAGTATATTAACATAGCATCATGCTGTAAAACAGTATTTCACTGCTTTCTCTTGTTGAAAGAGGAAACACCTAACATCACTGCTGGATGTGTTTAAACATACTTTATCTCTATTGTACCTATAAACACAGCCAACAGTGTTGTTGAAGTACAGTGAACCCTCGTTTATCGCGGGGGTTACGTTCCAAATAGAGACCGTGATAGGCGAAATCCGTGAAGTAGTAACCTTTATTTTTTTTACAATTATTATACAATGAAATACTCCATAATACATTGAAACCAAAGAACAAAACCTTTTTACAGGCCCAAGCATTTGTTTAACAAATAAAAGTACTGTATAAATGTTTTTTTTTTTACAAATAACTACTGTACTGTAAAATAATAATTTTAATCATCAATACGAACTGAAGGCTTCAAATTGCTGAGATCGGCACCGCCCCACTGCGACCCGAGTCATTGGATTAGAACGGGAGGAAATGAAAAATGATTATGAAAACAAATACAAAGTACAGTAGGACAAATAGTGACTCGTGTATTTCACTGCTCTTCTGACTGAGCCGCTGCATCCTGACTCCGCTCTGCAGCGGTTCTTTCTTCTAAAGCCGGCGGTGCAGGTGTGGTTTTTCGAGAGAAGAACATAGTTATCGGTAGTTGTTGTCGCTCTTTTTTCTTCTGGGCAAAAAGATTCTTATAAACCGACATGCCACCATCGATTATTTTTAATTTGGCAAGCTGTTTTACGTACGTGTACATATTAAACCGCAACGTTATTGACAAACAGGTAGAGAAGAAGCGGAGAGACTGTTTAGCCAATCAGAATGCAGAACACAATGCACGATGCAAATCCATGAAGCAGCGAGACCGTGAAAGGTGAACCGCGTTATAGCGAGGGGTCACTGTATACTTAACTCCACTCAACAAAAATATAAACGTTCCACTTTAGTTTTCTCTCCCATTTTTTGCAAGTTGAGGTAAAAGATCTTTGTCTTATGTGAACATAAAATGTATCTTAGATTTTGTTCACAAATTACTTTTTTTTTTATATATATATTTTTATAAACAATTTCCCATTGTACATGGTATTTGAAAAAAAAAAAAAGTATATAAACAGAAAAAACTAAAAATATCCATTTATTCCATTTATCATGGTGTTTGTACTACATAATGGATGTGGTATGTGATCAGGTCATAGCTTCTGACTTAATATGGTCCAGGAATGGCCTTCACGTTTTAAAAAATGGGTCCCCTCGTCCTGAGCATCTGAATATAACTTGTTCATAACCTGCTACATTTAGCATTAGTTCAATCCAATGCTCAAATGATGAAGGTGTGTCAGATTTCCACTGTTTCACAATAATTCTGCATCCGTTTTAACAAAGCTAGTTTACACCACAGTTTAAAATGAGCACTTATTTGAACATTTTAAGGGATCATACCCAACATACATATAGCAGGGGTTTGAATCAAGCACAGGTTAATAATTATGTTCATAAGAGATATGATTTTCCCCCATAGATCTTGGACCATGTTGCAGGCGTCTAACATGTGTACCATGGTTTCAATTTCTTTATGACAGCGCCAACATACTGTAGGTCATCATCTCTCAGTTTGAGCCTAGACATTCTGCTTGGGGTCCAATAACATCGATTGAGTATCTTATTGTTGGTGAATTGTGTCTGGACCTCTTGTGCTGAGTTGTGCCAGTCCAATATGATTTCATTCCATTGTTGTTTATCAATATTTTACCCAATTTCTCTTTCATGCCAATTTGAGCCCATCTAATTTAGGTATATTGGTATCTCTGATTAGGTCATAAAAAATGTATGCGCCTCTTCTGAATATCTTTTGAATTTCTGTATTTGGGTCTGGACCAGATTTCATTACGGAGTGAAGGCAGTGCCTTAGCTGTTCACAAATTACTTAAAATCCGTGTCAGTGAGCACTTCACCTTTGCCAAGATGATCCATCCACCTAACTCTTGATGTGGCACATTAAGATGCTGAATAAACAGCATGAATTTTGAGAAGCTGTTAACAATAAAAGGCCACTTTAAAATTTGCAGTTTCATTTTGAAAATCTTTACAAATCTGTACAAAGTATAGCATCAAATGGAAATACTCATGTATAGTACAAGTACCTCAAAATAGGTCTTAACTACAGTACTTAAGTAAATATACTTAGTTACTTTATAGTGTGCTATTGGGATATCCTTACCTTAACCAGCGTGTTATGATTTTTTAAAAGTTACATATTCTTTCATTTTTGATCAATATATCATCATTGAATCTATCTGTATGAAAAAACATGATTTTTTTTTCTTCTCTGTACTACAAAATGTTGATTGTGTTTTTCGGGTTCAACTGGTCTGGTCAAAAATGCCAATGTTTTAATTATCTCAGTAAACAGTACACCTGTAATCACATTACAAATGCATTCAGTGACATTTCCCCTGCATGCCAAAGAAAATGGTTACAAAAGCATGCAATTCTTTGCCATTTTTCCTGCAGTTTTCAATCAGCTGGGTGAAGTCATGCAGTCGAAGTGGAAAATACTTAAACGTTATGAGGGGAATAAAGCTGTAAATGACCACATAGCCAGTCCTCAGAGTGGAGAAGCCCTTATTCATCTTAAAATGTGCAACATGATTACATACTACGTTTATACATTCATTAGCGTTGTTCATGTGGAGTTTCTCTACATACTTGAGAAGATTTGAAGGTTGTTTTTAACAGCTGAAGTTATAATAATTCCTAAATTACAATGTCTCAACTTTTAATGTGCTAACAAATGACTTATGGTGAGCAAGAAGCGAATGTCCTACAGTGTAACATACTGAAAAATTGTCATAAATTGTCCTCCGGGGCTCCTCCACCGAAAGTACTGGCTCAGCTCAACATATATACTTTTGGGGTTTTTCCATTGTCTGTGGATGTTATCACTGCTATTTTTTTTTTTTTTTTAGTTTAGCCTCCGTCAGGGTTCCTAGCAAGCTGAGACGATAACCAAAAAATGACTTGAAAATACTGCAGACCACAATCTTCACACAAGCACTCGCCCCAAGGAGATGTGCCCACACAACTAACGTCCTAAGGAGTGACACAAAGCCAGCTCTGAACTCTATTCGCTCTATTTGCCTGTGGAATGTTCTGTTGTAGATATGAAAGGCGATTTTGTTGAGGTGATTTTGAAAATGACGTCACGGCAGTTTTAATTCAGAGTTGCAATAGTAACACTGCTGCCCTGAGGAGGTACTACCTGCCGTGGAAAATGAAATTTAGAAAAGTACTTGATACCAAAAACAAGAAAGTCGAGTAGAGCAGAGTGGAGTAGAGTCGGTACCATCAGTAGAGATGCGTCTCTTGCTGCATTCCAGCTCCTTTACTCAATGACAATATACTGTATTTTAATGGAAATATGTATTTCGAGGTGTCAAACTACGGCAACATTATCAGGACGCAGAGAAACATGGAGCTTTTATTACACTTCTATCAGACTCTTTGATGTGTCTGTTCATTGCCTTTGGGCAACCTAATCAACTAGATAACTTTGATTTGCAAATGTTTACTCCTCCACGGGAGCAGAGAGCCATAACACCAGGGACATCGAGTGAGGATCCCATTGTTTCTGATTAGGAATTCATTATTTTCTACCCGTCTGCCTCTCTGCCCAGTGCATGGGCTGATTAGCTAGCCGGGGAAGGATAGGTAATGACGATAACACTAAACTCAATAGCTGTTTTATAGGCAGCGGTGCTTTATGATGCTTGCGCTAATTGCCGGTGTGATTAGTGAGGTGTCTGTGCCCTCTCTGGTTGCTCAGGCTGTCCTGTGAACCGAGCTCTTGTAGACCAGAGCGCGGGGGAAGTGTGGGTGTGCGGCGGATCGTTGCAGGAGGAAGACGCAGGGGCATAATCGACTTCCCACTTTTTCTGTCCCTGTCAGCCTTTTCCCGTGTGCTGCAATAAAGACAAATTAACTTAGAGGCAATCAAAGGATTTTTTTTTTTTTGTGATCTCTTGGCAATAAAGTAATCTATTTCTAACTGTCAGTAGGACAAAAAAAAAAAAAAAAGTAGACTGAGAACACCATCTGATGTGATAACCTTTAATTTACGTGGAAAAAAAAGAACAAAACATAACATTGCTTTCTGCCTTTGAGCGCCCTCTCTGATGGAAGTGTACTTTTTAATCTTGATATAAAAGTGGCTGTCCTCAACATAAAATACTTCACTTTTTACCATTGGAGCCATGAAAATACAACACAGTGAACGTTATGCTTTTGAAAGCTTTATGTGCGTCTGTCATTCAGACTGACCTCCACACTCTGGTTCTTAATGCTCGGTTGTTGCTTCTGCGGCCAAGCAGACAGTCAACACTGAAAATGAGATGATAGCACTCTCAGTGAAGTGTTTGTTCAGATACATTTTCTCTACTAGAGAGCTTATATAAGTTAATTTGCATAGATTTCAGGTTTTGTTTGCATGCTTATCTTGGGTGACCTTTAGCTCGCTTCTCTCAGCCGACTTCTGCTTTTTTTTTTGGTCTCGCTGCCTTTCTAAAGATAGCTCTGTCGAAGACTTTGCAGCGTGGAAATGAATTTTTCACATATATATATTTACCTATGGTTGAAACTCTTTCACAGTTAACATTGCCAAGCCAACACTGAAATAAAATATAGCAGAAGTGGATATCACACAAAATTCAAGTAAATATAAAAGTCGAACAGCCATCCGTGGTTGACCTTAGCCTTTGGGTTTGACCATCAGGACCTGCACTACAGTAGAAAACAGTTTATGCCTGCATCAATTGATTTTTGGCCAGCTGGGAGCAGCACAACAAGCTGTAAAACACTGACATATTATTGCCTCAAAAAGCTGTTATGCTTTACAAGCCGTTGCCTGTTTACACATTCAGCTAACACGCAACAACATTAGCATTCATTGAGTTATATTTCTGGCCACCTGGTGAAGGCGAGTCCAACATCACCTCTCCTTTTAACCCTGTTTTCCCACCACCTTCTGGGCAATTTGTTTTTCCTTTCTTTGGCTGCTAAAGCCCCTCTGTGTTCGCCAGCTAGGCCTTAACTTTGTCTTTTAGATGTTCGATGTTGCACACAGTTATTGTCTAGAAGCTGCTTGCTGCGGTACTAAATTAAGTCGATGACAGTAGTAAGACTAAACCACAGCAGTACATTTTGGCAGGCTGTAAAACTGAAACAATTAGCTCAGAGGGGCCAAAATGCCTCGTAAAGTTGAGGGGAATTGGACAGTTATGATCCTCAACACTAGTGTGATGAATTAGTAAAATAAGAGTAGTTCATCCAGATAGTTCTTTCGGATAAGGATGTGTGACATCTCCTGAGCTTGATAGATACACGTAGAGTTACAACATTTATCGTTTATTACTTCATTTCCAATCCCATTCATCCTCTTCATGGACAATGCCAAGTGACTGGCTGCTGGCCGCTTTGACGAAGCTCTGCATGGAAATAAAACTCTTGTATTAGCAACAAACGAGAGTTAGCAAAGATGAGCAGCTGTGTTTGTCGATAAAAGGTCAACGTGTGCTTTAAAACCAAAAACAGAAATCAACACCTCCCAAGGTGCAATGAGGAAATACAAATTCAAACACTGAGCTTGAAATTCTGCTGCTTCCATCACTAACATTCAGCAGTTTATCGCTTTTATCGATGAGGTGAGTGCAGTCTCGGCATGCTGGAGCGGCGGGTTTCAGGTGAGTGCTGAAGCCCTTGGAGGCTAGCGGGTGAAGGTAGGTACCCAGGTGAGTGAGGAGCTGCGGGCTCAGCTTCAGGCAGCCGTAGGAGTCGGCAGGTTTAGACAGGTAGGCAGGCAGGAAATCCTCCGGAGCGGGAAGGCAGACTCCCGTAGGATGGCTGGCAGGTCACCAACTGAAGATGACTCAGACAGACAGGAATTAGGACCGAGTTCATGTAACAAAGACTTACTTTCGTCGAGCAAGGTGGTCTGAGTCGTAGTACCGCGTAGCAGACTGAATGATCTGACGAGATGGTGTGGAGAGCCAGGGTTGATATACTACATTGGGTGATTAGTTGAATGATGATCAGCTGCACCAGCCATCCAGGGGAGTGAGCCAGGGAGGAGCCTGCAGAAGGTGACACCCTAGCCAAGTCCACACAGACAGACAGGACAAAGACCAAATAAGGACAAACAGGAGGACGAAGGACAACGAGCAGGGAAACACAGAGAGGGAAAAAACACAGGGAAAAGAGAGAGAACCTGACCTACAGAAAGGTCGGGAGTGGTTGAACAGAACAAAAAGGACTTTCACCTGGACGACCGGTTTTTGAATCCATGCAAGCAAAAGTCAATGTGAATTTCTTTGAAGAAATGTTCGTGAGTTTTGTACATAACGTAATGTATTTAACTTAAGCATGTATGTAATGTTAAGCCCAATGTTAAGTTTTCCTCAACCTAACCTCTTGTTTTTTGGTGCCTAAATCTAAGGCATGTTACTTTACACACGAATGTGAGGCAAAACGTGACACTGACATGGTACCCTGTAGTGGACTGTTGGGTGTATTACACGCTTTGGCCTGATATCCAGTTCCACTGCATTGTGTCAAAGTGAAACAATATTTACAGCATCTTCTGCATCGCAGCCATGACTGAGGCACGTGTGCGTCATTGAACTTTTTCTGTAACTACAGGAGAAAGAAGACTTTGCTGAGAGTTTTAACCCCTTTACGCAGATGATGAAATTTGCAAATTTTCTGTGCACGTTTCAGCTAAGCTCAGCAGAACTTTTATTCAATTCATCTCATTAACTCCCTCCAAGATCTTAAATCAGAAGTGATTCTATTTTCTTAAATGGCAATGCAAATGGTTTTAAGCTAACAACTTAAAAATATTTCCAGCCTAAGCATTTGAATTAAGATGACATAAAATCAGTAGAATTTTACCAAATTTGAGCACAATGTTTTATGGTGTACAATTTCAGTCCTCAGGCCAATATGGTTTAATGTCTCTTTCATTTTCATTGGTGAGACTGTTTTGCTTATTTGGGCCGGTATTGAGCTTCCTCCTTTCTGTCCTTCAAATGCTTGCTGGCAGAGTAGTGCTGAAGAGCTCTCCAGGTTTTATCTCTCTCTCCTCATATCTCTCTCTCTCTCTCTCTCTCTCTCTCTCTCTCTTTGATGTGTCAGTTGAGTCGCGCCAGAGTTGGGCAGGCAGCCATGTCCATCAGCTTCATCCATCAAGCGATGGGCCTGGTGGCAGAGAGAGGATGACGGGCAGCAGAGAAGGGGCAGATGTTTTTGCGGGAACTGATATGTGTTCCCGTCCACGAGGGATGTCATTACGTGGCGGACAGAAAAACATGTAGCTGATTAGAGCCTTATTAAGTCAAGGACACTGGCTCGCTGTAACACACACCGCGGCCATTCTGGCTTTGTGCTGCTGATGACTTGCCAGTCACTGACAACACGCGTGTCTCAGACAGATAACCTCTCTTTTTAATTAAACGACTCTCTGTTCTCTATCTCTGAGCTTCTTTTGATACACCGAAAAGCACTAAAATAAAATCCGCTTTTGCCATTTTCCAGTGGAGTGTTTCCTGTGTATGCCTAAAGGGGAGAACTCAGAGGTACATAAGGTTTGTGGATTTATCTCTCACAGAGCTGTGTTGCGGTAAGTAAATAAAGCAGCGTCTCCCTGAGGGCATGTAAGGATTGAGGAAAGTGGACAGTGCTGCGGACAGAGGGCTTTCGCTCTGATCCAGGACAATGGCTAAATTGGTAATGCTGAGAATCTCATCTGTGCCCTGTGTTTCCTCCTTTAGTTGGATCTCCTGAGTTGTCGTGAGTTTCCTCTGCACAATGAGCGGCAACCATGTGTTGTTAGAAATATGGATTTCCTCCAAATCACATCAGCCTTGTCTAGCACTCTCCTTCCTTCCTCCTACACCCCCTGCCTCCAGTTTTTTTTATTTTATTTTATTTATTTATTTTTATCACCTGTATGTTTAATACAGTATAGGTCACCACATCATAAACTGCAGCTATATGCGTCCGCATTTCATATGTTTTCAGTGGTTAGAGCAATAAATGGGCTCAGGGTTATGAGAACGGTGAAAATACAGGCAGCGGTGAACCACTAAATGAGCCTCAGGATGGTTTCACTCAAACATAATACTGTCTCACCAACAACACACTATTCTTTGCGAGCGAGAGATGATATTTCTCTGTACAGCGCTGAATTAAATGATTCGTTTTGTGCAGGAAAGAAATGAGAGCAACAGAGAAAACTCCCCTCAGATATTCGTGAGCATGTGATTGATTATTACAGCTGTGTCTTGTATCTTTTTTTTTGTTTGTTTTGACCATTCTTTCATCCACAAAGCACGGCAATATCGAGTCCAACAGGGCAAGGAACATCAGTAGTCAGAAGACAATACAGGTTTTAGCCTCTGAACCTCACTGACACATGCAGTTTATATCAAAACCGCCAATCTTTGTGTTCACACGGATATCACAGACCAACACACAGAATCCTTTTAGATGTTCTGATATAAATCAGATTTCCATCACAATAAAAATCATTTAAAAAAAGTACTCATTGTACCTCTCTCACCCAATAGTTATTGTGTTTAGATGTTTTCTTAGGAATTAAAAGTATTGTATTGGTAGTTTTAATAATATTCAGCTGTGAAACTGACTTTCCCCCCCTCTCATAAGCTGCTTTATGCTCGTTTCAGTTATACTTAACCTCCATCTCCACTCTACTGTTTTAAGTACAAGGACACATCGACATCTCCTTTTGTCCATTCACTCCTTGGCTCAACTCTTTGTCATATATGGGCCAAAGGTGGAAGGGATACAATGGGAAGGCTGCTTAAGTAAGTTATTGTTAAAGAAAAGCACAGAAAATATTCTTTTTTTAGTTTTTCTTTGGAATGAACACCAAAAAAAATACTTAAATATTGGCACCACCTATAGAGGACTCGATAAAAACATTGACCCGTGAGATGAACTCTGATTTACAGTTAGACTACACAGACATGGAGCAATTTCTCAAAACACCAAATCACAAGATGCTGCCAGCAGAGAAAAAAAAATCTAAAGAAATGAACAGTGAGGATCCACAACTACCAGCATCTGCTATACCAAAGCAAAGTCTGGTGGCTTTCAAGAGGAACAGTTGATCAAACTAGATGCTAACAGCAACATTTGAAGAAATGTTCACCCTACCATCCTATAACTAGCTGACATGTTCAGCTGACTTAATGTTATAAAGACTTCAATGAGAAAAATGCATTGCTCTTCATTTCTTAAAAAAAAACTAAAAAAAAAACTCGAAGTTTCCTGGTCTGGGCAGTGATTAATCTGATTCTTTTCCAGTACTTGATGAGTTTCATTGAGAGAACAATATGTCAAAAGTCGACTTGTGGGTCGTTGTGAGGGTTTACTCAGTGGGATGAACATGCAGAGTATTTCTCTGAAAAGCAGACGATGTCTGGTACAGAGCAGTGGATTAGAAATCCATTGACAGTAATGCCAGTTTAATTTAAGGACTCATTGTCTGATGGCACAACTGTTATGGCTCTAAAACCGAGGATCACGCACAATTCACTGGTTGAATTTTAATATCAGTGCAAAGTAAATATTGAGGAAGAAGGGTGCTCTCACATCTACCATGCTTGGTCTGAACCATTCAAACTTTTCAGTTTTGTTTTGATGGTACCCCGGACCAAAGTCCAGACCAAAGAATCAAAATTTGACCAAAAGAGTTGGTCTTAGTCCGGATCAAACTGAACAGTATATCAGTTTATTTGCAATGTAAAAACACTTTAAGGATGGTTCAGACTTTTGGACAAATTATAGGAAGTTGATGCTTGTACATTGGGAGACAATAAGATAGTGGCAACAAAGTGAGTTAGTTGATTCGTTTTTCTTCATTCAAACAGAAAAGGCTACAGTCCAAATTAACAATATGTCATAGACAGATACACGCCTGTTTATTAACCAATCAATGTCAAGTACAGAAATGATGACCAAAACTACAAGCTGTATAAACTAGACTTTTAACTTGAACCCAAATTTATCTTGAAGGCGGTTTAAAGAGGTGTGATATGAACAGAGCTTCATGCAGTGTGCACCCAAACCTCTCCGCCGCTCGGCTAACCTGTCATTTACATTATAAATAACAAGCCAGTATAGAGGCAGACATGCCTTATAGTGTTTTTCCCCCAACTCCTGGCTGCCTACTAGTTGCTCTCAGTTATTTCTGCCTTTAGCTGGCAGTGGGAGCTGACACGCTCTTGATTTTTCTGCCATCTCTTCGCAACGTGTCAGGTCCGGTTTAGCACTTGAAGGCAGGACGTGTCTGAACCGCGGCTCGCCTCTCTCTCCGGGCTGTCTCGCTCCCAAGGTGAGTCAGGCCTCGTCACCGCTCCTGTGGAGACATAACCCATCACATGGCGCTGGTAGACGGCCAGCAGTTAATAGCCCTGTCGTGATTTGTCAGGGAAAATACTCATCTGCTGAAGAGAGCAAACACTTTGAGCAAGGTTAGAGTGTTTATGGGTTGGATGGGAGGTTGGACGGTCAAATTTAAATCTGCGCAGTCACGGCATGTCTGAGCCTGGGCACAATCCAGAGGAATAAAATCTTAAATTAAAATTGACAGCTTGCTATAGAGATAAGAGTCCAAATACATGTGTACAAACATCCTCCAGAACAGTGAAGCCTGAAGCTTTCGAATCTGTGGATCTGCACTGGTGTCACAGAAGCAAATTCTGCACAAGTCACTGATTCTCTGTTTGCTTGTCCTCTCTCCAGAAAGAGTTCCTGGCAGCCACGACTGAAAAGGACATCTTTGCCCATCTGGGTCTCGAGTACATCGAGCCTTGGCAGAGAAATGCGTAGGCCTCCACTCCACTCTGGCTGGATGATACCCTGCGCGTACATCAGTACTTATCCCATCTGCTTGCTGTTCTCCGGTCCTCCTGTGATTCACTTTCAAACAGCTTTATATTTCCATACACTTTTGCGTAGCTGTTGCCAATATTGTTATTGTCGTCTGTGTCTGGATCACATGCTGATGCATGATTCATAATTCTGCTTATTCACTATTGTCTGCAAGCGAATAAATATTCTCCCATACCATTCAGGTCTCGGCTGTCTCTAAGTGTTGTAATCATAGGCAGGACAAAAAGACGAATCAGTCAGAGTGCGATTTGCCTGGGGTGCCTGCGAAAGCGTAGGAGTCTGAAAGAAACGCAGCGGTGAAGGGGGGTGACCACTGAGAGACAGGGAGGGCGAGGGAGAAGACAGGAAGCGACGAGAAAAGTGAGGAGGGAGGGCGCTTTGTGTCGAGCAAAATGTTGTAATCACCCTCCTCCTGGCAGGAAAGTGCTCAGCGTGACGTTGAGCCAGGCCTCTGGGTATTGAGAGGTGGGTAATGAGCTTCAGATAGAGGAGCGTTCCGTGTCGCCATTTAGCCTCCATTTAAGCCTGCGTCCACTGGAGATCATTTAGTTGGCGTTCCCCAATCCAAAGAGTCACAGTGTCCGCTTTGTTCCACAATGAATCCCCTCCCCCAGAAGCTCGGCTGAAATTAGAGGCAATCAGCTCCACCGGGGAATCATCAAGAATCTTGACGTAAGGTAAATGAGTCCACTAACCACATGGACGGATTTTGGCATTCGAAGCCACTCTGCCTCCAGTTGCTTTGACTTTGCTTCTGTTTTATGTATGATGGTTGTTTGTCGAGATTTGTGTCCTTATTTTTCAGGACACTGATCCACTAATGAAAAAACATCAAAGATCCCTGCGGGTAAAATGGGTAAGTCTGATTTGCTCCTCCAGTGATGACACGACCTGCCCCCCCGCTGTCCACACAACAACCCACTTTCCCATGATGCTCAGCCCGCGGTTTATCCCACGGTGCCTCAACCAGAGCAGAGACCGATGAGAGCCAGGCATTCTAGTGAATCACCCTATTTAAAGATCTTTAAGTAGAACAGTCCGGCACTTTGAGGACTTGACCCGGGCCTCTTTTTTCTCTTACTGACACAAAACAAACTTTAAAGATTCTGAGTTGCGGCGTTAACCAAATGGAACATGCGCCAGCACCCTGTTCTCTGGGTTATCGAATATTTTCACTTTAATACAGGATTTCTTTTTTAACAAAAACTAAAAGCTCTCTCCAGAGTAAAATCAAATCAAACTGACCTCAATGAATTTACATTTGTCCTGCTCTCTTTTTGTAATTGTTTTTAAAGTGCAAATGGGATCTCTTTCTATCTTCACATTAAATATTCACGAGTGCAAAGGGATTAAAAGGCTGTAGCACTCAATCTAAAAATTCTCACATTGTTTTTTTGGTCTTGGAAAGCTTTAAAGTGTTTGCAGAAAGCTGAAAGATTGAAGCACAGCTGGGTAACTCTATCTTCTCCTCAGTACTCCAGTTCATTCCCCAGTGAGCAATACATTTGTATGTTGTCACTGATTATTGAGTGAGACTGTCTGTTGTTTGTTACTTTATCTGGGTAAAGATCCTGTAGCTGTGAGTGCCCAACAATACAACACTTGACCTCAGTGAACTCTGATTATTACCCATTATAATGGTGGAAATGAACTTGGAACACATATGGATGGACTTTACACAGATAGATTTGTACTTTTTGTGATGAAGATTTGGGTTTGGGTAAAATGGCTGCTGAATTGTCCCTAAAAATCTTAGCAGTTTATTGACATCTTGTTGCTGTTAAGGTCAGTGCAGAGTTTATGTGTTTGGTGCAGAGATATAGATACAAATACATGGTCATCATCAGGTCAGGTATCCCACTTGACTTGATGATGACCACCAAGCTGCACTACGCATTGTTGAGCTGCAAAACGCTGCAAGTTGTGACATGAATTCATGACATTAAAGGAAGATGTATTCAGAGACTTAAGTCATGTTAATTAAGTAAAACTACAGAAGGATTATTAATCAAATACATCTACTTAAAGAAGCTATAATGAATATGTTATAACAAGAATGTATCAAATGACAATGTTAAAAGAATGTGAAAATGTTACAGGTTTGTACTTAGTGATAAACCCACAAAGATCTATGACATCAATCTGCAGCTCCACTTTGCTTTACAAAGCTTTATAGCAGGTTTCCCCTCATTGTTGGGCTCAAGGTAACAGAGCTGCATCCAATAGTATTAATTATATAGATACGGCACCTAAAAAAATAAACAGTTTACTCGTGTAACTGTGACACAGTGGAATCATGGGTGCTCCGGCTTCTTCTCACAGTCCAAAGACATGCATGCGAGGTTAATTACATTTATTTTAAATTGGCTGTAGAAGTGAATGGGAGTGTGAATGATTGCAAGTCCTTCTATGATGGCTCTGTGATGGACTGGCCACATGTCTGGGGTGTATCTCCTCTTCACTTAGCTGGGACAAGCTCCAGCATTCGTGACCCTGTTCAGGTTAAAGAGGATATGGATAGTGGATGAATGTTTAGTGTATAAAACTGTAATGGGCTTAACCCTAGGTAATTTCAGATACATGTACAAAGTAATACATTTGCTTTTGAAATGTGGTTTAAGTTGCACAAAATGAAAATACCCAAAGCACAAATACCTGAAATGGACATTATTTGGATGCACTGCAGGGTATATTTGAATTTGAAATAAAAAAGTGTGTGATTATTTGTGATCTTTGCTCATTTCTGTATAATAACATGTATTGTTTTGGACACTCAGGTTCACTCATAAGAATGCTGTCATCAAAATAGCAATATCATCTTTGACACCGATGTACTGTCGTGTGTAGCATCAATGATTTTAAAGTAACTCCTGATCCCTGCCTCCATGTGCAGATCATGACTGGAGTTATTGTTTTATGGCTTATTATAACATGGACATTATTTGCATGGTAAATTAGCGACAGCTTGTCTAGCTTGTCCAGTTTGTTTGTGAATGTCATGCATCATTTTATCAGGAACATCCTGGCAGCTGCTGCTGGAACACCGCAGAATGAGATCAGGCAGGTGAGCCGCAGGTTTTCACTTCATAGGGAAATATCTGGCCATCACATGAGTATGTGTCATGAGTTGATAAAATACATACATGTGGAGGTTTTAGAATGATTTAGAGTAGTTGAAGCTTCATTTAATTAACTACAGGAAACTATTAAGTTGTATTTTTACAATTAACAAACTGACAAGGCCACAAAGTAACCAAGCAGTGCTCTTCAGTGCTTGTTGTTGTTGCTGCGCAGACTTAACATTTGGTGGGAAAAATTACTTAAGAAACTAAATTAACTTATTGTGTCCAAATTTCTGCTTTACGGGGAGAGACTGTTTTGCAGAGGTCCAACTTCATGCCCTCAGATCTGACTAATTTGTTTATTCATCACTTTGAGCCAATCACATGTGGCCATTTTCTATGCAAATCATCCCCTTTGGCTCCTCGCTGTCTGGCAGACACTGCCCTTTTTTTTGCATGGTTGATGTCTGAGGTCTGACTAAGATGACAGATGTGTGAATAAATGAAAAATTGGATGCAAGAATTTGCATAAAAGTGCCCAATTTGCTGACAAAAATGTATTTTGCTATCCAATCAGTGTTCATTTCTACCTATGCAATCTTTTCCATTCCCCAGTTTTCTCTCAGTGGCATTTGAGTGCCAAAAGCCTTCAGTCATCGCCATCTGACACCCATTCTTTTAACTCGGGCAGATCCATCATCACACAGCAGCTTTATATTGACATCTTGATGGCATGTGCCAGTCAGGTTTCACTCATTTGAGCATTGTAGCCTCAGTCCGTACTTTTTAACCTCATAGACAGATTATTGAATGGACCTGTCGGACACAGGCTTGTATGAAGGTCATTTTTGTGTCTTTTTTATGTCTCCTCCAGTAGCGTAGGCCCTGCCCAATACGTCCAACTCAACTCGCAACCAAAACTTTTTGTGACACAAGCAAATTTCTCAAGTCAATGAGCAAAAGCAAGAAAACTGAGAAACTTGTATTCAATTGCAGTGCGAGAAATTTGCCATCAAAACAGTTTTTTATGCTTCCATAAAAAAGACACAAAACCTTCACAGGCTTGGGGCCCAACGGGGTTAGAAAAGAGTTTAGAAAGAGACTTTAACAAAGTAATTGCAAAGACCACATCCTGCGTATCTAAGGCAGAGCAGTTCTAAAATTTACACAGGTGCCAACCACAGCATTAATAAAGAGTAAAAGAATCTTGGATTCCATCCTGGTTTTTGACAGGTGACCAGTGCATTTATGCTAGTACTGGTGTGATGCTTTCTCTTACTGTAAGAGATTTACAGTAATCCACCCCTAAAGAGATTGATAAGGTGATTGTCTTTATATTATTAAAAGGGAGAATCAATTTCAGTTTAGCAATGTTCCTCAGCAAAAAATAGCAACCTCTCTTCGAATATCAGTGGAGAGTAAAAGATTAAAGAAATTGTCATGGCACGGGCATGATGTCAGTCGCCTGAGCTATACTCTTGTTTCAGAGGTGTTGGGGGGCCTAAAACAATCACTTCTGTCTTATTGTCATTTAACTACCATTTTTGCCATCCAGCATTTCACTTCCTGGAAGAAATTAAGGGAGGCACGGTGGTGCAGTGGTTAGCATTGTCGCCTCACAGCAAAAAGGTTCCGGGTTCGAATCCGTTCCTGGCCTTTCTGTACAGAGTTTGCATGTACTCCCTGTGCTTGCATGGGTTCTCTCCGGGTTCTCCGGCTTCCTCCCATCATACAAAAACATGCACCTCAGGTCAGGTTACCTGGCGCCGTGCCAGTGGCAGCCTGTTGCAGCAGCTCCCCCCTGAGAGCCCTGCTGTAGCGAAGACATTTCCCCTCGGGGATTAATAAAGTGAAATAAAAAAAAAAAAAGAATGGTTGTGAAAGAAATGCAATACCCTGGATCCATTGCAGGTATATTTGCGCGTCATCAGCGTAACAGTGTAGGAAGACATTTCCCCTGCGGAAGATAGAGCAGAAAAGAAGCCAAAAAGGAGGAGATACAAAGCAAAGAAATTGGGCCCTGCAGTTGATCCTTGAGGAACTCCATAAGTAATTGGGGCAGTAGAGGAAGAGGGTCTCCCAACATTAACTAGAAAGACCCACATGTTACATAGACCACTTAAGACCAGTGCCCTTGATGCCATCCTGGTTCTTAAAACCATTCCAAAGAATGAAATGATCAACCATGATAAATGTCTAAAATTCAGCCAATCACCATCCTCCAATCTGATGCGAAAAGGGTATTTATTTTATTGCCTGACGCTCGACAATGCTGAAAAATGAGACCAAAGACTCAGGAGAAACTGGCCTCAAAGACACAAACAATAACTACAAACTGATGCAACTTTTGCCTCTTTTTCAGTCTGTGTGTTTTGCCTCTTTGAAGGAGATTCCTTTGCTCGTTCATGTCTCATAATTCGTCCATGGATACATCACTATGTAAACTGACTTAAGGTCATTCTATAGCTCTGTCAATTTGTCACTGAGTGAGAGAGCTGATTATATGGGGACAGCTTGCATTGATAGGGAGTGCTCAAAGATTAATGGGCGACTCTTTGAGGAGGACACATGTACCCGGGGGAACATGCATCAGCCATAAAGCTTCCCTAGAGACGGTCTGGAGATAGAATATGAACTGCCACTTTCCTCTCAAAGTCACGTGACAAAAGGTTGTGATGAACAATGAGTGAGTGTGTTTGTAATGTGAATAATCATTTGACATGTTCCTCAGAGGTGAGAGCGAGCATCTGTGACTGAAATGACTAAAAAAGAAGATCGGGATCGGTTTGATTAATATCCAAACCGTTAATGCAGCAAAGAACATCCGTTTTCATCCCAGTTTGAGCCACTGGCATATCTATCCTTTCATGTCACACATCCAGCAACTGAAAAGGAGAGGACCAAAATAGATGGGGACCAAACACTGATAATGTCTGCGCCGAGCTCCTTCAGCAAACTTTCTCTTGTATTGTATCAGAAGACAGTGATTTATTGGCTGTGCTGTAGGGGCTTGAATGCAAGTGTTGGGGCCAGTCAAAGCCAATGGGGGAAGGTGACAGAATAAGGACACTGCGTATCCTTGCCTCTCAAGGCCTGTCACAACGTCAACTCAGCCGGAGAGGAGTGAAGCCGATGCATGGCCGCGGCCAGCACTAAAACAAAAGAAGAAGGGAAGAGCACTCAGACGTCTGCAGTAAATAGACATAAAGCCTTCTAAGAAAGATTCTCATTGTGATAAACAAGTCAGTAATGAGTGAATACCAAGGTAGCATTTAAAAAGACAAGTTAGATCTGGAGATTCTGAAAAAAAATTGCCTTTTTAATTTGCTTTGATAAAACAAATTAAATCTCAAATTTAATGTGTGATGTTTGAAATGGATCTATGGGATAATTTGCTGGCAAAGACAAACACCCATTGATGCCAGAGTGACTTTCAGACTCACTCCATCTACCAGATTAGATTCATCATGCCCTCTCACAACAAACTTTAATTTGAGGTGACCTGCTCCTTTCATGATAAATGACCTACATCCTTGATTTCGGGGGAGCGTGGACGGTTTTGGACAGTGTGTGTCCTCATCCACAGGTGGTAGGGAATAGGAGGAAGAGAGGAGGAGGATGAGGAAGAGAAGATGAGCCATCTGCTGCAACATGTCACCGCGCTCCATTCCTTCCTGCACTTTCTACTTTGTGGCAAACAGGCAGGGGTGAGAGAATCGGATCTGTTTGTCTTTGTATGAGACTGTGTGTGCACAGCTTCCCTGACAGTGACTGAAAGTCTGTTTTAATGTTTGTTTGAGGTTGCATGTGTTTGTGCATGCATACATAACTCTGTCCATGTGTCACTTTGTCTCTTTATATAGTATACTGTATGCTCTGTGCTTTTGTCTGTGCTGTAGAAATAGTTGGTTCTAAATATGTGCAGGTTTGCTTCTGTCCCTGTCTTTTACTATGGGCACCATCCGAGTTTGATACAACTAATTAACACATTCACATCATATTCCCCCAAACAAAAACACTATAACTGTCTATAATATATCCACAATAGAATTAAAAAAAACTTCAGAAGCAGAGTCAGTGTTTCCAGTAGAGATGTTGTGTTCTATTAAATTGTAGTTCCTGTAACCTCACTGTTAACCCTCACCCTGTTGCTACAAATATTTCCATGTGTTCAATAATGAAGGGTGGTTTTGTGCCTGGAGACCATAAATGTATTTTAGCAAGCCTTTGTTCCAAGCTGTTAATGAGGGCCTTTAAAGATAATATAGGAGGTGCAATCAAAAAGTTCTCAGATGCTTCTTTTTGCCCACAAACAGCACAACAGTGTGCACACAGTAGGGAAAAGTAATAACTTTTGCGAGTAGGAATTTTTATGTTATGTCACTTTATCAGGAACATTTTTGTGACCCCCAGTATGTGCTCATTTTCAATGTTACCATGGACCTGAAACTTCAGCAGAAAGTGCACATCAAGTTTTGTGGCAAATGTTTTGGGGAACAGAAATAAGTCGCAGGGAGATAAATCCGGTGAGTAGGAGGAGAGACGATTGTGTTATTGCAGGTGAGAAACTCGCACATTTTTAACAAGCTGTGGGCAGTACATTGTCACGTTACAGAACCCAAGTGCCCTTGTGCCACAGTTCAGGTTGTTTGCACTTGATGTTTTTCCACAGTAGAACTCGGTGTTGACAGTCTGACCCTGGGGGATGAATTCATGGTACACAAATCCGCAAATGTCAAAGAACACCAGGCTAATTCTGCCCCTCTTGAAACATAAATGCCACTCAAAGCACCTCGTCATTGCTTCAGTACCGTAGACTTTCTGAAGCATTTCAAGGGTCTCGGCAGCCAATTTCCCAAGTTTGACACAAAATTTGTGCCCATGGTTAAATCGCAAATGCACAGTGGTCACAGAAACGTGTGTAACACAGGTGTTGATGATGATCAACAAAGTAACTCGGAATACATAATCATGGAAGTTATGGCTTTCCACTGTTCCATGCACAACATCGTGCTGTGCTCTGTTCATGCAGAACAAGAGCAATCTCAAAATTTTAGATTGCACCTCGTAAACACATTAATAGAAAAGTAGAATCCAGGATTTTTTTTTAAGCTTAATGCTTACTTAGAAGTAAAAGTATAAGTATCTCAGCCTCTGCTGCTTCAGATTTGACTAGTCCTTTTACAAAAATCAGTCCCCTATGGGTAGCCCAAATCACTGAAGTGCAATATTCAACTGCTGGAGAAACACAATGCAAGCATGACCACTCGGAGACAAACGTGTCTAAAGCATATATACACACACTGCATATACACTATTCATACTTTCTGCATTATCCTGTGGGGATTTGAAATATACATGCTCTCATACAAATTGAACTGAAGTATATCTGTGTAAACAATCATCTTGAGTCCAGCACAAGCTGTCTTTTGTGAGAAGACTCACTCACCACGCTGTATCAAATTATGCACAAGCACTGAAAAATATGGGAATCTACTCAGGCTCCTGATCAACAATTTAAAAGATTAAACAAAGTCTACCTGCTCACAGTTGGCAGACACCCCGGCAGCATCCTAAAGACCACTCCACCTAAATGGTATTGCTCGTCTTGTAATGTCACACAGCTTGTATATTGTTATTGATTGAACAGAGGTGATCATAATTAACATTTTCAGGATGTGGAGGTGGAACTTGAAATATAGTCCATCACTGTTCATGAATCGAGACGTGTGTATTTGTACGTAATCCGTCTGACTTTTACATTGTTTCTGTGGGTGTTTGTGCTTCTTTTTATCCAACTGTTTGTCTTCTTGTCTGTGCTATTGTGTATGTGCCCTGTGACTGTTCATCTTTTAGCTATTTCTGACCTCTCTCTCTCTCCCAGTCTCTCCAGTTGCTCCCCTTGCTATTCCAGATGGACCTGCTTCCATATGAGGCTGCTAATGAGGCGGTACTCTTCATTCTGGAGCTCTTTGAATGGAGGGCCAACCGTTTAACCCCGCCCCGCACCCCTCACTGACCCCCGTGTATTTTTAGGCTTCACCTCATTTCATGCTGAATAAACACCTTCGTCTGGCCACCCTCAAGGGCCGAGCCACATGCCTTCCTGCTAGATTGAGCAAAAAATGAAAACAGGAAGCGTTGTGCGACAGCTCGTCTTATGGTAAAGGCCTTTTCGGATAAGAACACACTTTTCACAAAGGTGAAAAAGTACCACAGCTGATTTGACTATTTTCTTCTTAAATTTCTTTGTTGTTAAGGGCGGTGGTGTAGAAACAACTTTAACTTTAGTGAATCATGATTTTTAGGGTAATTATTGTAAACCGAGATCATTGTCAAGATGATTGGCATCCTCTCTGTAGTTCATTTTACATTTTGCTCCATGGACGGAGAGTAGGTGGGAAATGTGTTGCATTACAAACTGGCAAACAGCTTTGGTTTTTACAATTAATATAAAACCTTGTTTCATTTCCACAGTTTGGAATTGCATCATTTTCATTTGACGTGAGCTTAAAATTGCATATTGATCATGATAAACTCCCATCGTTTCTCCACAGAGTAAATTAAAGACTGACACTATCCTCACCAGAAAAGCAATAGTACATAGTATATTTTTTGTATTCCTCTCTCTCCTCTTCCTTGTCAAAACCTGAAGCCTATGTTACCCACATGACTACAGACAGTTTGGTCAAAGATCTGGGTGTGTTGGACTATTAGCAACTCATGTAGCCTCGGGCCTTCTAGCCTTGAGCAGAGATGAGGACCGGGCTGCCGATCTCTGGTAAGCTCTCTTCTTTCTGACTCCTCACCCCCTGATCTTTTCCATTTTAAAATGTGTCTCCCAACCCAACCGACACTGACTCAAGTGGCATGGCTTGAGGATATTTATCAGACTTCATGCAGCTCCCTCTGGAATTTCAAAAGGCTTTATACGACTTTTTTTTCCCCACATGAAGTACCCCAACAGCAGGAGACATACTTTGATGTGTAAAACTGGCAGAGGTCCCCTTTAATAAAACGTATTTCTATATTTCAGGTTAATTCTTGATTTTGGAAAAACATCAATAGTTTGAACAACAATTCTCAAGTCAAGGTCCGCTTATAAGATTTCTTCAGCAACTTTGTTGTTTATGAGAGGCAAAAGGTGGAAGTAGCATTGTAATAGCAGTCCAAAGCCTCAGGTTGGAGAGGGTGTTTTGATGTCTAAGGTGTTCAAAACCACTGTTCTCATCCCCTCCAACAGTCAGCATTGGTTTATTTTAACCACTTCTGAAACATGCCATAAAAATTTATTTCTGTAACTGCCATACACATTTTGGAAGGCACTGATGTACTCACAATAAGAATTTGTTTTGTAGTTTAGTGGAAATTGAAAAGATTGTTGAAAGGCTCTCAGTGTGGGGGGATATATATATGAGCAATCAACTGCTAAGAAGAGAAGCTGATTGGTATCATTTTCTTACCAATCTTGCACCCTCATACATGAATGCTGAATTTGATTCCAGATGCTGTTTTGAAGTCTATTTTATGTCTGCCACAGCTAACTGAGATCAGGTGGACGAATCAATGGTCAGTTGAGAAACACTAACTTTGTCTTTATTTGTAGTTCAACATTTTGGATTATTCTGAGAGTTAAATGAGAATTTGGAAGCTCCTTTCATAATTGTCCATTAAATCTAATACTGAAGGTCGCAAGATGTGTGCTGCAACTTTAGTGAAACAGGGCAAAGGCTCACTGTTATCTCGTATTTCCAGGCTTCTTGCAAAGCTAAGTGAACCAGATTCTGACTGTGCAGTTTCATATTTCTTTACATGTTAATTTTAGCACTTTTGATGAATTAAAAGAATCGCTTTCCTTACAAGCCATGTATATGAGCAGGAGAGGACTGCAGAACTGAACATTTATCTGCAAACTGCAAGTGACGATAATTCTTGAAGCAGATTGTTTGCATCATTTGCGATCAGCGTAAGAAGTGCTCTTGAATCACTTTTGTGAGACAGGCTCGTGGTTTTGTTCAAAGGTAGCATGTTTTCAACAAAATCAGGAAGACTCCAGGAAACCTTTCCAGGTATTAAACAAACAATATATTTTATAATGTGTTAATTACTGAGCTTTAAAAAGTGGTCTTAGGCCGTGTATCTACCAAAGCATTTTTTTTCCAGCTGAAAACACCCAGATGGGAGCACTTGTGAGCACTTTTAAAATGCAGTGTTTTTTCAGCAGACACGCCTTGGTTGCTATGATACCGAATATCCAAAGAATGATTGATCGATGATTTGAAAGTACCTCATTTTGCAGAAAGTTTGTGTTATCAACAAATACTGAGTGTCAAGATGTCAGCACAGAGTTGCTCTGGATGAATGGAAGACTGAAGCTCGTAGGGAGAGAGGACGGACCCGCCGACCTATGTGGGTTCATGAGATGTTGTGAGTGAGGAAACATCGTTTGGTTCAAGAGCTGAAGTTGGACTGAGCCCTGTTCAAGCCGTAGTTTTCTATGAGCAGGACACAGTTTGAAGTGATGCACCAGAAAATTAGACCTTTGATTTTGAGGAAAGACACAAATTACCGAGAGGCCATCAGCATGGAGGGACATCTCTCCATTTGTCTGAGATGTGTGCAGAGGTGAATAAGATATTAACTTAGTGCTTTGTTGCATTTGCCCCAACCCTCCTAAACTGTGAATGTATGGTTGGGTAAAAAGTGTAGTGTTTTACCCAAGTGTAGTGTAGTGTTTTCTACTCTCTGCGACTGGCAAAAAAAAAAAATCGCAGAATGTCCAGCCCTTAGCGCAAAAAACAACCACAAAATTTCCCTCTGAGGGATTAATAATCTATCTATCTATCTATCTATCTATCTATCTATCTATCTATCTATCTATCTATCTATCTATCTATCTATCTATCTATCTATCTATCTATCTATCTATCTATCTATCTATCTATCTATCTATCTATCTATCTATCTATCTATCTATCTATCTATCTATCTATCTATCTATCTATCTATCTATCTATCTATCTATCTATCTATCTATCTATCTATCTATCTATCTATCTATCTATCTATCTATCTATCTATCTATCTATCTATCTATCTATCTATCTATCTATCTATCTATCTATCTATCTATCTAATCTATCTATCTATCTATCTATCTATCTATCTCAGCGCTATCTTGCCATTTGAAAAAATGCACCTCTCCCATTAACAATCATTTAAAAAATACACTGCTCTGGAAAAAAAATATTTGGTGGATACAGGCCCTTTGGCATAAGAGTAGTATCAATCTTTTTATGCAACTCTGGGGATATAAGAGAAGATACTGTGAAAGTTCCAGAGACTTAGAAAACTAGATTATTGTACATTAGTTCAAGCAGACATGTTATGAGATCTCCTTTTTTCATAAGCACTCATTGTGTCAATCTCGCTGATTGCTGCCTGTTTAATGGATGTAAAGGAGGAGAAGGATGTTATCACTGGGTGAATCCCAAGGCATCTTTAATTGTCAGTCTGGCACAAAATGAGTCCCTGTCCTAATTTATGTGACTTAATTTATCAACACGCTGCCTTTCCAGCCGCATGGGAGCTCGCAGCCGTTGCGTCGGCCTCTGCTTACACACTGCTTTTAATGCCAGTGTTTCCTGATGTTTGACTAAACGTCTCTCGCTGTGCCATCTCCAACATTCAGTATGGATCACAGAGTAAACCATTATATTGTCCATCAATTTCCAAAAAGCAAATCCAAGGCACGCTGACGAGAGTGTAATCAAGCAGGGAGACCGACAGAGATCAGACAGCCGCCTCCAATCAGTCTCCTACTTACTTACTCTTCTCCTTCCTCATTTCTTTCTTCTTGTCTGAGTCTCCTCTCATCTCATTGCTGCTTCTGATTAGTGCAGCAGCCAGAACAGATGATATTTTGCTTGATGGTGAGCTTTGATGGTATCTTTGAAGGATTGCAAACTCCTTAGCTTTTCAAGAGGACAGAGAGGACATTTTCTAATGACAGTGTTTTTCTCTGCAGTGTTTCCACCCCAAAACATTAAGTGCACTCAAGACAGGATTACCAAAGTAAATGGCTTGTTGGGAATCACTAAATGTTTCTGCTTATGTTGCTGCCTTTCTCAGCCATATGGAGTTTAACACACCACAGGAGGCAAGAGGCAGGAGCAACTCTTTCTCTCAAAGCAAAGACAATGAACATCAATGAGTTATCAAAAATGCCTGTTTTTCTTTTTTGTTTGAAGAGGAGACAGAAGAGGGAATTTGATTGCAAACGTATGCACTTTGACACTAACAGCTACATGAGTTACCTACAGATAAGGATAAGGGTTCTCGGAGACTTATTTTTTGCATCAAAAAGTCTGTACTGTGGTTGAATTTGCGACCAATCCTGGGCAAATTAAATTTGATATATATTCTCTTCCCAACATTTCCATTAAAAAAAGGCTTGTCTTATTATTTGTTTCCTTAACGTGGCCCTAATATTCTGTTGTAGCTTTTAGCTACTTTGGTCCTATCGGAACAAACTCTCAACCTACGATTCACCACAAGTGTTTCCACATTTAAAACTTAGAATCACCAGTTTCTGTCTGTTTTTAATTTTTTTGTGTTCCTGAAACACATTCTTGCTTTTTATCTATTTGATATTTCTAGCACTGTGAATTTATTAGTAATTAAATATATTTGTAATACTTGCCTTGCCATTGCCTTGTCGGGTTATAGTTCAATCAAACTGGGTCATAAACTGGGTGAAAATATACGTACATGGAAACTTTTTTATATGTTTGAAAAAGTAAACATTTAATTCTCATCAAAACATTACCTACCTTGAATTGAATGCGTTATGTGCCGTTTTTACAATCAGCTTGAGATATACTATAAATCTTCTCCTTTTAGATGTAGTTTAAAGTAATGAAATGCTGTTCACATATAAACGTTTTAAAAAACAAAAACTTTAGGACACTCAGCAAAAAAAAACAAAGACCTGTATTATTAATATATAATATGTATATAGTAATTATTTTATGATGTGGATGATTGATTTTTATTAGAATTTCTAAGAGGCTTTAACTTCAAAGGGATGAACACATTTCCAAACAGAATTTCACATGATCTAATGTTATAGGACACACATGAATATTATATATAATAAGAATTAGCTGCAGTGTGTGAATCTATACAGATATAGATTCACACACTGCAGCTAATTCTTATTATTCATAATTCCAAAAGCTGATATTTAAATGAAATCCAGCCAGCATGAACAAATAAAGGCTGGTTGTTATCAAAGGCACAGTAGAAAAAAAACAAAACAAAAAAAAACACTGGGGGAGAGTAGCATTAAAATTCAGCATAATATGCATTTCCACGGCACTAATTCTATCAGCACGAGTGTTTTTTTTTTAAACAGAAATACAGTTTTCTTTAATTAATTAAATTCAATTGCTTCCACTCTGTTGTATTTTGAAGTTGTTCCGGCAGATGCCGCAAATTAAAAGCTTACCAGGATTAACAACTAAAAGGCAAAATGAAGGCCACTCGCTCACTCTATAGGCGGTGACAATGAAAGCTTCTCTTCATGTTTTCTCTGTAACCTCTAACTTTTCACCACAATAGCATGCTCTCTTTAACAATGCGCTTTCTCTGACTTCTATCCGTCATTATAAGCGTCAACAATGCTTTGAACATTACAGGCCCTCGACTGTGGGCCTGCAGACGACACGGTGACAGCTGGAGGTAATTCACTTTGCTTCGTTTGGCTCGCTGTTAACAGCTCATGGGATGATAACGGCAGCGCAGGAGCTTTAATCATATTCCTCTGCCTTCAAGAGAGATATTGCTTTTTCTCAGTTTATTGAGAGGGTAGGGTAGGGGAGGTGTGCGAGTGTGTGTGTGTGTGTGTGTGTGTGTGTGTGTGTGTGTGTGTGTGTGTGTGTGTGTGTGTGTGTGTGTGTGTGTGTGTGTGTGTGTGTGTGTGTGTGTGTGTGTGTGTGTGTGTCTGGTAGGTGTCATGGGTGGCCAGGGGACATGTATCATCGATCTGCTACTCGGGGCTTCCTGTACACGGTGTGGCATTAAAATGATCCATGGCCTCTTTCCCGGGCTAATACCAGTGATATTGAGATATCAGGCCACTGTTTTCTGTTCCTGTCAGGGCGGGGGGGCACACGCTCACACCAGCAGAGCAGTAGGAGAGTTCTTCCACAGGGGCTGAGGTGATAATCTAATAGGGACATTTGTTTTTGTCTCCGGCTCGCTCCTCGCCTACCTTCCTCTCTCCCTCTCCTGTCTCCTCTTCAAGCTCCGAAAAACAAAAGCTTCCGTCAAGGGGACACCGCTGCATGCTGCCTTTGTGGCGTATAAATAACAGCCGCAAGACAGCAAAACAAGTGTAACACGCACCATCTGGCCCTCTGCCTGTGTCTGCCTCAGTCACAGAGATAGGCAGGAACAGCGACGAGCGGGAGGAGCAGGTGGGGAGGAGATGATCAGGATGGCATCTCACCCTCACCTCGAGAAGGATGCCAGGAATTTTTTTTTTTTTTTTCGTAGAAACAACACAAAAAGTGCCATTTTTTTTTTTTTTTTTTAAATGCATCGAGATGTGCCTCGTTCGGGTGAATTTGATGTGTGGTGGAGGGTCTATCTGAAGGCACAGGGTGCATTATCTGCCATATGTATAATCACTTCTGGCTACAAATCAAATGACTCATTATAAATCTGTCCACAAGCAGGATGTGGGCTGGAAGCAAGCTGCCCACAGAGGAGATTTTTGCACATCCAGCTCTATGGGAGGTGTAGATTTCCTGCAGGTTTGGCAGAAAATAGAAACTGTTAATGCATGAGTTTTGTTTATTTTTTTCTCCACCCTGTTTCTACTCCAGTGAAGCGCTCGTTGCTACCCTCGTGAAAGTCCTCTATTTCATTTCTCTGATATCGGCCTGATAGTTTTTCACCACTTCCATGAACACCCGATCGATCCTTCGAGCAAAGCATGTTCCATTACCAAGAATTACTCATCCATCGATGTGCGAGAGGGGATATTAATCAATGTAACCTTTGGAACTAACAACCTTGTTATTTTTTGAAAGCCAAACAAGATGAGAATTTGGCTGCATTCGAGGCTCATTATTAAGAGAGGCGGAGAGCAGACAACATACGTTGCTATTGATCATGTTTGAAAACAGGCCGACCCAGTCGATACCCACAGCCAATGAAACATGGCCCTTTTTCTTATGACTGCATCCTGCGGAGAAAAGGGGTCTTTCTTCGCAGTCTGTTCAACTTCTGTTTGCCCCTTTTATCAGTTGTAAACAGATTGAGAGTAACAAAATATGTTTACTCAAGTTTGAGGCGCTGTTGCTTTTACCTGCATGTGTTTGGCAACTTTATTATTTTATTCTAATCTAATATGTCGATCCTAAGTTTCTAAATGAATTGCATTTACTATATATAGTGCGTTTATCTAAAGCACGCAGTCTCTGTCTTCCATTCACACACACTCACACACCAGTAGCACTGAACAGGTGCTGGCCTCACCAGCGGGAACTATTTGGTGTTCGGTGTCTTGCCCAAGCAGCAACCAACCCTGACTTCATCCAGTTGGTTTTGAACTGTCGTTCTAAAACCTCGAGTTCGGTGTTTTAGACGTGGCAATCTTGCCATTCTGGAGCTGGAAGTGACCATATTTGGTCAAGCTGGGAAAGAGCGAGCAGCGGATCTGACTTGATCTCTGAGGCCTCCGGGCCGTCCTCCTGCAGCAGAAACCTGACTGGACCACAGGTCTGTCATTCAAACAGACATGCCCCCAAACATACTGCCCTATTTGAGGCCTAATATTGAATTCATTATAGGATTATTTTAAATGGATGACCAGAAAACTAATAGGAAGAAGTGACTTTAAGGAATGCCACCTTTATGATGTGTGGAAAAAATGTATTGACTTTGTTTTTCATGAGACAAGTTGAAAGGGAATCTACGGAGCCACAGGCCTTTTAGAGGCAAACCTCAGTGGTATTGCAGTTTAAGGCACTTCGACAATGGCATCACTTTCAGACCCTGACACCACGTCCACTTTTATATAAAGTCTATGTTCTTGCCCGAGGACACAGCTTGTGATCAGTGGACAACCTGCTCTACCACCTGTACCACAGCTGCCCCGCTTCTAATCCTATTATACAAGAGATGGTTTATAAAATGTTTAACATCTATATTTCTCAGTGAAAACTGTTGATGACAAAAGGTGTATAAAATGTCTAAACTGCATGAGGTGTACTGAATGCTGATACGAATAAATAAATAGATTAATTTTGCAGTTTGATCAGCGGATTCTTTAGATATTTTTAATGGCATCAAATTTATTTCTAAACATGATGTTTTTTTATCTTAATCGCTATATCACTGTCAACATATGTGTCAAACATTTAACATAATCTTAAACTATTTATTTTGTGATACTTTGCTCATCAAGTGTTTTCCATGTGTTAATGTCAAGAACCAGTATGAATGACAAAAGCTGCCGGAAAATAATAATTTCAAGGTCTTAAAACCTTCTTGTGTACAGTTTAGCCTCCGCAAGCTCAGATCCGCAATCAGGGCTTTATTTTCCTGAACCTGCATTTTATTCGCCAACCACTCTTCTTTACAGATAGGCTTGATTACAGTGTTGTAACAACAAAGCACAAAGATGGGGGACAGGTTTTGTAAAATGAGGTCCAATGACATGACAGCAATGTTTGTCACTGTTGTCATTACAGTAACTGTCAGCGGTCTCCGGTGTTTCTGATTCCACAGCGACTATTAATTAATCAATCTCCTCGACACACTCTTAAAATTTGGACTGCATTAAAAGTCAAAATCCACTTTATGTAGGTGTCAGGTTCTTGAAGAGGTTTGATTGATGGACTTCAGTGACTCATAACCCTGAGACTCCATCAGACTCATTTATTTGAACAGCAGGTGAGCTTTCAGTGGCTGAAGCTCCGTCAAATGAACCTCCAGCAGCTGGAGCACCATTATGTGTCTCTTCATCAGTAAGGACGCAGGCGACAGGTGCTGCCTTCTTCTGCTGATTCCACCATTGGAGAGACACTCAGAGGTAAGCATGCCACTGGATGACAACAAATGAATGAAGGAAAGAATGAAGAAATCAGTCCACTAGATTAATAGTATCCATCAGTCTACAGTCACTTAATGCGAGCTGATGACATCATTGTCCTCTTTGCTGTGGGACTGAGATGCAGCATCATCTTCAGTCATCCTGTGTGTCCACATCTGGATACAGCTACATTTGGACATTTGATAGCTGCAGAATATGGAGCACAGCACACATACTTTTTTATTTGTATTTTGATGACTCCTGTGTGTAAAATATACATGGTTTATAGTAATATCAGGTATTGGATTATATGTTATATATATCACACATTTCTGCAAATATCTTTTCTCAAATCATAGCCGTGCCCCTTGAACAAATCTAACAGGAAACTGGATCGGTCTCATGCTACTTGGGCATTGTGCTATAAAACTCAAACAGTGTCATCAAAAAATGATCGCAGACTAAAGATTTGTTGAGTAGCTTGCATCAAGTCCATCATATCAGGCCAATAAAATAAAAGATGCAGAGACTTTTCTGCCAGTTCTACTGAAGTTTCATCAATTTCAAAGCTTTATTTTGGAACTTGTTAGTGTTCTTATACTGGGACACTTTACTGGGATTGACATTCATAACTCTTCACTATTTGAATTCATTCATTTAAAAATGATTAATTATCTTGTTATCAAAGGACAATCCCACAAAACAAAACTGCTTTTATTTCCATATATTCACTAATATACGTGCATTCAGCTTTTCCAATACCCTTGCAATTATTCTCTGCAATTCCGTTCTACTCCTCCAACTTCTACAGCTAACGCAAGTTGTGATCTAAATAGTAGAAAGACATTTCTTCTCTCTTAAACATCTCCTAATCAGTGTCTTTACCAGGAAAAGTGTAAGATGCTGAAACCAGCCAGACTTCCTCATTCTTTAGGGTTTGAGATGATACATAGTCATAGGTGTTTATAGGCATGTCATAAGATACACTATGGAGTGATTATTGATGCAAGATGACTAATCACTATAGATGCATGCTAGTAGGTTGGAAATCAATGGATTTGGGATTGTGTTTAGTCAGAAGGACAGGTCTCGTTTTTCTGGTTGATTTAGATATATTTTAGGTGATCGTAGATTAAATGATTTGGCAAATTACCAAAGGGCTTGTTGAGCTAAAACTGTTTTCCCTGGGATGATGACCAACATTGACTGACCGGTAATCTTAAAATCAGAGCTTCTGAGATGACAGGGTGCCTCAAAAATCACTGCATTAGATGATAGAATGGATTATTTGATGATGAATGAGTGGAACACTTCAAAATGGTAACTAAATATCAAAATTGAATGATAGTGACATAATTGCAATCCTAATATATATATATATATATAACAGCTTTAAGCCTGTCTTGTTGCAACTGATGCTTATAAAAATCCTGATGAGAAATTTTCAGATATGTTGTTCTGACTCTTTAAAAGGTTATCCTGCTGGCTGCTTGATAACTGTCTTTGAAATATTGGAAAATTAATGATATAACATGAGTGATGACCGAGGTCAGACGTTAATGGGCAGCGAGGGCAGGTTCACAAAATGCCCCATAAAATTAAAATGAGGCCAGAAATGCCAAAGTAATTATGACACAATATTTCTCTGTTGAGTTCTCTCAAACTGAGTAGTTTAAATATTCACAAATGAATACGACCTCTGACCCCAATGGGCCACTTAGGTAAATTTTTGGCAGTTTGTGAGTTATAAAGAATTTTTACTCTGCATTCTGGCTGCAAATATGGAATAGAAATAACTGCTTGAATGTAGAGATAATATGTTAATTATATATTTTAGACTTCAAGAAGTGAAAATATAGGTTTACTTGCAATATACAAGAAAACAAACATACTGGAACACCTTTAAAATAAGAGAACAGGTGTAAAAATGAATTTCTTTCCTGGAAGCCTGTAATAGTTAAATTCTCATCACGTATACCGTACCTGAACTGAGAAAAGATTGTATTGGCAATCTAAGCAGCAGAGATAATCATATCTGTAACTTGGCGGCAACATAAGTGGCACAGATGAATTGCGCCTGCAACTTACGGGGTTCAAACACTCAAGATTTATTTTCAACAGTGTGAAAATCAATTTACATCATTTGAGCTGCTGCAGTCTGATTCCTTTGGGATTCCATGTATCTAGTTAATTCTGCTGTAGCGTCTGTGCTAATGAATGACAAATTTCTGCTCCTCGCGTATTAATCAATCCGCCGCCACCCTCGCTGGCTTATCCGTGCACACCCACTCCCCTGCAGTGACACATTTTGAAAATAGACCACTTCCTATAGAGTGAAAATGTCGCAGGAATTTCAGGGGTGTTTTTACACGCTTGCATTTATAGAGGGGTTGGAACCACTGATGGATTGGCAGGGGAAATGATGGATAGGTGGATCAGGCGGGTGGGGGATGACAAGACCCTGCACATGGAGTGTTTGGTCTCTCAAACTCATAATCCTCAATAAGCAGTGTAAACCCAGAATGTGAAATATTTATCCCTAATACCCACCACACCTCCGGTCCTCCTGTAGAGCATGCCGCTGTGGATAAATAAGCTCTTATATTACCTGGAGAGTTTAATAACACAAGTGTCACTTCATAAACTGGATCTAATAATCATCTACCTCCCCTATAAAACCCCTAAAACACAAGACGGGATAACAGTATGAAATGACCCTTTTTTTATCCCAATATCTCAGGATAACTATGATTGAGTTTTTGAGTTGTAATGCTCAGTAGAGAATGGAGTTCAATTTAATTAATCTGCTGATATGATCATGTTTTGTCTCGTCCTGTTGACATGCAGCAAGGTGTTCTGTCCTCTGCACACAGCCGACCCATGAGTTGCATTTGCTTGCCATCCTAAACCTCCATTCCACCAGTGCATTTAATTTTTTATATTCAAACCACTGTAAATAAGAAATGACAGAAAATGACTTTATTTCTGAGCCAAATGTCAGCTGATGAAAACACAAGAGGCTCATCTCAGTTTCTAAATCAAACTGCGACACTCATAATGTGGAAACTCAGGCATGATCCAAAACTGTCTCTGACTTTGTCATGTAAACATGACTGGACAGCTTTCATATGTGGAGAACGCCTCTGGCTCAGCGGTGTGCCAATAATACAATTTGGACTGTCAGATGATTTGCAGACACCTCTAAAACTAATCTAGAAAATAACCAAAGAATAAAGGTTTTCCCGTGCAAAATACATTCACACATGGAGTACAGCATCTTCTGCGAAAAGCTCCAAGAAAAGGACATCATGTAGTCATCTCATACTGCTACCATGTCTTACAGTTGTACTGTTATTTTGTTTTGTCTGGTGAGTTTTGAGAGAGATGTAATTACTGCTGGAGAGGAGGCACCGGTTAGCTATGAGTACCCAGCTGCATCCTGCTGTGAAGGACTCAAAACTATAATCAGATCAAGTTACTGGGAATTGAGCTGGACCGCTATTTTTTATGCTCTCATCATGTTGGTAGCATCATTAAGACAATGAGACAAAGCATAGCTTCTGCCAGAAAATGCTTCACCAGTGTTGTTCAGTAATGTGGACAGCTGCTCATAAGAGGGACCTTAAAGGACTTCCAGAACAAGACCACCAGATTAGTGTTAATTATGTCCACACTAGTATCACTGAAATGTACAAGAGACTGTCTTAGTCTCCTGCTTAGGGGATTTACTCACATTTCTAAAAAAAAATAGCTTCCTTATCAGGTACATCCCATTCAAACTCTAACCAACGTCCAGATCAGTAACACACTCAACCAACATGTTTCTTTCGTAAACTGAAATTTAGACCCAGAGAGAATTATTTTTCAAAAATGTTGTTATTTAGAAAGCATCATCAGAAGGGCAAAATCTGCCTCACATAATTTGGCAAATTCAGAATTTAAGAAACACATAAAATATATTTGAGCTCCACTATGACTATATGCCACAACCTGCACCTGACTCTAAGTCATGTTTTCTGTTTTAATTTACTTAATTTACTGTTTTATTTCCATGTCTCACTCTCTTGTCATATCAGATGTCTTGACTTCCTGCCCTCGTGTGTGATTATCTACCTCCCGCCTGATTGTTTCCACCTGTGTTTAATTGTCTTCCCGCTGCTAGGTAACAGCAACGTGGACAGCGTCTAGAAGCTGCAAAGGCTAACAATTTAGCAAATTAACCGGCTGATAAAGTAATGCAGGAAATGCAAAGGTACAGAGAGAAAAGATGAGACCTTTGGGAAGATCAACATTTTCCTCAGACGTAGGCTATTATCTACGTAATGACCACAAACTGTACATGACTAAAATTACAATATATTAGCTACGTCTAGCATCTAACAAAAAATGAACTTCCTTGGTATTTGCCATTTCAACTTCAGCAAACATGTTACAACCCGTGAACTCAAAGCCTATAGAAAATTTTGAGTTCCGACGTTGTGGATACCACGAGAGGGCCATTTACATGGACTCTTCTGATATACACGGTAAGTACAACCCCATTTGAACGCAGCAACACTCGCTGTGTTTCTGTCTGTGCTAGTTCGTTGTTGTCCATTGTGCTCTATGTGACGGTCATTATTCTCCAGCAGTTTCCCAGTGTTCTCGTGAGCTTTCCCGGTTTGATCTTGATCTGTGTTTTTGACTCGTGCTTCTCCTCTGGCCCCTTTTGCACCTCTCCCTGATTTCTTGTCAACCCTGTTCTTGACCATGGCCCATTTTTGGGGAATTTGTCTCTGCCTCATCCCTGCGTATTACCGTTACTCTGTTTTGTACTATGTACAACGTTGAGTAGAGAGCTTGAACTGTTACTGTATGCCATGAGTCCTGCATTAGATTCAGTCCAGTCCCCGTCATCCCGGTGTTACGCTGAACATATTTAAAGCATACACATATGAATGTAGAGGGGGGGTTATGTCAGAGGTAAGGTGTCCCTGGATGGAGAGCCCCAATACAGTCAGTAGCTAAATTATGTGTTTATTTTCCATCAGACTTTAAAAAAATGTTTAAATTGATTCATGTAAAAATCAGGTCTTTTGGAAAGCTGCAGGGAGCTCGTGTTTTTTGCTACAATCAACATTGTTTTGCTCGACTCGTCATTTCCTCAAATATCTACAGCGGAGGGGGAGAGTGCAAAGTTAGCAAGATCCAAACAACCACAATAACATTAATGGGGAAGTTAATTTTAAATGTCAACAAAGCATTGCAATTCAAAAAATATTAGGATAAAGCTGCCTTTGCAAGAACACACTGTCCCCTGTCCCAGGAAAGATATTATCACAAATCATGTGGGATTGTTGGTCTTTTTTAGAAACTGATATGTTGAGTAGGATTTTTCCAACAAATGAGAAACTCTGACAATTTAAGCCCTTTTTGAAATGACTGACAAAAGTAATTTTCATGTTTTCTGTTGTGCTGATGAAGGTGATCATGTGAGGGAGGTCACGTGAAGAAGTACAAAGAGTTATAACCCAGTTAGCCATGATCTTTTCTGAAACCTAACCAAGAATTTTTGGGTGCCTTAAACGCAAGCCACATTAATTTCATGTCTAGGTGAGGCTAACCATGACACTGACACAGTATCATCTAGTGGACTGACGGGTGTATTACACGCTTTGCAAGTTTAGCGATGAATTTGATTTTTTTTTTCCCCCCAAACTAACCTACAGGAAACAATCTGAATGATATTAAGATAGATGTACACAACATTATTTATTACAAGCTTATTATTGTGCTTTCTGCATCATTAGTAAGTCACGTGTACAAAACAAGAAAATATAAAATTGCTCACTGGATAAAAGAAAATGTTCCCAATGATGAAGAGGTCCACACAAAAGATGGAAACCTTATCATAAACATGAATTCCTGCTGGCACCTTAATAGATTTTTGATAAACCTAATCACAAAGTGAACCTATTCTATTGCCTAAAATAAAAATAATAAATTGTAATTTCATTGCTGCAGACACACAGCCTCCCAGAAGAAATACTAATGAACAGCACAACAGCCTCTTCAGGACTGTCTCACACGTATTTATCTGATATTAATGTGTGACGGGAAGGCCTCTCCAACAGTCATTGTCTGTTATGATTTTACTTCAACAGCAGTATGCTACTTAAGTGGAATAATTACATATTTGGCTCTCAATTTGACAGGCATTAAGCTGTCCATAGCCATTTGTCAGGCCTCTTCTGGGCCTCTCGGTGACACTTCATATTAAGGTGAGAAGATGGAAAGTAATGGTACTCTCAGTAACAAGCATATCTGTTTATTGAACATCCAGTACACAGTGCAGCAGAGCATTGTAAGATTAAATAGCTTTAAACCTATTATAAGTCCCCTGCTTGCTTTGACTTAATCTTGATCAAATTGCTGTCTAGAGTCATTAAAGTCCCTCAAGTAATTCTATTTCTTCAGAGTTGACTTCCTTGTCAAAATGGGTACATGAAAAGCAGAAATAGGAAAAAAAAAATATCAGGCCTCAGGACTATTCAGTTCCACTTTTATGTGCTTTATTGCACAACTGCAAACACCACTGAGCACATACGACTTCAGATATGCAATTCTGTCAACTGTTTAAAGATATTACAAGCCTAAAATCTGTTCATGGTTTGCAGGACAATAGCTGCTAAGCTAGCAAATGTCCAATTTGCACAGAAAGACAATCAGAGAAAAGTCACAGCCAGACCAGAGTTGAGACTTTGGGTCATCTCCCTCTTTTGCCTGAACCCTGCTGCCAATTGCAGTCTGAGCAGATGGTCCACTACCATTCAGAAGGACTGCTCTCCCAATGGAAATGACCCAATATTTGGCAACAATCTCAGGGATGTCATGTTGAACCGGACTCATATTTCCTTGGGTTATTTTCACAGGAAATCATAAAGCAGGTTAAAGCGGACAGAAATTTTACCGGTGTGGGCATGAGCAGTCTATAAAAATTACTGCCGTGGCAGATTCAGACGGGACTGAAATTGCAGACATGCTCTGGTAATGATTACATCACCCCACCTCTACTTGCGAAACTAATCCTGTCCGAATAGAGCTGTGTCAAGTGAAGGCTTTTGGGGAATTACAAGGTAGTTAGTTATAGTGGGAGCGATTTCAACTTTGAATTTAAATAAACCCGCTTGATTTCCATTAGCAATAACAGATGGTATATAATGATACAATTATTAAACATTAGTGTTAACGTTGCACACAGTGAATAAAGATAAGTACATCTCTGGGTCTCATTACTCCCCATTCCCCTCAATCAACTGTTAAGATTAGTTTAATCTGTCAATTTCATGAAGAGCACAGTTGGTTATGAGAACTGATTTCACTAATCAAGCAGTGATTTGAGTTTTATTCCATTCAGGTTCAACTCCATGTTGACTCGCCTAATGAAGACAGAACAGTTTAAGACCAGTGAGAACATAAATCACATCTGCAGAAGAATGTGACCAACATAAGTGAACAGTGAACTGGTAAATAATGCTGCCGCTCACGTGTTGTTGGGGTTGCCATATAATTTGTCTCAGCAAACTTTTAATTTGAACTGAATATCACTAATCAGGTTCATTTCTAGGTTACTTACTGCTCAGCACTTGTCTTGGGGCAAATGTGTATACAGCAGCCAATCATTATTTCTGGAATTTTTTTGGAACCAATAAGCCTCACAGGCTGAATTACTGACTCATAAAAATCCACTTCTATCTGTGTTAGTCGTCATTGTAACTAGGTTGAATTCCAGTTCTCTATATTTATCATAAAATCTCATCAAATCCAATTCAATTTAATTTAATTTATAGAAGTTATTTCAAGGCAACATAGTAAAGTTCTTCTATCAGACCCTTTCAACATTATTGAAAGAAACCCAAGAATTCAACAATTTTCACATTAGCTACAGTTGGGATAAAATAAGTCCCCTTTAACAGGAAAGGAAAACACCTGACAATAGGACAGAAAAACTGTCTTTTGACAGGAAGAAACCTCAGACAGAACCCGGCACAGAGGTGGGCAGCCATTTCACTTGACTGTTTTGGGTTAGGTGAGAGCAGTGGGAGAAGAATAGCATAGTAATCTAACACAATAAACTGCTGGTGCGGCCAGTAATCACAGACCAGAGACATGCCGCTCCAGAGCTAGAGATACCTGAAAAAAAAAAGAGACCAAAACTACACGAGCGAGGGGAACTGCACAAGGGGACAACACAACTATGGGAGAGAAAGCGAGAGAGGAGAGGAGCTCAGTGCATCATGGGAGGTCTCCTGGCAACCAAGGCCTATAGCAGCATAACTAAGAGTTGGCTAAAGGTCACCTGAGCCAGTTCTAACTTCTAAGTTTTGTCAGATCTAAAAGTTTGATGTCTAACCCTAAACGTAGGGAGGTTGTCTGCCTCCCGAACTGAAGCAGGCAGCTGGTTCCACAGGAGAGGGGTCTGGAGACTTGCCCCTCTCCTGTGTCTACTTTTGTAAACTCTGGGAACCACAAGCAGACTGGCTCTCTGAAAGCAGAGTGCACTGTTAGGATGATCTGGTACTATCATCTCTTTGCAATAAAACAGAGCTTTGTAAGTTAGGACTTCCATTTCCCATTTTCCCAAGAAAACCACCCACAGGAATTCAGGAACTTGTTGTTTAGCATGTGTGTGCTTGTGTCCTGAAACAAAAGAAGTTTCTCAAAACCTCATTGACTCATTGACCACACAAATATTATGATCATGGCATTAACTGTGTCTACTTTTGGCTTTAGCCCTTTTCTTCAGTCACTGAGTCAACAGAAACTGAAAATAGACCGTTTAAAAAGTGCCTTAAAGCTATTTTTCAAATAGGTTTTTTTAGCAATGTATTTTTTTGTGCCGTTGCAGTAAGACTTAAAGTGCAGAAAGGGAATCAATAGTTGAAGCATCATGTGTAGAAGATGCCCTGATATAACTCATCAAAAGGCAGCATGCCAGAAAGATGGTCAGTCTTCTGACATTTTAAAACTTGTAAGAATATGTTTCAAAATCAAACGTGAACTCAATGTGTGGTTGAAATTGTTCTGCTAAATCTAAAAATAATGAATTTTAGAATAGACCAAGTTGTAATATTTGTAGTTCTGTGTTTAAAATCATCATGGGAGAAAAATAATAAACTTATCATTTTAAAATCATAAGAAAATATTCATCCCTCCCCTCTGTTAGTTACCACAGTGCCATTGTGCTTTCACTGGTTAGTTGCCAAGAGTGAGTGTTCGAATCCTGTGGCAGAACATTGAACGTGAAAAAGAGCATGCCTGCTCAGCAAACTCTCCCTTAAGGTAATAAAAAAGATTTCTCAAGGGTAATGGCTGAAATTAGCTCATCACTGTAGTAAAAGAGGTGGCTCACATTATTAGGCCTATCTCCACTTTCTGCCTAATGTAGTGTGGAAAAGGCTCATGCAAATGCAGTGTAAATCCAGTTACAGGCACAGTGGCTTCAACCCTCTCCTTCCCTACTTACTGCTGCCTTTGTAACACAGCGAACAGGCATTTAATGCATACTTTGCTGCTGCATTGTATGTTTCCCTGCATGAGAGCTTAAGATAAATAGATTATAAAAATCACCTATTATCTAAACCACACTGACACGGTTTACTTCTCTGAGATTTATCTTTGTGCCCATCTTTATTAAGCTTGTCAAGGACAAACACGAGTTTAACCTGTAGGAAATTAGTCTCAGCGAGGATTTACTGAGGCCTCTTTGATGTAAACAGCCTTCTCTGAGGGTGCTGAAGATTGTTTTTAGGATGTACTGAGAGCTATATCCTCTGCGCATCGACTGAAATCGAGTGTAATTATTGCTGAGGCTTTCTACATCTTATAGAAATTTTGCACTTCTGAAAGGAGGAAAGATAAACAACGTCGGGATTAAAGTTGCATTTTGCTTGCATCCTTCGGCCTGTGATATTAGGACCACTCCCTACACACACTAACACACATCAAAACACTAGTATTCCCAGTCTGCCAATCTTGTTTGGCATTCTGCTGCAGTTCTTATGCAGGCAAGGCTCGGGACCTTGACTGACCAGGAATACTCCATCCACTACGATGCACACATCATTAAATCTTCAAAATATATGAATTATTCACAGCTACAGCTTCAGCAGCATGTCATTGTCATTATGTGTATTTATATGCTGTGTGCGTGTGTGTCTGCTTTTGTGATCACACATGGTCATGGTCTACAGCGCACTTATGAATTCATAATAATACTGGAGGGATTTATGTACATAAAGCACTAGGCATTGATGCCTTCATGACTAAATAATCAGAAAAGATATAGTTTTGAAAGAAACCCTACATAATATTTATAAGAGCGTTGTGAACCTCATCTAATCTATTTTGTTAGTGGGGGTGCGGTTTAGTTGGATTACTTTTGACTGACAATAGTTTATCTACAAAAGCATCATCTGATTTTGTTTCACATGGAGCTAAATGTTGCAAACCACAGAGGAACACAGAGATAAACATATAGTTTCCTTTTGCTCAAAGGAAGAAGCTGATAGAGAAAATAAAATAGAAATCTGATGAAGAAAATAGGATTTCAAGACTTTAAATATGATGTATTTCAGGTTTTCTTACAAGGGGCCGTGTAGATAATGACTGCTCTTTTTTTAATCAAAGGTGGTATAAGCCTGATTTTGAGATGCTAAATTTGTATGCTCCTGGTTTAATGTGTACTGACAAGTCTATGGTTACAAAGAGATATCTGGAAAGTGTATAACGTGAATGAATAGTCAAGAGCTTGAGCTGGAGTGGAACAGGGAACATAATAAATTGCATCATCTGCATTGGAATGAACAAAGTACTGACTTGGGAAATCATCATCAATCATCAAATTATTCACATCTCATATAAACAGTAATGGAGCAAGAATAGATCCTTGTGGTACACCGTTATCGATGATAAAACTCAGCACTATCTTCAATAACAGTGAGTTTTCCTAAAAAGAGAGCCCAAATTAGTGCATCATTCAGACAGTAAGTGTGTTTCTTAAGTAGATTTAATGATATCAAATGCTTTTGAGGAACAGGATTAAAGACAAAACCCAGACAGCTGTGGCTGCAATACATTTAATGAGGTGATAAAAGTTACTAATTTACATAGGATTATTTTACTGAAAAACAATCATCAGACACAGACAATTTGTTGATATCACCATCCTTATGCTTCCTTAAGTGGTTCTACTTGCCCTTAATTAACCAAACTAACATCGTAGACGTGATCAGATCAGAAAACATAACATGAATTGTTTCAGTAATAGTCACGGGTTTCTCTTGACCATGCAAATCTGATTTGAGATGGAAATTTTAATTTAAAGATAGATTTAGATTTAAAGAATACAGAATACAGAATCTTTCACACTCAGTATCTGTAACTTGTGTTACGTCTCAGTCTGCTGTAGGTCTCAGCTCAGATTACACCAGGCAAAGGTCAACCAGAGCACAGGAAAATACATTTAGTGATGAAAATCTGCTTGAAGCAAGTTAGTTGTTACTTTAAACTCCTCCTGCTTTGGAAAACTTTAGTATTGCACTACTTGAACTCAGCGCTGATCTTCTCCAGGTGAGACATCGCCGGAGTCCCACAGCCAAATCGACACATTGCACAAATAAAACTGACTCACTCAGGTTGGGTTTTAGTGTGTGGTTATTCTTTTGACTGTAATCAGCATTTCCTCCTCTACCCCAGAGATAAAACTCTATTTGGGAGGAGTGTAAACTCTTTTATCTGACTTGTACAACAAAACAATTAATCAAAGCACAATGTTGTGACAATTCTCGCTCACTGATCTACTGGTGTGTCGCTGACGGTACAGAAATGAAAAACTGTTTTAGACTGTTTAGTTTTAAACTGACTGACGTTAAGTTAACTTGGCTGTGGGACATTTTTACCATCAGAAGAGGCACAAAGAAAAAAAAAAAATCAAGCTGCTGTAGTCTTCTCTGTTACATCTCAGCCTCAGTCGTCACTAAGCAACTACATTTTTAAACCTTTAACCGGCGAGGGTTTGCAGAGTGCACATGCTCTTATCCACAAATGCCTGAAATAGAAAGAAAAGGAGAGGAGAAGATATTTAACTTGGACCCATTATGGCTTCACTCTGCCCGTCTGCATCTGGGAGATGATCCCAATCCCAGCCATCCTTTCATCGAACCAGAGGACTATTCATTTTTAATGGAGGACCTTCAAAAAGAAAAAAAAAGAAAGAAGCCTTTTCTGTCTTCCCCTCTTCTCATTTTTCAAAGTCAGGCCAGGGAGAAATGGAGAATATGAATAAATTAGCTGCAGGATTGGATTAGTGCAGCAATAAGACGAGTGTTTATGCATTGAAGCCTTCTGTGTATTGGAGCAGGACCAGCAGATGCACAGAGCGATTGAGGGCCAGGTGCTGGGTCCAAAGGAAAATGTGAGGAAATATGCTTGTGATGAGCAGAATGAGCTGTATTATGTTGGACAATGAGAGTGTTTGACCCACAACATTGAAAAGCTCTGAGACTTTAACAATATGCGTGCTTCACAGAGGGTGTTTTAAAGGCGATAACTATGACAACTTAAATCTCACCTGTTGTTGATAACACTGACTCCCTCTAAAAAAGCCTATATACTCTCTAAATGTGTTTTGCAATAAAACATTGACATCAGTTTGATTGATAACAATAATTCAATTTCATTTGAACTCAAAATGATAACGGATATTTCTTTTATTGACAATAGTGACTCATACAGGCAGTGTGTCACTAATAACGTTAACCCTTAACACTCCAGTAACATCCATCTAAAACGCCTCATTAAGGCAAACCTGAAGTAAACTGAAATCTGCTTTTGAACAGTTTGTAGTACATGCACAAGTTTGGTCTTTTTTTAAAGGTAATGTGAAGAAGTTGTATCCCTAACAGAACCACAGTAGGTGATACTGGCATCGAGCTATACAAGATTGAACACACTGAATTAGAGGGTTTTTATTTCAGCATGAACTTTTTCTTTTTTAACAAACAATTGCCTGTAGATGACTATGGCTGGGACTTATTATGCAGAAAAAGAAAACAATGGGACCACAGCATGAAGTCTGACCCAGACCAGATTCAAATCTGATAATAATGCCACAAAAAATTATATTTTGCACGTTTTTTTTCTGAAGATATGTCCAGGTGTTTACAAAAAACGCCACTTGAAGATATTTGGTGGAAAATGCCATATATTAAAAAGAGAACACATCAATCTATTTACAAAAATACAGATTAGCATCATACCTTTCAGACATGGTTTCAATGATAAAACTCTCACAACCCGAAATGATAACCTACATCTCCCTATATACTGGCAGGGATTTCTCTTTTGGAGTGATACTCTTTGTTTGCGTTATAAACCCGCCAACTGAAGTCGTATTAAGAACCTCATTGGCAATACAAAGCGCCAATCATCAATCATGTCACCTCTGATTTGCTGGAATAGAAGTGAGGCATTCACATCCGTTCAACACAGGCACTGGTGGGCTATCTTAGGCTGGCGACAAGATATAGAAGCTCCTATTGGCTCAGGTGAGGTGCCAATCAAGCAGTGTACAGCGTGCAGACACTGTTTGAAAGCTGGCGTGAAGCCATTATTTACTACTGACTCTAGTTTTGACTGTGGAAACTTAGGAATTCCTGCCGGGACATTTCAATGCAACAGCGGATGATGTGTGTAATAATGTGTTTTGGACTAAATACTTTCCTTGATTGGATTTAGTGGACCTTTGCTGACTTAACCAGACTATTTTTGTCTGACTTTTTTTTGGATCTGTGCTGGACCACAAGGCTTTATTGGTGAGTTAAGTCAATAATGTAATTGATTTTTTTTTGTTTGGTGTTGGTCTGACAATGCTGTTTACTACACCTGCTGTGATGATTGTATCTTGAAATGGTTTATACCAGAGACTCTTAACTTTTCCAAAGAAATCTAACATGAGTACACAGTGAACTGTTGCACTATGGAAACATTAGCCGGAAACTTCAACAGCCCACAGGCTGCTCAGGGAAACCTCAGAAGTGTCTTTTCCTTTTTATTTCCTGTTTTAAGACCAGTCAGTGATGCAGCCCGAGAGAGAACCAAAATAGTTCTTCTTTCTGCTCCCTCTCGCACACAAGCTACCAAATATCACAATGTAGTCCTGAAATGTCTGTAAAAGGAACATTAACGAATGTCTGAATGATAACCAAATTCAGAAAAGTTATGCCCGCCGTGTCTTTCAGAGACTTTAGTTCCACTGTCATATAAAGTTGGACAGATCTGAGCTCATTAGATGTGGGAGGATCTGGAGAAAGAAAGAAAAAACTCCCACAAAGAGGAGATCATAAACACACTTTTAAGTTTTTTTTTTACATTTTATAATACGAGGTTTTCCCTAATATCATTTCGCTTGTGCAACTCCCAAGTGTTTTTTCACAGCACCTAAGCCACTATAGCTTTACTATAAGCTTTGTTTACCAAATGTTTGGTGATTATTATTTTTTATGGCAGACAGTGCATTTTTTAAATAAATATTGTAATGATAGCAGTCAAAACTTGCGTAAAAATGCAAAGGTTTAAAGTCAAGCCTGAACACACCGTCATGTTATCCATTGGTTTGTGAACGAACAGTCTGAAACTCCCAGTTCAATATTTTGGTCATCACCATCTTGTTATTTTTGAGCCAGAAGTGTCCATATTTGGAAGAGCTGTAAAGAAGCGATGGGTGGGACTGACTTCACGGTAGACCTGTCAATCAAAGAGGCATGTCCCCAAATATGCCGCTTTTAAATGCCTGACAGAGCCATAATGCAGTTTTTGTTGGTTTTGTTTCATGTTTATATAACACACAGGTGATCGTAACGCATACACATGCAACTTTTGTGTTTGAACAGTAGGGGGAGCATTAATGATTGAATTATTTTCAGATAGATCTCTAGAAAACTAATAAGAAGGAGTGACTAAAGCCAATGACACCTTAAGGACTTCTGTGAAAAAAATGGGTTGACTTTGTGAAAATCATTTTCTGATCATTGAAATGAAAACTAAATAATTTGCATAACATGTTTGTAAAATGTATCTATAGCATTCCTTGAGCTCATACAATGTGTTAGGTCTGGTTAATTGGGGCCTCTGGATGTTATCAGCATGAGGAGTCTGTTTTCTTAAATAAATGAGAAATGTCTCTTTTTTTTTTTTTTTGCCAAATGCATTCATAGTGAATTATGATTGCAATGTTCAGGCCAATTAAACTGGTGTTCAAGCTCCAGTTACAACTGTGTGTGTGTGCCAAAGGGATCTGGAATATTCTATGTTGCCTTAAATGACATGAGATTGAGTGGAAAAAGTACTGCTTCGGTTTATAAAGTAGTTCACTCCTCAAAGTAGAGAAAGACAGGATTCTACTGGATAATACATTTTACATGAACCTTGTGGAGGAACTATAGCTTTCAGATCCCTTGTTGCTCGTGAAAAAATAACAAACTGAAAATGTTCCTTATAATTACAAAAAGCATCATTAATAAGGAAAAAAAAATGGACTAACCATATGGAAGTAGTAAAGTGAAAAACCATAGAGCTCCAGAGCAGCTCTGGCGAGTAGAGGTGTTTATCCCCGAAATGATTTATGTTAATATTGGGCTAAATGGGCTGTGAATCCAGCATATCCCCCGAAGCTTTGGCTCATTTGAAGATCTATGTGTGCGACTGCGTAAGCCTGCAGATGGCCCCGGCTGATCAGGCACCCAGACAGGTGGGTGTGCCCCTCTTTTAATTGATATCCCCATTGTTCCCACTTGGTCGAGCATGGATCGGTAGAAAGCCCTCACAAACGAACACGCTACAATTCACAAAGCATAGACCTTACGTCTTTGTGATGTATACTCAGCACAGATGAACTTGACTCTGATTATAATCTACTGTGGAGTAATATCTCATTGGGCACCTAAATCATCTGACAATGATTCATTTTATGCATCAATAATTTTGTGTCCACAGCTCCCTAATGGAACTGTAAACTGCTCTCTTTGCTCTGTTATTGTCTCATGGGATTACTGCGATAACGTAATGCGTGTATAATTGAGATTCACTTTATTGGCCTAAAACATTGCACATGTACATAAACTCTAAAATTCAGGTTTCAGTGTACTCAGAATGGCTGCATGTCGAATCAACTCACCTCAACATATCGGGACTTTAATGCACCATTTCACCTTCCTCTAACAACTACATTTTAAAGATACACTGATTAATATTTGTGTATCAACAATAGATCAAAACAATGTGTGTAACATGAAAGGTGTTGCTTGTATGTCCAAACCGAGAAGAAATTATCACCTAATTTTGCACATGCCTTCAAATAAAGGAGCTTTTAGCACCTTTCAGACTGTAACTTTGGTTTCAGCCCTTATCATTGTTGTTTTAGTCACATCAAGTAGCTTTTTCCTACAAACAAACAACCAATAAAAAAAACCCCAAAAAAACAATAAAAAAAAACACCTGCCCATGCAGCACCATACTGCAGAGGAGCGTTTAACAGCTAAAAAAAAAAAAAGAAAAAAAAAGAAAAAGATATTTCCCCTCGGAGTTATGGATGGGCATTTTAAGCAAAGATACTATCTGATAATTGCTTGGAACTAATCGACTCTTATTCCACTATTAATCCTGTCCCCTGCAAACTGCATGAACACGTATGTAAAGAGAAGGAGAGACTCAGTTGCGCTGTAAACTCGAGCTCAAAAACTGCCATCCAACTTCTAAAACCATCGCCTGGGACAAATCTGATGAGCAGCATCTCTTTAGCTTCCTCTTTGAGATTAGGGCTGTTGTTTGTGCTGAACGTCCAACATCAAACTCACTTTGTCTGGCCGTTGATTATTGATCAGTGGATTCACCATCTGCTCTGTGTTTTACTCTAATGACTGTACATAGATGTGGTAGACCTGTCTGCCTGCTATACCTGCAGAGTTTGCACTAAATCATTTATGTTTCAAAGGAGTTCTGCACAGACCTTTTTGACATCTGTAGTCATCTTTGCATGTTTCTCATGTACACATTGTGGTGTAATCTCACAGTTTCACCTGCAAAGCTCCAGAGCTTGGTAGTAACGTGTTCTTCTTCTCCTTATGTTGTTTAATGGAGGCTGGTAGACAGCTTTTAGGTGCATTACCGCCACCTTCTGACACTACTAATGCATTACAACAAGCGCCGCTAAAAACGGGAAATAAGGAAGGATGATCTTTTTATATTGTAATGAATATTTGAATATCCTGACAAGGAGTTGGTGGAGAACAAAACAGAGCCAAAAAGGAGAGTGAGATTGTGTTTAAATTTGCAACTCCAAAAGAATGCTAACAGTCCTCTCAATTCACTCTGCTTAAAGTTGTGGCAATTAAACAACTTTTGATAAGTTTTGGATGGAAGTTAAGGACATGTTTGGCGGAGTTAAGGGGGAGCTAATAAATTGGTTTGAAACTAGAGATCCAGGTTAATGATATACACCCATCTACTGCACTGATTTTACCTCCGTTGCTTGCTGACATTTGTCTTTGATTTCTATCTCAAACCATTCTCTTTCTCATCGTACTTTCCTGACTTTTCTTGCATGTGCAGTCGTCTCTATGGTTGGATGTTATGGTTACTGTGTTTTACTAAATACAATATGTGAAGACAAGGTTTTGCACAGGTGTATCATTTGATTTATAATGCTGAATGATGATAAGAGGGATTGTTTACAAATAAAGCACAGTCTATACAGTTAATAGTACTCGTTCTATATCTTTCTTTCCATGGCGGTAAAAGACAAATATATTCCTTTCGGTCCATGTCTGTAACACCTACAATATTAAAAGAAATAATTTAAAACTGTACAGACTATATGTACACGTCAGTCAAACTGAATGATTCGGAAAACATCCATAGAGTGGTGTATAATTTATTAAACGCATAAATATTTGAAAAATGTGCACTGCAGCCCCCCATTCATGACCTTGTTTTTCTCTCACAGGGATGGCCCCCAGACACATGCAATGTGGACCAGTTGAGATTGCAGAGCAGAGTGCATCTCTGAAGGGCTAGGAGACCATTTAGCCTGGTTGAGCTGGCAGCCCACAAATTATTCAGGTTTGGCTACCGAGGCGCATTCACACGTCGGTGTCACGTAGAGTTCACAACCTAGCTGCTCTGCACAGGTGGACTCTGAAGCCCCCGCAGATAGCCCGAAGGGTTATTGGCACCTGTTAATTTGAATTGGACTGTGTGGGTGTTTGCATGAGTAGCATCAAATTGTTTTTGGTCAGCGTGCACAGGCGTTTCAGTGTGGTTTTTTTTTTAAATTAGCATCTTGTTTCAGAGTACCTCGGACAATATGCAGTGATCAGCAGTATTTGCTTGAATTTCTCTTTAGAAACCCGAGTCTAATAACCCGAATTTCTAAAGGGACACACACATGAGCTTTTACACTGTCAAATAAAAGTAAATAAATATATATTTCAATGTACTTACATTTTTTTAATTACATTTCTACTGTATATCAGATGTCTGCCATTACCTTACAGGATCCAGATTGTTTTCATACACATAAGAGATTCAACGATATATATATATATATATATATATATATATATATATATATATATATATATATATATATATATATATATATATATATATATATATATATATATATATATATATATATATATATATATATATATATATATATATATATATATATATATATATATATATATATATATATATATATATATATATATATATATATATATATATATGTCTGCAATCTGTGTTACCGTTAATTCAAACTGAATATTACTGCCACTACTTTGCATTAAAAGCATGCAAATTAAGTGGCTTTTATTGTGAAAACAGTCACAGGAAATCCAATATATTTACCACCGTCACAGGCTGAAATCATAAGGATTAAAAATGAACTTTAATCAATTTACAAGTGATTCTTAACTACCTCCTAGAACATTGACCTATGAGCGATTCAGACTTAAATTTCTGCAACATACATTGATCGTAGCCCCACCACCTCCACCACCACTGTGAGTTGATGCTAACTATGTTATGTTCTGCTTCAGGCTGAAGATGAATAGATTTTTGATGTTGGGAACAAAAATGCCCGACAGACTGAAAAAGGAACTTCTGTCTTGTTCTCTTTTGTCTCTTTCTTTCAACTTTTTGTTCTGTTATTGTTTCATTATCAACCTCCTCCTATGGCAGATTCTCACTAACATTATTTAAAATATTGCAAATAATGGGACTATACTGTAGCATTTTATATAATATGTCTATGCCAGCTGGTCCTCGTCATTGCTTTGCCACGTTCTCTCTTTTTCTTCTTCTTTTCATATTCATAGGATACTTTTCCATCCCCCCTGGGGCCTGAGCTTGAAACATGTTTCCATCCTCCCGACATTTATTGCTGCATCCTCTTTGATGTTTTTCCTTATGCTTCATGTTTCTGTATTAGAGGTATTTTTATGAAAAGGAAGCAACAACAACAACAATAATATTGTTAATAATAAAGTCTTCACTTTATTTGACACTTGCACCATAATAACACCTAAACATAAAAAGAAAAAAAATTGAATAGCCCAACTTCTCCTTTCTAGAGTGAATGACAACCCACACAGGTTTTTAATAAAAAAAAATTATAACAGCTAAAAATTAATGAAACAGGAACTAATTATATTCTGTACTTTTTATTACAGTGTTTCTGTTTTAACTTCCCCATTAATTATTGAGTTGGTAAGCCCAGGGAAGTTGAACATGATTTTTTTTTTTTTTAAATTTGAACTTTATGATCTTTTTTAAACTCTGACATAGCCAAGTACTGATAATAATAATAATAATTAAAAAAAAACGGAATAGGAATGTATGTTGTGTGAAGAACTGTATCATCACAAAAGGATAGACTGCTAAGTAGCAGAAAAGCATCTTTTTGAGCCTGATTTTAGTATTGAACACACAGATGGTTTAGTGTAGACAACAGCACTTAGTAGTTGTTGTAGTTATACAACCGGAGTGGCACTTCAGATTGTTGTTTTGATTTGTTTTGTAGTTGAGGGAACAATCACCCTCCAATGAAGTGGATTATAATCTGTGGGAGTCCGTTTCAGGGGAAACGAGATCCACATGACTAAGCAGGCGCAAACCAACCGCAAGAATCCAGTCCTCCTTTCAACCTGATTTACCACAGCCCATGTATGCTTTCCCTATCACCATTTCATGAGTAGTGCAAAACAATGACTGGAACTTTATGAGCTGCAATACTTCAATTGTTATAAGCACGTTTCCACGTTTTGTATCCAGCTCTGTGCTTCTTTTCCTCTTTAGAATCAAACCAGTTGCTTGAATGTCAGCGCACCTGACAACCCTTACAAAGCTGTGTGGCCCTACAGATGTTACACAACTGTGAATGACTAACACGTACAAAGCTTTCTAAAGTTGCAGTTGAAATCAAGTAAAAATAAAAGCCACACGGTTCCAGATGGCTTCTTAAAAATTGTACATCGTATACATCGTACACGTGTGACAAGAAATTAACATAAAAAAGCTGCACTGAATATGGTGTCTGCCAACTTGGGAGTTAGTGGTTTAATTAGTGTGCAAATATATTACAATATAAAGCAAATATGAATTTATTCAGTGATTCTCTGAAGTTTGCTTCAGTTGCATGAATGAGTATACGGTCACCGATCATACCACCACCAAAAAATGGGCTCCAAGGCACAAACATGTAAAAAGACCCCAACTCCCCTTATTGTTTATGGAAACAACTCTTCCAGACTAAAAGACCTGCAAATTGCAGCCATGTTGTTTGTAGTTTTTTGAGCCTTTTAAACACATTCTCATTCTCAAGGCATCAAATACTGATGTTTTATCAAAGCTGTTTGTGTCTCATATGAAACTCATAAGGAGATGTGTTCCTTAAATTTAGCCAACAAACATGTTGTGGTTATGTTCAGCAAAAGATTAGGCTTTGGGTTACTTAAAAGGAGTCTACGTTAGCTTCTGCCTTACCATGAACTCAAACTTCAGTCTACTGAATGAGTGTCCTTGGGTTCACTATGGGACTTAGCTCCTTTGTACTTTGTCACAAGACCTTTTTTGACCTGTCTCGTCATGGTGCAGACGTAAGGTACCTTGTGTATTTTTACGACTCCAACGGCTATAACAAAATGGCAGTATTTGACACTCTATTTCGTAGTATTTGTTCTTTTTCGTAGTTTTTCTATCTCCAGTTGGTTGTGACTTTGGATTTGCGTCTTTTTATTTGTAATTGTTTCGCATCAATTTTTGGCCACTTTACATTTGTTTCTAGTCCTTTTAAGCATTTTCTGTTCCTGTGTAGCTGTTTGGCATCTTGTTGTAGTTGTTTGTGTCTCTGCAGTTATTTTGTGTCTTTGCAGCTGTGTTTTGTCTCTTTTGGGTCACTTTGCATATCATTGTAGTCATTCAGCATCTCTTTGTTGGCATTTTGTGTCTGTTTGGAGTTGCTTTGTGTTCCTTTACAGTTTGTTTAGGTGCCTTTTTAGTTTGTTTCGTTTGTTTTTGCAGTCCATTTTTTTTAGTTTTATTTTCATTTTTTTGCGTCTCTTTTTGGGATCTTTTGTGTCACTTTGAAGTAATTTCATGTCTCCTCGTTTTGCTTCTCCTTCAGTGACATTTTTCACATGAACCATACTCTCTTGATTCAAAAAATGCACATGAACTTCAGTATTTTGTTCACCCTGGACATGGAGAGAGGCCATCTCACAGCATATGTGTATATATATATGCATGTGTAGGTATAGAAAATTAAGCAATCAAAGCCCGACATGCAGGTTTTATTGTCTGACAGCAGAGCTGCGCTGCTTCTGTGGTTTTATATTAGGTACATGTTAATGTAGCCTCAGTGTGCAGTGTAGTTTTAATGTGAAGAACTCAAACAGGCTGGTCCACTAAATTAAAGACTGATGAAGATCAGGAGCGAGTAAAGTCTCTGCTTTTAATTGAGCTCTGTGACTTTCTACCTGCTAACAGTCCCATCAGTAGATCAGTTCTGTGGAGACTTTTTCAGTAATCCCTTCTTGGTTGTAAGATGAAGGGCTGGGAGACTGTGTCTATCACAAGCTGACATATTTAACACACATCCTGCAGTATCCTCTAGAAGTCGTCCAAGAATGATCTCGTCTCCGCTCTCAGGGCTGATAAGACCTACACAAAAAAAACATGTTCAGAAAATGCAGTAAAAGTAAGAGCACCGAAAACCCCACTGAGCCCCATGAAAACTAAAGTCTCATCCTTCTTTTATGAAAACTGTTTTTTCTATGAACTTTACTGGCATTGACACATTGACAGGCATTTTTAGTTGTCGATGGGTCCACTCATGTCTTCCATCATGTAAACATATTTGACTCTGTAACCAGTGAACAAACGTGGGAGGGTTAGTCTTCATCCAAATAACAGTGATTCATTTTCTTGAAACCACTAAAGAAATATGCAGGACACTGTGTAACTGTAATCTGTGGTAAACATGTGTTTAGGTGATATCTTCAGTGAGAGGTTCCAGGGGATTGTGTGTTTTCAGAAATATCTCTAGTTCCACTTTGCCATTTTTCCAAAAATCTGTATTTGAGTATCAGTATTGTACCATGGTTTCTCTAGCATTTATTTGAATTTTTTTTTTTAAAGACACGAGTTGTCACTTTTACGTTCCAATCAAATTCTGTCCGTAATTGACTCTCAACCCAAATGTGATGTTTAGAACACGTTTCAGCCCAGTATCGTGCGGAAGCATGTAATACACGCATAAGTCCACTGCAGGATACTGTGTCAGTGTTGTGTTATCCTCGCCTTGATGCGAAAAGTACATGCGCATATGACCAGGGTAGAACAAGGAGGTTCTTTGACGATGGACAAAAGAAGTCAGAGTAGGGACGTAGTTGTTGTTTTTTCCCCTAAACCTAACGACAAGTTTTGTCAAGCCTATAGGCGAGACACATCGACAAAGTACGCTGGAGAGGACTGACGAGTGTAATACATGCTTTGGCATGATACTGGGTTGCATGTTTTTTCAGGTGTCATCATCCACTATTGTATTCAGCTACACTTTCCATGTAGAATCCTATCTGGTTTGTCTATTATGCTTTTGTATATGTGGGATATTCTTTTTTTTTTTTTTTTTTTTTTTTGCTGTTGCAAGGTGTTTAAACAGATGTAAAAAAATGGGTTTTTATATTTGTTGGTTCGCTATTGTTTTTTTTCTTAGATTGGGAAAATAGCTGATCAAACTGCTGGAAAGAACCTATATTGAATGGCTTGCATGGTATAAAGGCATCTCTGAAGTAATTAACACAGGATGGGTTCAATTATGGCATAGCATGCGGATCATTCATCTCACTTCGATACAGCTAAACTCACTAAAACTGGATTCGGATTTGACATTGTAACCAAAACATGTCAAGATAATTATGAAACCATTTATTAAAAAATCCTGATGTTTTCATTGTGATTGTGCAGTGCAAACCTTTCAAAGCAAAATGCAAAATAAATTGTTTCAAAACCTTTAAGTAAACTGACGTGTACACTCAGTCTAATACTTCATCTATCCATCTGAACAGTAGACTTATTGGCTGCCTGTCTCTGCAGTACAAGAATGACTCACTCAACAGTTCAAAGCTGACACACAGATGAGGAGTCTATTGAAAATGACCTCTGATGTCTTGCCAAGTTGCTCCCACTGGATCTACATATTCAAAATACTGCAGGTTATCAAGCATAGATTAAGAAAACCCTTTAACCTTTTTACAATATCCACTCCATCATCACAGAACACCATCCAGATACAGTGTGATTGTTTGACAAACTACATACGAGTTACTTTAGTAGTCTTACTTGGAATACAATAGATTATAAACTGAATGACATTCCCTGATGGCAGTGGCCTCTTTCAGCAGGATATAACAATCTTCAACACTTCAAAAAATTGCTCAGGAATAGTTTAAGGAAAACAACAGAAAGTGAAATGTGTTGAGCTGGTTTACAAATCCCCCAAATCTCAAACGCATTGAGCGTCTGGGGGACGCAAGTTCAAACCAGTCCAATCCACTCCGCCTTGCAATAGAACTAACTGGTCAGTTGTTGGTTTGTCCTCAGCGCACCGCTTTGGCCCAAACTGCAATATATCAACTACTATTTGAGGGATACCCAGAATATATGATCATATTTACACTAATGTACTTGTCAAACTTACCAGCTTATAGCAGAAGTCCTACTTTTTTTTGCATAATATGGACGGTGTGTACTGCAGCTGGTATGGCGCCACTGTCAGTGAACTATAAGTGAACATTTACAAGTTTTAGACTTTAGAGAACAAAAAGAGTTTGTCAGCAGGACCATCATAAGTCTTTTCCATATTCCTACAGCAGTCTGCCAACTTTCTGTTAATGCGTTATTTTGATCTTCACCACTATAACCTAGAGACCCTCACAAGTACGCTCTGCATGCTGACAAGCTGTGACACCCTTAGGCTCAGCCGCCATCAGTGTGTCTAAAATATGCTGCGCTGCATTAAAAAAAAAAAAAAGTCGAGAAAAGAAACAAAACAAAAAACAAATCTTACAGCGAATAAAAAGCTATCACACTCTATACTTTTGCTTTGCCTTTGGATACAAATAACTTCAAAGGTCTGTCGGAGAAAAAGCTAAGTGTGGAGAAAAAAAGAAAAAAAAATTTTCCCCTAAAAGTTCTACCCTACCTCTTTTTCTGCTTCTTTTATTTCCAGGGATGAGGGCAGAGCTGAATGAGGGACAAAGCTATCATATGTGGTGATTCACAGTCACGATTATAGAAGTGATCAAAGTTAGTGCGGACAGCTTCCAGCTCCACCATGAGAACAATTCCACTGCAAAAGACAAGAAGAAGAAAGTTTACCTGGGGCAAAGTGTAGCTGTGCTATCAAAACGACTTGGTTTTGCCTTTTTTCCTGGCAATCCCGGCCTTCCAGCAGCCAGAATAATTAGAATGTTGCCTGCATATAATAACACAAATCCCTCAAAGACCTCTGCTCTGTATGTGAGCATTTGCATTATGTGCTGTGCATTGTGTTTTTAAATTACAGTCCAGAGAGTGAATTATAGGCCCAGTGAAATGAGTGATAAATGTACAGGTAGGGTAGTCCATTTGCAAAAGCCGATACTTCCCCATAATCATAACTTTATTTAATCCACAGTGAGCCATTAACACAGTTGTTTGCTGAGTCTTGAAAGCAAATAAATATGCAAACACAGCATATCCACAAAAACGCCTTTACATGCCATTAAATATTTAGATGCTCTGCATAAAATAGTTATAGTCCATGTAAACAATGGATGCCGACACACACACACACACACACACACACACACACACACACACACACACACACACACACACACACACACACACACACACACACACACACACACACACACACACACACACACACACACACACTATAGTCTCATTCCCTGTTCCGTGCGTTAAATTAAATCACCAGGTCTTTTGTACTTGTATTTAGGCCTGACATACACTTACCTGTCTACTTCCTATTCATCTGTGCCATTTCTCATCTGACATCGTCATCATCATTATTAATACCGCACACATTTCTGGGTGTCAAACATCAAACTAACTTTCAAATCAAACGAAAACTACACCACTGTCATCATTCTCAAAATGACACGATGTACCGTATTAGCTCTCTTTAATGACGATCTTCCCTTTTTAAAAAAAAACAAAAAAAACTCCCCACTTCCTTCTGCTTTTCTTATACTGTAAACTTATCACATATTTCATTTATTTTTAATTTGACTCATTTATTATTAATTTGCTCATCCTGATATAGGAATCGTTCTGTAAATATACGCTGTCATGTGCAAAGGGATTTTTTTTTTTTTTTTACTTTTCCTGATTGCAATAATAGCTGTTAAATGTAATCATGTGATGAAACGGATTTGAGCAATAAGGCTGGTTGACTTGAAGACGGATGCACCCTGCCCTGCATAGCGCTTGGCAACGACAATGGAAAACTGCAAAAAACAAAGAAAAGTATTATAGGGTCTGGAGGGAGTGAATCTTCTGGAAGGCTCTTACATTAATTAATTGGCAATTAGCATTTAAGAAACCGCAGTGAGTTGAAAGCAAAGATGATATAGTGCTAATGAGAAACGATTACTTGTGTAAAGATGGCTCTCAAATGCCCTGACAACTTGTTTTCATATCAAATTGTTACACAGTCTACAAAACAATTCTAGTATTTTTTTAAATCTGTGTCATTATTAGCATGAAATACAAACATGTATTTATTTATTTTTTTGGTAATTTCAGTTTTATTTTCGCAGTCGTATTCCCAACACTGTTTTTTTTTTTTTTTTTTTTAAACATGCCTCTCCCCTCCTCCTTTGATTGACCTACTTTTCAGGATGCTAATAAGTCAGGAAGGAGACGTTTGGTGTAGCCCTGTCGGATTTGCTCACACTGGGCCGACATCACACCCCTGTCAGCCTCTTTATTGTTGATGAAGGCTGTTTTTTTTTTTTCAGGGCGGTAAGGGTGTGTAGAGGATTTGAAGCCGTCTAAAACAGAAATATGCTGAAGGATGTATGTTTTCCAGAAGAGAAACAAAATGTTTTTTGGCAGCGCTGCTTTTGTCAAGTGGCAACATAGGTAGTAAGTTCAGGAACGTGCAGCACTCTTTGATTCAAGTAGTAGACCTCGCCAATTTCAATTTCATGATTAAACAACAACAAAAAAAGATTGACAGGAAAGCCAGTCACCTCAGTTTCTTCCAAATAGCATGTCTAAAAATATCTATCACACTTTGCGGCTCACGTTGAGAGGCTCCGTATGCCAGTGAGATTTAGTTAAACTCCGAGACGTGTGGTCATCTGCCATTGTGAGGGAAGTTCACGGCTGATCTAAATGGACTGTGAAGCCTTCCCAGAGGTTTGCAGGCCGAAAGCAGCATAATGAACTGCAGCAGCCGGGCCGTATTTCACATTGCAGTGAAATGAATCAGTTCCACAGTAAAACCTCCAATTTCACATGTCAAACAGCTCGCTTAAACGGGAGCTGTGGTAATTTAATAATGTTTAAATGTGCAGTAATGCAGAAATATGCTTATTCTGAAGACTTTGAATATTTCACTAGCAGAGAGGATTATGTTCTGAATCACTGATGAGCCTATTTGCAAAGCATCTCTGAATTATAACAGAGGTAGATGTAATGTGTAACACAGATTGTGGGTGAAAACTGCATGGCAAGTACAGGCGGCATATTATCTGCCCACGATTCACACAGTGGCAGGTGGTGCATTGTCAGCTGTGAATGTGTGAACAGAAGCACAATTATAACTTTCCCACATCACCTGCTCCAAATTAGCTCGGCTGATCCTCGGATTCACGGGCGCCGGATGCAGAGACGAGATGACAGCTTGGAAATGCTTTCTGTCACACAAAAAGTGAATCATTTCAAACCAGACACTTCTTCTTCTTCCAAAACAGAGATTTGTCTGTTAGGCCATTTATAGCAAAAGCCTGAACATCGGTTTATAATGGCATGTCAAAATTGTAAAGCTTGACCTTTCAAACAACAAAACCAACTGGGGAAATTGACGTTCGTTTCGCAGTTTATACTTTCACCACTCTCACCACGAGTAGATCATCAGCTTAGCTTAGCATAGCATTACAGAGCCAGCTAGCCTTGGTTCACTTAAAGGTAACACAGCCTGCCTGTTGGCAACTTAAAAGCTCCCGAATTAACATGTTATACTTTGAAGTATAACCCATTTTCTTCACGCTGCTGTGACGTGCAAACTGTGTCCAGTCTTTATGCTAATCCAAGCTACCTCTGGCTAAGCTAACGTTGGCGATGACTTCATCTTATGTGAAAGCGTGGACTCCTGCAGTTGAGTGTTTTCCCCCCCAAACCTTTCTTTCAAGTGCTACTAAACACTTCAAACCCAATAATATTATTTTAATTTCGAGTCAGTTCACACGCTCTAATCTTGTTTTAACGCTCCTTTAGCTCCCCCAAAGAGACGCGCAACACCGGCTTCAAACGTATCGGGTCAACACTCGACTCTCCTCCGTGATTTGGCTTTTGTTGGCAGGATAATCGGAGCCCTCTGCGTTTTGAATCGGCGGCAGCAGGTCAACGAGCAGTCGAGTGGGAACTCGCGCCTCTCGGTCCTGTTTGACAGCCAAATAAAGTCGCCCATTTCATCGCCGCGCCGGGAATTGGCGGTGCGGCCTCCCGCGTCACCATGGCGACTGAGTCGCCTCACGCCCGGTGGCGCTTCCCGCTCACAGAGTTGTTCACTTCGTACTCGGTAAGCAGTAGCGGCCGATCACAATGGCTGACCCGGAGCGTTGACCTTCTACCTTGTAGAAAGTCGTAGTACGAACCGAGCCGAGCGCCGGAGTCACAGAGGAGGCGAGTCATTTGAAAAAGGTCAAACACCTGAGTGAGAGAGCGAGTGAATGAAACCCTGCACACATTAAAACAAAATGTACACTGAACCAAACAAAGTCGCCCCCATGTGTGATTTTTAGATGGCATGCTGCTTTTCTGGCTTTCCAGTCCCACGCTATGCTCTTCCTTTTACACAGGTGTTGCTCGGTGACTACCACGGCTGCCAGTTTAATGGTGGAACTGCAACGCCTCCCCGTTCAGTTTTCAGCCCTTTTACACAGAACAGCGAGGCTGAATAATGGCCCAACATTCCTGCCTTGAAGAGGCGCTGTAACTGTGACTGAGAGATAAAGTTACACCATTGGTTGGCCAAATGCGAGGTGAGTAACTGATGAAGTCATTACCGAATGCAGCAACTTCCTGTACCCATTTCAAAGTAAAAGCCATTGTTTTAAATTATAGGCCACATACTACCTTTTGATGTGTTCTGGTTTTATAAGGTTGAGACTGATAATTAAACATATTTTAGCAGTGGTTCATTTTTTTAGTTCATTTGTATGTCGAGGCAATCGGCAATTTGCTCAAGGAATCAGGAACCTTTGCCAAAGAGGTTGTGTTTTCGATGCGGTTTGTTTGTTTGTATTTCAATGGGATTACAGAAAAACTCCTACCCCAATTTTCATGCAACTCATAGTGGAAGGGTGTAGCATAAATCAAGGATGATCTCATTCAATTTTGAATCAGATCCAAAATACAGAGCGGATTCTCCAAATATTTTTCACTTTCATTAAAATTGCGACATAACACAAAGCATGTGCTTAGCATTAGCTTAGCAGCACTTAGCATGCTAGATCCTATTTATCTTAAAATCCAGTAGAGGGTAGTTAAGTTCAATAGCGACAACATTTAGGGAATTTTTAGAATACAACGACCCCATATCTCAATCCACATCGATTGGTTCAAGTCTGGGATACACTGTACTTGCCCAAACATAAAATGGGTAACAGATGTGAGGAGGCACAAGCATATTTTGACATCAATAGTTTTGGAAATACATCCAAGCATATTGTACAGAGTGGTTACAGCCGCAGCTTTGCATGTAGGAGAATGAACTGTTGGCCTTGGCAAAGGTCCTGGGGAGGCTGAGGGTCAGACAAACTTAGCAAACAGATATTGTACGAAAGAGAAGAGAGGTGGAGACAACAACAGCCTTAAAATAAATACTAATCTTGCTTCATATCTTTAGAATTTTTGTCAGTTAGCCACATGAACTTTACAGTGTAATAATATATCTGCTGCTGCCAAGAGACCAACATTATGAATGCAGCTTCAAGGTGAGGATGCATTCAACAACTCTTTGAACCTGAGCTGCTAAGGAGGTTTCGACCTCATAAATGAACAAAGACACAAGAAAAAAGCAAAGAAACTAGAGGAATATTACAGAAAAAAACTGGAGTTCCTGCTGAGTTATTAAGAATTATGGTATCATACTGAGTAATCTTGCGCAAAAACACACACATGGCTGCTGTGTGTATTTGTCCTCCTGGGGTTCAAAACCTAAAAATACACCATAAATGCATATATATATATGCACATATACAAGTTTTGCCATTTTACACACAACAAACCAGGAAACAACAGTAATTTCTTAAAGGGTGTGGATGCTGCATGGTTATTGTGTAATTGTGTGAGGCTGTTTTTTTTGTTTTTTTCCATTGTGATGTTCTGAAGTAACAGAATTCCTTTTTAAAATTAAATTTCTGGGGAAAAAGTCCTGAATTGCAGTTAAGAGATGTGGGATGATTGAGTTCTTAATCTGAACATTGCAGTTGGTCAGAGAATTAATGAAGTGTTCCTGGTGAAATTGCTTTCCTTTATAAACTTGAGTAAATTGTGTTTAACTTCTACAGAGAACCAGGAGAGTTTTCGTACATTTCAGTAATGCTACTCTGCTGCGAACATCTTAAAACTAACCCGGCGCCGTTGTTCTGGACTTGTTAATGTGTTTCTTATTTTCAGAAGAGGATACCAATGAATTAATAACTGGAGGATTGAAAACAGAACACTTTCTGGCATCAGCTATACCTTCCCCCCTTTTGTAATATTGACAATATGCTGAGACATCTTTGCTAGTGACATCTAACTTCCGTACAGTTGGAACAGTGTTTGCTTGGAGCAAATAAGCACAACAACTTCATTGGCACACTGTTGGACTGTTGGTACATTTTTAAATAGGGATACATCATCCTAATGGAAATCTCATGTTAGGGGGGGAATACCATTCAAAACTTCAATTATCATGAAATATAAAATACTTTTCATGCCATGAAATTTGTGACAAAACATCCTGTAATGGGAGGTCGCTCGGATCTGATGTCCCAGCAATGGGATTAAAGAGTTTAAGCGTCTTTCATGGAAATACTGTGGACGAATAGCAGTCCTGCTTCTATAGACCTGAATGCAGCAGAAAATATGATTGGCTCAGTGACAACCAAGAGTCTCCTCTCATTTCCAAATGTTTAATTAAACATGAGGCATATGCCACAGTCTCACCAGTTTGGCAAGACGCACAATATCAAGAGCAATAGAAACCTTTCCTTGTTTTGATTCCACCGTGAACGTATTTGAATATGTTTGAGGCGATAAAACGATGTCTTCTACTTTTGAAAAGCACTGAAAAAAGAAATGTGGCAAATAGAGTCACTGTTAACTCTAATCTATTACTGACCAAAATCACTGCCTGAACAAAATATAAACAAGCATCTCTGCAGCTTTGAATCGGCATTCAATTTTAAACATCATTCTGCAGGATTTTACGAGTAAATACTACACATCAGGAAGCAGTGGGGATACTGGAAACCCTGCTGTATCATTAAAAGATGCATCCCACGATTACACTCTTTTAAAGCAACCCTTGTTGATATATCTGCATTCACAAAAGACATGGCAGCAGAGTCCCTGCTGCATTTCTTCAAAGTTGGTCATCAGGCACAAAGCCTGACAGTTAAGGGACGATGAAATTCTCTGAAGGAGAACGTGCCACTTCCGCTCCAAACAACATCTCAATAACGATGCATGTAATCCAAACACACAGAATACCTCGGGAATGATCGCCCTCAAACAGAACCGGTTCCCTCAGCTATCAAGACATCAAATCTGCTTTTAGTGGCTCTTGATAGAACGGTATCAGTACAAGCTGATGCAACTCGCAGGGGAATTATGAAACTACGCTCAGCTTCATCTGCTGAATGAAAATTTCATCAGCAGGAGTCTTTTTTTTTGTTTTTTTTTCTAGGCCGGGATGGGACGGGGTCTGCACAGCACTAATGCAGTACTCTGCTTGCACCACGGCAACTGATTACACAACATCCAGCAACGATAAACACTTTCAAATGAGGAGCCACTGGTGAATGATTTAATGCATGTAGGGGTCAGTGTCACACATAATCCATTTTACAATGATCCAATGTGGGAAAACAGCTAAAATATCAGTGAGTTATAAAATCCCCTTTGAATAAATAATAGTTTCCACTGCAGATTCAATGTGCGATTCTGCTTTGCAAAGTTAACAATACTAAATATATGAGTTTTAAATGTTTCCTGTATCGACTAAAATCTCATTGAGTCAGCATGGAAAGTTCTTTTTATGCTCCAGACCTCGTGACTCAAGGTGTCTTGCCAGCTGTGGGCTGTAGGTTATCACTGCTGCTCTGAGAGCAGGCGCCTGATAAATTATCAAATACATCAGCGCACCGCAAAGTACAGCCTGCAACTACTCCCATCTCTTACATCGCAGTACTCCTCAAAGAAGGGTCAGAAACCCTTTGGGTCCTAGATTTCCCATTTCCCCAACTTTTTTTTATTTTTTTTATCTAGCACAGCACCATATTTTAATAAGAAGGACAGAATTTTAGTTTCCACTCCCCAAACTGTTACCCCATCACGAGAAAGTGCTCTTTTGTGCTCAATTAAAGCTAAAACTAGCTTTTTTTTTATTCAGAGTCAGATTCCTATGTCAGCTTGGCTGCTGCTGACTCGGCTTCGACTTGTTCAGCGTCCCCATTTCTCCGAAAGAAAATCTACATACGGCTGCCATCTTTTGTCCTACAAACACCATACATTTTTAAGCAATCAAATATGATCTCTGTCTCTCAAGGTGGACTCAGCTGCTGAAATATAAATGCGCCCTTCGCTTGCCCTCTCATTGGCTCTCATTTTAGGCATCCAGCTCCAACAGCTAGGATTCCGAGACAGCCTCCTGTAGGAGTAGGAAGCGGAGTCAATGGGGATGTTGGACACACACACACACACACACACACACACACACACACACACACACACACACACACACACACACACACACACACACACACACACACACACACACACACACACACACACACACACACGCTTCCATTATGAATGGGGATTTTGGATTCGCATGTCGCTCCCAGGCATATCTGACCCTTTCTTCGTAAGAGAGCTTTGTCTTTTTCAGACATTATTTCCCACCTGTGAGATGATGAGTCTGTTTATAGACTTGTGCAGATAGAAACAGAGGGAGAGAGAAGGACTGCACTTTGGCAGTGTATTTATGTAAATGAGTGTGGGTTAATTTTGGACGCATGCCGCTTTAAGGTGGAGTTAAATGTTTCTTGTTCATCGGGTACCGAGCAAAATCAATAATATCTGAGACATCCGTAACATGTAGGGATATGTGTTACGGGCAAACGAAAAGCACCGCCTTTATAATGTTCTGTATTCTTCTCATGCTGTAAAGGACATATTACAGGAAAAACATGAATACATTTCTGGAAAATGCTGCTGTTTTAATAGAATTAGAAGCATTTCCTGGCATAAGTAAGGGCATCTAGATGCAACTATTTGATCACATTTGCTCCTGGATCAACCCATTCCTGCGTGGTTGCAGCACGTTTCCTAAGTGCGGTATCATTGGTGGCTGATTTAGGCATCTACATTTCATAGTGATGGGAGTGCTTTCTGAATGACAATACCCATAGGAGAAGAAGGGGTCACTGAATGTTTTGACAAGTTTGAAAATGACTCGAGTCTCATACCATTTGAACAGTAAGAGATTTTGGAGTGACGTGTTAAACAGCTTTCAAGCGACATCATCAGAACACCAGCTGAGTTGTCCTGATTGCCTGTCATCTGTTTGTCAGATACTGTAGTTTACTCTACATGAAACATTGTTGAGATTTGGAATTTTGGGGAGGTATGTCCTTCAGCTCCTTTGTTAGTCTCTGCAACCTTCCTCTCTGAGGAAATGTTAATGTCCATCCTTGGAGAAGCATAAGTCCACCATGACTCATTTGAAAGTCCTTTAATGATAGATACCTAGGGGCTAGTGAGCTCCCCCTCCCCCCTCTCCAGGTTCCCAATCAGACTGAGTTTGATCCACCCCTCCACTCCCCCCCAGCTCGTCCAAATATGGTCACTTCTGTCTAAAAAAAAATGGCAAGATGGTGACGGCCACAATACAGAACTCAAGACTTTAGAACAGCAGTTCACAAATCAATGGGTGATGTCATTGTTGTTTGCCGTTTGGTCCGAGCATTCTTGTAACTTTCAGAACATCTTAAGTCACTCCCTGGCCAGCTGTGCTTTAGCGAGGAAGTATACTGTGTTTGAACTTCTCTCTCTACTATTGTTTTTCATGAGTTACACAACTATTTGTGCCACTTTCCATGTGAACAAACTTGTCTTCTACCGAACATCTTCCAGGAGAGACTGTCTGAAAATGTGTGCCCTTATATTTCAACATTTAAATGATCAATGGCAGCTGGCTTCTCACTCTGCCACAGGAGCCTTTCAGAGTAGCTATAAACATGTTTGATTTGGGTCAAACATCACATTGCCTTTCTTTTCAAAGAAACCTCATGTACAGATTGCCTTTCTTTTCAAAGAAACCTCATGTACAGATTGCATTTTAGACTTATTGTTAAAAATGTCTGCTCTCCAGCTGAGATGACCCCGATGACATCACTAGGGTTGTCTCACCATGTAGAATTGAATGCCCCTTTAGTCTCCTCTGATTGTTTGTTTTGATGCTGTGATATTGCTATAGGAACTTATAATGGTGTGGTATTTACTGTTGGTGTTATGATGGCCTTGGCAGGCTTTTTTTCTGCTGGCACTAAAGACATGGGAATGAGTTTACTGTGGCTATATGTCGTTTTTCTCCATGGTAATAATATGCAGTCACATATCATATTTTAACAGTTTAATATCATTGTCTCGTACACAGCTACTTTAATATGATTACTGCAGTATATATGACCACCCATACGATTTTGTATTAACATAAAAACCTGGCCACAAATATCCTGGCAGAACACATGTTCAAACACTATTTAACCTAACAGGATATGATGATGATGATAAATGAACGTAAGTAGAATCTCCCGCTGTAAGAACATGATCAGATGTGGTTATTGTGCTGAAGTCTGAACTGCTGCCCTGCTCAGGCTGAAGATTGCAGAGTTGTCAGAGAGGAGAGCACCTTACCCTGATCATCTGACGGCAGACGGCTCCTCCCCGCTCCCTCCTGTCTGCTACGCAAAAGCAGCGGCTTGGCCACAACTCTGCCCGCGTTTCTCTACACAGGCTCGTCTGCGTGAGCCGGAGCCGGAGCCGGAGTCGAGTTCTTCCACTCTGAATAAACAAGGACTCCGCTCCCTCCCGGTGTCTGCTTTCCAATGAATCAGTGATGAGAGTGGCGGAGAGGAGCGACGGACGCGTTTCTTCTGTGTGGACCGGCGGCGTGTGCAAAAGTGCGCTCCGTGGTTCAGCATCATCTTCATCCTCCGCTCCTGAGATCAAGCCGAACCCCAGAGGCGCGCGGAGATCCTCACTGAACCCCCTCGTGCGAGGTAACCAGATTTTCCTCTAAAGATGTTCCTCTAAAGATGTTCCTCCACTTTGTGAAACACATTGTTCCTGAGCGACACGGCGGCTCACGTACGTGCTTTTTTTTTTAATATATATATATATTTTTAATGCAGCACTGCTCCAGCGTTTGACAAAATGATGTTTTATTCTTTTGAATTGACGGGCGACTAATTTATCAATTATTAAGGCAGAATAAGTCGCCTGGCAGAGAGCTGAATCTCTGACATTCTGGAGAATTATCATTTAACGCGTGAAAAAAAATGCCTTGTCTTTTTCCCTGCAGTTCACATTTAAATCGTCTGTAATAGAGTATTGATCAAACTAATTAAAATGCCACATCCAATAAATTAGCTTTACAAGGTCCCAAGAGCACACTCTTCTGTATATATCCTGTGGGCTGTGACATATAAAATCAGCTTCCTATTAAAAGTTTTGTCTGCATTTCATAAAGTTAGTGTATTAGAAATAGATAAAACACACATTCACAGAAGTTCTGCCTTCAGTGCTGGAGACTAGGTGCAAACCGAAGTCTCTATGCGGATGTTGAAGCATGAGCTCAAGTCACAGACTCAAACAGACAAGAACTGCTAATGATAATTGCCATTCTCCTGTTCCTGCTGAAATGTAGCCCTTGATGTAGTATTGTTTTCTCCTCAGTGCCATGTCTATCTGCCATCAGACCCTACCCAAGTGAAATTCCAGCAGCCACATATTACCAGTCACAGGATGCAAATTGCCACGGGCTGAGCAATTCACCTTTTGATTATGAGCATGTGGGTGTTGCCTTATGTGAGCTTGTGCTTGTAGCTGCAGGATTTGTCAAGGCATGAAGCCGGTGTTTGACTGGAATACGTTCTCTGATGAAACTGAAATGAAATGTATTGTTTTTCAGCTGCAGCTCCGTCCTATCCCGTGGCTAAAAGTGGGCTTTAATTGGTCTCTGTTTTAAAATAAGTGCAATCTTTTACAGCCTGAGCTGCACAGCAGAGTCTCTGTTGTGGGGGTGTTAATGTTCTGACAACTACTTTATAGGTTTAGACTGCTCATTACACGGAGAGGTGCTGCATATGTATATTAGTCTTTTTTTTTTTTTTTTAATCTTCCTACAGCAGGCTTTTGGTCCTTTTTTATTTATTTAATTTGGATGTAGAGAACAGGAAATATTGTAAGAATTTGTGCTAAAAGTTAATTAGTGACACATCTTTCAATCAAAAACTCAAAGTGGTAAAAAATTATAAATGCAACGCGTTACATGCAGAAATTCATAACTCAAAGGCCATTCCTTCAGTGAGAAATATAAATTGGCCAGAAAAGTGGGATACAGACACACAACAAAGGGCAAAAGGGCAACTTGAAAGAGGGGTCACCCTCATTATTTTCATACACGACTAATCAACATGAATGGGGCGACTGTGAGTCTCCAGCTAAACCGGAACAGATACTTTGTTTGCTTTGTCTCGGTCCTGGAACCGAATGCTAAAGTAAAGGCGAGGTCAGCGTGAGAAGACAGCAGGGCTGGACGCTCTATGAGATCAGCCCGACAGTAACTGTTTACGAGTTGGGTGGTTAAAGACGATGGTGGATTAGGGCGGTGTTATGATTTCTAAATCCCTCGGAGAAAGCTCGAGGTGTCTCTGTGATTTATGAGTGGACACACACCGGGGTCAGTGTATGTTACGGGAGACTTTCATGTGGGATGGATGGAATATGAAGGAGGAGGAGGAGGAGGAGATGGGGCAGAGAAGCAGCTCCTTGTGTACAATTTCCTGTTATTAGGTTTTTGCATGATGGAGTTTATCCAGTTGGCTCCACTTGAGCAAAGAGGGGGGTGGAAGAGAAAAACAACCGAACAAAATTGCCTCTTCTTTTCCTCAAGTTTTCCTAATCAAGAGCGATAGAACGTAACAAGAGAATGGGATTAATATTTGATGAGGTTATGTTTGCTGAATTAAAGGATGAAAACTTTTAGCTGGGATATTTGTTAAAAATGCAAATGAAGTCCAGAGATTTCCTCTTTTCTATGGTTGTGGGGGTTGATTTTCTCTCGAGATAAAAAGAAAAGCTGTCATGAAATAATTTTCTGCTGTACATTGTGCACAATGCACCCCCAAGGCCGTGCATTCTGTATGGAAGTCCTACTGAAATGAAAATACATAATTAACTGTATGTCAGTGCTGTTTGTGGTGAAAACTGTAATTTGCTCAAAACGAGACATTAAACCTTTTTATGTACATTTATTTTACTGTAGTGGTAGCACCCTCTGTATTTGAGGCATGGTAACGTACTTTAATTTGATTGGTTCAATGTCTGTAATGGCAGACACTAAAAGTAGTTTGTAACGTCACTGGTCACCCCGGCAGGTAACCAGCTCGAGGCTGTTGTTTGCTGTTCAACCTGTAATTTGAGCTCTCCCTACCATACCGAATGAATTTGCATGTTGGCCACTGCATTTGTGTTTTGAATTGTGGAGTTACATGCTCTCTTCTGAGGTTACAGAGCTTTCTGTTGCAGAGCTTTGACAGTCTGGTAGGCTACCAACAAGCTTTCTTTCTTATGCAAGATAAACATCATTGAGTGTGGTGGAGCTGCTAATGCTTAGCAGGTGTTGAACTAAAGTGAAAAAAGTATCGTCCGGAGAGAATCAGAGCTTATGTTAACAAGCGGAGCTAACAATAACAAGCTAGTCTCTCCAGGTTGATGGCGTCCACTTTCAGAGTGAAGTATGCACTCAGCAGGCTGTCCTATGGGCAGAAATGGGTGTCACTCTAAACTGAATTGGAATCATTTGAATTTAAAATTACTCATCTACAATTGTATTAAAAAAAAAAAAAAAAAAATAAAAATTGAATCACATGAGACTGATTTGCAAAAAACTTGAAACCAAGTGTTGAATTATGACATTTAATTAATTTGCTCCGAAACTGTATTTGGTCTAAGGATGGCAATTTCAAGCAAAACTACCATTCCAAATTCCCTCTGCTCTATTCTATTTTTCTTCAAATAAAGTCCGTGACCCACCCCCTGTGTACTTCTGCATTCAGTTCTCACAATTCAAATTTAATTCATGAAATTCAATTTCAGTTTGTGTCTTATACATGTCTGGGAAGAGCAGTGAGTACAGAGTCACATTCATGCTATTACTGGTACACAGAAAAACATTTCATATAATCAGCGAGTTTCGAAACTGTTACCGTTACATGTGAACAGAGCGCGGCACTGTGACACAAACCATCGTCTCAAAAAACACAGACATATACGTAGATCGTGCAAGCTGCTCATATTTACGTTGGTTGTGACCTCTAGCGGCCATAGTAATTACAACGAAAAAGGAGGTAGTCAGGTGACATTTTAAATAGTGAAAATGTCCACGTAGAGAGAAGGTTGAGGGTGGTTGGTTGGACGGATTAAACACAACACTTTCACCCATAGACTGTAAACAGAAATGGACGTAATCTCCGGTGCAATACCACTGAAGACCACTAAGGGCTGGCTCCAAAAAACCTCTGGCTCCTGTAGACTCGCATTCAAAAAGCATAAACTTCTCTCATGAAATAATACATTTTTCTTCTGAAAATAATTCTACAATTAATAATACATCTGGCCTTTTAGAGGTATGCTTGGGGGCGTAGCTTGTTTGATTCACATGCCTTGAGTGCAGTCAGGTTAGTGGGATAGGTCGGTGTGTATTGTGCAGCCGGGTCTGATCCACCCCTCACTTCTCTCCAGCTCCAACCGGTCGTCCAAATATGGTCACCTTTGGCCAAAAGGAAATCCCCCGAAAAAAAACCCAACAAGCCGGTGAAAGTGAGGAAAGTGTTAATATCAGTTAATAAATGTTAAAGTCCAAGGGTCAGTTTGAAGGAGTGGCTTCCCCTTGTTCCCATGTGACTGCGTTCACAGGGACCAGGTATCATTATTTCCTGTGCGCTCAGTTTAATCGGAGTTGTCAGCTGTCATGTGCTTGTTGATTGACTTTGATCTGAGCTAATGATCGCTCTCTTCATCCCGGAGCCTCAGGACTCATTCATCATGTTCGCAGCCGCTCTCAGTTTCTAAACTGAGCCGTTTGACCGATCAGATTCTCTGTTCTGCTGCCTTCTTGATTTTGGATATTTAAACCGCTGTGATTAGGTCACCCGAGTACAATCATTCTTCCAGCATTGTGTTGTTAATGTCGTACAGAGGCTGATTTTTTTGTGTGCCTGTAGAGTTGACTGGATCCCCTGTGTGCCTCCCCCGTGGACTGATTACTGATCAGACTAGCATTTCATATCAGCCTTGTGGGGGGAAATTAGAGGATTAGCAACAACTTCATGCTTATTCCCTACGTATCTTCCAGGCTTCCAAATCCTGTGCAAGCCATTGTTATTTTAAGTAGCTTGGCAATTGAGCGTGGAAGCAAGCTCTAATTCTCCCAAGTCTTCGGAGCGGCAGAGAGCTAGCGTTTTGTTTTGGAGCTACCTCTCCTGCTATTCGTGTTCTTTCATAATGTGGAAGTGAGCAACTGAGCGAGGGCTGCGGAGCTGGCTGCTAGGACCTCTTCACTCCACTCCTTGGTTCATACATAATAGATAAGTCACTGTAACTTACAGTACAGGGCATAACTAGGCTAATGCCCAGATTTGCATATTTGTGCCGAATTCCATTATTCATGAGTTCGTGGCAGGCAGCGATCCACAACGCGAAGAGTCACCTCGGTCCATATGATGCGCATCATATGTGAGGGGCCGATACCCACCACCTGCACCGACCGCATCTAGTTGAAAAGGCAGCACAGAAGCCGTCTTTTGCCAGGCGCTCGGCAGCCGCGTCTTCCTCATCAAAAGCCGGAGTCTGAACTCCTGCCTTTGGGAAAGCCTTGTTAAGGAGGCGCACGGTCTGATGTCAGAATCAGACAACGGGCTTCTTCCGACCATCCTGAAATAAAAAGACAGACTAGGAGCAGTGACACCTTGTAGCGAACAGATTTCATGAGTCACTTTTTCCATCAAGAGGTTCGAGAAAAGCCTGACGCCGCCATCATCGCCAAGTAGTAGATTTATCATTCCACTTGATGATGGGCAAAGTTATTTATTCATTACCTTTGTTCTCTGCCTGCATCGGAGGAACACATGCCAGGCCCGTCCCTCATTATTGGTGATCGTGTGTCATACATCCCTTTTTATTTTCATGTGTATATATATATATATATATATATATATCACACCGATGTCTTGTCATATTTGTCAGATTAATGGTATATCTGTTGCTTTGGAGAGCACGACCCCGTCATGTGAATTGAGATTTGTTTTGATTCAGATGCCTCTGCTCCGCCATATGTATCAATTTATTTTGTGTGGGTGTGTGCGGTTTTGTGCGACCGTGAAAAGGGAAAGTAACAGATAGTGTTATGAGATTTTCTGTTTGTGAAATATGTTCCGCATGTGTCAGGGGGGCCCCAAGAACAGACTATTTAACATTTTAATGATATGATTTGTCTGCACCTCAGCGTTTTGCCATTAATTTAGTGATTTTTAAGGTGATCAGGGGAGCTAAAGAGGGACTTCATGTCGAGGTGGGTTTATGTTTTGCATTTTTAAAGGAGTCAAATCACTGTTTGTTCCCCATTTAGAAAAAAAAAAGTAGCAGTCTGTCTGTTAAATTATCTTTACTTAGTTAAAGACATTCCCCTCTTTTGTCTGTTTCCTTGTCTCTGCACATAATATTAAAGGAGCAGATGAATACTCATGAGAACAAAATGTCAAGCATCGGTTGGTCCTCCTGACTTGCACTCTTGCAACTGCCACAAGCAACACTTGACATTTGTTCCAAAGGCGGCGATCTGGGTTTGTTTAAATATGAAATTTGATCCTAAGACACATTGATTTAGGTTTTGTTGTGGGAAGGTCAGATACCTAACAAAGGCAGCGCAGACAAACTCTTCTTTGATTTCCAAGTTAGGCGCAAAAGAAGGTGAAAATAATGACTGGCCGTGTCCTCAGATCAAAAAGCCTTCAGTCCTTGTTAAGCGTTGGACAGAGCTAAACTATTGTTGAAGGAGTAAACTGATTGCCAAAAGGTCCAAAAAGTATTTTACAAGTAAATATACTGTTAACAGTAAGTATTTAACCGGACTCACACACAAATGCATTAAGGTGAGGCACAAAGTCGTCCGACCACTATTAATGATGTCGCCCTCGTGCTTACTGACGAAGGGTTTAGCAGCAATATCCTGAGGCTGTGCAGGGAGCTGTCCGTGGTGCTGAATGACACCGTTCATCTTGCTTTTTGGGAGGCAGAATGCCCCGATGAGCACCTCTCTTCGCCCTGCCTCCGAGGGGAATACCGCTCATCTCAAACTTGAAATTGAACTGTAAAATATGCCATTCCTCTGCCTTAGATTTCCTCTCTTTCTTTCTTTCTTCTTTTTTTTTCTTTTTCTTTTTCTTTTTTTGCCTTAAAGGCAGAGAGGTGACACAAAGCATTGTAGCAGAACTATATGTATGTCTGGATCTAAAAATAGTCAGCATTATGACAACACTCAAAAGCAAGGATTCAGTGGCACACAATGCATTTAGGAAATAAATAATCATGTAATGTCATCAGTAGGCTTATTGTTGGTGACCTCGTTTCACGTGAACATTGTTGCCTCCTCCCATGAAGAGGATGTTGCTGCTCATGAGCCCTTCCCTGCACCTTTGTGACACCTTCCTGAATAGAATAAAAATGGTGAATCCTTCCAGAGACTCTGAACTCGGACAATCCAGTCATAATACATTTGATAATATTGATAATGTTTCAGAGATGTGTTCACTGAACTCCATTATCTTTGTTGAGGATACAACTGCATGTATTTGTATTAGAAGTATGTTTCTCATATATTTTCCAGTTCATTTACATGTGTAGATTTGTAGGTGAAGAATATTTGAAACAATGTGTGAGGATTTATTCATTTAGTTAATTAATTAATCATTTAAATAATATGTTCCAGCCAAACAAATGTTTCTCCAATTTTTTTTATTATCAGAATTTTTGACTTTTTTTTTTCTGTATATGATGGTTGATTGCATATTGTGGGACTTTGGACTGTTGGTCCAAGAATATTATGCAATGCAAAGCTTCTATACTTGACACTATGTCGTGAGTAACTAGTAGAATACAATTAATTTTGAAGGTGTTTTGTCCACCAAAACAATTGGACACACGATAATAATACTGTAATGTAGAGCTAAAAAAAACAGGATGAGTTGATCACCTGAAACTACTCAACAGCTATTCAGCTATTTTACTTGATTAGTTTACATGGCTTTACAAGCAAAACAAAAATCACCTTCTTTGATTCCAGCATTTCTGGTATGATGATTTTTGTTTATTTGTCACACATGATAGTAAAATATATATTTTGGGGTTCTGATGTCATTGGTGGTTGGCATTTTTTTCACTATTTTTTTTTTCACTATCATGTATCTTAAAAAATAAACTAATTCATTATAAAATGATCAAATAATAGTTTATCTACTAACAGGTGAATAATAATAAGAAATAACAGTGATCAATAATCAGTAGATGAATTGACCACTGCTGCAGCCCAAATATGCTGTAATGCATTTCAGGACAACTAATTCTAGCTTTATAAGTGAATGTAGTAGATTCCGAACCTCTCTTTTCACCTCAGCCCTATAGGCATTTTTTTTTTTTTTTTTTTTTTTTTTATTCCCTGAACAAACATCCTTAAATTCAGTCAGTTCCACAACTGAGGCCAAAACATATAACCTTGATGTATGGATCACTTGGAATTTTGAAATGCAATAAGTCTTATTATCTGAATCACCAGGCCAGATATATATATAAAAAAAATAAAAAAAATAAAGGATGAAAAACATTTAGCTTCTGTCTAGTTGTAGCTGTAAATTAGAGAGTGAATAACTTGTTGAAATTCCACACACACTAGTAAAACTGAACAGAAATGACTGTGACAGAGTGCAGTATCATTATCTGTGGATATAAAGATATAATCAGCATGGATAATTTGAAGTTCTCTCAGATATTGGAGACATTCAGATTAGCTACATTTTCATTTAACCACATCCTTTTTCAAGTTTTTTTTAATGTTTTAATTTCACTTGATACCACATTTGTACACTCGTTCTAATCTTGTAATTACATCAATTATTGTTTCCACAAATCCACAATGTGTGTAGCAGATGTTCAGTATTTATTATTGTTTATTGTTTGATCAGTTAATAAGTATGAGAGGGGATAATTTGGGATTTAAGAGGATAGTGATGATTATTTTTATCATCAAGGAAAACGAGCCTAAAGGATGACATAAACGGGATTTAAGAAAATAAAACGCTGACACTCGAAACAGCTTCAGTTTTCATTTTTGTTACCAGTATGTTCAACTTGAAATACATCTCCTCCAAATCATGTTATTTTAAATCCATACCCACTCTAAATTAACCCATTTACAGTGCTTCGCTTTAGTGTCAGGTAAATATTTAATGGCATGTATGTGAAACATGTGTTCGTTTTGCGTGTGTATGCATATTCCATTATTGGAAATATTTATGCTGCAGGCATTTTGCTGCGTAGTCGTTCACATTTTAGCATCAGAGAGCTGACACAGATTTGTGTTTTATAGTATTTATCCTTCTATAGGATTTTAAAATGCGTTAATGCGGATTTATTAAAGGTTATTTTGTACTTTTTTTTTCAATATATATCTGATGCTCTCTTTGGTTTGAAGAGTGAGTGTCTGATAAAAAAAACAAAAAAACAACTGTCCCATTTCACAGGATGTCTCGAGGCTAGCTTGACCCGATAAAAACCGGACAGAATTTGGCCCTCACCTTCAGCCTGACTTTCCATCACACGGCTTCCTCTTTACATCATACCCCCTCTGTGAACTGCAGCATGATTACAATGTGCGGGCTGTTCTGCTCCACAGTTCTGGAGTACAGTAAGGATTAACAGTGGCATTTGATGTCAGGTTTTAAGGTTCCAAAGAATACTGTAACATCCTCATTTAATCACTTTATGTTAAAGTACAAAAAAGGTGTTTCCGACCATTGAAAGTGAGCTTTTATTATTACATTTGTTTAAATCCCTCAGATGGTTGAAGTCACTAGAGAGAGGATTCTTACTGTGGCTCTGAGAAGTTTCCTCTGTATCTGTGCACTGATGCTTTCTGGAGCAACAGATGTAGTTGCATTGGTCTGTGATTTAATGCAAGGAGCACTCCACTTGGGAAAACTCATTGGCCAGCAAATTAAACCATTACCTCCCCAGTTGGAGTTAAATATGGAGAATTGACTCATTCAATGTGTGATTACTATGTAATACAGCTGTCTAAACAATGGCAGCCACTCAATCCTGCAAGTAAATTCTGCTTCTTTGCAAGATAAGGGCTGCAATTGCTTGTCAGGGGCACAGTGAAGTTTTATTAAAAGATGCATGCTAAGAAGTCAAAAGAATTCATCTGTTGGGATTCATTATGAGATGGATCTATTCTGAAGATTTGTCTTCATTATCCAGCCAAGCACCAGGCAGATAACACTGCCTCATTTGCTTTCCGAGCCTCAATTTTCCCTGAGCGATAATGCGGCATCTCTTTTGTGTGGCTGTGGTAAAGACAAGCAAGCCATTTTCAAAATGCGTGCAGGATTACAAAGGTTAATCATCAATTTAAAGCTAATCTTTGTTAAATACCAATAGAAGCATGGTCTGTGCTCGAGAAAGATGTAATCAGGCAAACCCCAAAACAATCCTCTATCTAAATGAAGTGAAAGATGGTTAATCTAGGCTTTACAGCTAGAGTTGGAGAGCAAAGAAGGAGGAGGATTGCATCACACTTCTCAACGAATGTTACACAGTTTGCCAGATTTAGTTGTCGGGTCTATGGGGCTAACCTCAGAACCCGTACCACTTCTCCCCATGCTTTTAAGCCGAATTAGATTAATCACCAACAAAGCACACCCAATTTTTCTTTGCTGCAGCAAAGCAATTTCACTCCCATCCTGCTTCAGCTGTGAGGAGTCTGCTGGAACTATCCACATGTATTTACCCTACCTTCATTGTTGCCATGGAGTTGAGATAATTATGGAGTTTTAAAATTACGCAATCAAGGACAAGATCCCTGTAACCCAGACTGGGAAAATGAGCACTTCATTTTCTCCTTTTTTCTCAGCTAATATGGGGACGACTGGGAACACGGGATCCTACTCATTGTCTGGTCTGGTGAAACAGGGCTGCCAAGTTGGCTAATTAAAGTTTGAGCTATAGTTCCCTTTTATTCCGCCCTTTTCATATTTGTTAAAGGTGACACTTCATGATATCAGAGCAAACATTTTAGAAGACATATAGAAGCTAAAGGGAAATAATCCTCTCATGCAGATATGTAGAGTTGTAGTAAATATGAAAAAGTAGAGCATTCACACATGACACTAGCAGGGCTTCATCCAGCCCAGGCCTGTGGGGACCAGATGGATTACATCATGCTGATTTCGTTACATCCACAATTCATGATCAGACTTCTTGCACGATCAAGAGAACATTCGTTATCCAGCTTGCTGTCATGCTAATATAATACACCCATCAGTCCACTGGAGAATACCGTGTCAGTGTCACATTTTGCCTCATTTAGGTGTGAAAAGTACAAAGTATGAACTGTTGCTTTAGTACACAAACAATCAGGACGTACTTCATCGAAAAAAAAAAAAAATGCATTGAACTTTGACCCTCTTGGTCATATCTGTCGCAATCAGTAGCGCAACATTTGAATTAAAAGGAAAAAGAATGTGGTTTGAGACATTTTACTTTTCTTTTTAATGTCTCTTCTACTTCTTCCTTTTGCGAATTGCAGCCCAGCAGAGCATTAGCGCCGCCAACTCTCTCGGCAGATCAGTCGATGTAACGTACGTATGTTTTGTTGCATACGTAGATCAGAACAGCCAGAGTACCATGCTGGCCTGCATACTGCAAAATACGAATGAATGCACTTGGACATCCGGATGTGTTTGGCATTTTACATGCTATGTTTTGGGACATAATACATCTTTTTTTCCTGGATGCTGATAGTACAAGTATCGGAATGCACAGAATGTCTGAAAGAATCATAGAAACAGTCACAGGGCAATCACAAATTATCTCTTACTTTTTCAAATATGTATGTGTTGTATGTTCATATTGTAAAAAAAAAAAAAAACACTTGGACGGATCATTATTTTGATGCTGGTGTTGGGGGAATTCAAGTAGACACAATTTAAAAGGAATCGGGGTAAATTATGAAGGTAAAATATTCATGACATCCCTCTGAGGCAACGGTTTTAAAAAAGTAGGAGATAAAAGTTTTATATTATTTTTGTCAAACTTTTTGACTAATAAGTTAAGGTCAGGACAAAACATTGCATTTCCCATTAACCTGAGCCATTTCAAGTCTCTCGGGCAGGAATTTACAATAATGGGAAATAGAATCAGCTCACCTTAATGGCAGAGGCAGTAATTCCACTGACAAGGTAGACTCCTTTAATAAAGATAAGCCCCCCAAGAAAATCAATAAGCTGAACTAATTTCAAGAGGACTCAGACTTGTCTAGACAAACACAGCATTCACACTGAACCAAATATTTTTAAAATACCTTTTTCATTGATATTGCTTTGAGAACCCACCGAGGCTGTTTTCCCATCTTTGCTACAAGATACAGCAACAAAGCGAGCCGTATAGGTAATCCTGAGGATGCCCTTTCTCTCACTCCTTTTATTCCCCCATTAGGCCCCCGATGCTGGGTCCACAAACTTCTCTAATTAAGAATTCGTCTTTAGCAAATTTACCCATAAAACAGCCCTTGCTGCAGAACGTGGGGTGATAAAAGAAGTTATTGGGCCTGCGACCTCCTTTGCCTCTTATCTCCCATAAACACTTCAGTTGGTTTTACAGGGCCATGGAGGCGGCAGAACGAGCATTAAGCCAAAGGGGAATAGTGAGGGGGACTGATGACTTATTCATGAAGAATGGCGCAACAACAGGGCACAGATGAAACTGACAGTGAGAAGTACTATAAGTTGTTATGTAGTTCTGATAAGACTTGTCTCTTACTTGTAGTTGATTGATGTTTGGGCCGGGCCCCGTTTCACTATGCACCATGGTCATTTTTGAAATGATAAAACACAGAGTGCTCGAGCTCCTTTGGAGGAAGGACTAATTATTAGCTCATTAGCTTTTACCAGAGTTCAAACATTAGCTTGCTGTTTTAGCATCGCAGAGACAAAGCTCGACTCTACTATGAAAGTCTCCCTGCTCAAATGACATGATGTTTTATTCCCTCTATCTTCTTAACCTGATTCTGTCAAGGCCAGAATTGCACATGCACAGATATTGTAATTAAGTCGCAGACAGGTTTTTTTTTTTGAGCTGTTAAAATGAACATGTGCATTTCTTCACATGTGAGTCACCTAACTGCTTTTGTTTTGCTTTTCACTTGAATTCAATTCAGTTTTTACCCACACCTCATCTCAGTTTGTGCATGCTCCAGTGATTTAAACTGATGGCAAATCCCACCTGGCTATGGAGGCTGAACACAAGAAGTGTATGACAGGATTGCATTCAAACCGCTGCTAGTGTTATGTTCGCCAGACAGAACAAGAGGAGAAAGTATAAAGTATCAGAGAGTGCCAATACTTGTGGTTAGCCTTCCTTGAAAATGTCTGTAAACAGAGCTTTGCTGGTTGTGGAGTCTCGCTTTGAAAGCGGATGTAAAGCCCAGCTGGCACCGGCATTTTCATCTGCTCTCAGGCAGAGGCAGAAATTCTGCACCGAGGTAAGGCCGAAAGGCAGCTCCGGCGCTACATAGGCTATAGTGTGGGGCAGAGCGAATGCAAACGCTGTAAACAATGTAATGGTAGAGTGTGGGACAGCCGCGTGGCGCGCCGAAGCTTTAAATCCTCCCCCCGTCTCTGCCCAGTCAGCCCTCTGAAGCACTCCCGGCACGAGGAAATGGAGCTGGAGATTGTTATTATAGATAAACACTTCTCTTACGATCTAGTTTGCCCTGCAAGTGGGAAATTACAAGGATGCTGCTCAAAGTTGAGCACAGAGGCGACTGATTTTATTTGCCTTCGAGGTGCCAGTGTCACAAACCGTGCTCAGCAAATTACCCTGAGCAGTGTGTTTACAACTGGTCGTCCTTTTGACCATTTACAGGTTTGAATTTGTAGACTTGTATGAGAGGGGGTTGACAGTATTATTCAGAAACAGTTTTTATGATCATTATTTTTGTGGTGCTCCAATATTAAGATTTGTTTTCCTTTTATTGTCTGTTCCTTTAAACTGAATATTTTTTTGGTTTAGGACACAAGACAATTTGTCCATGTTTCCTTTGGTTCTCAGAGTTTTGGTGTAAATTAATCGGGCAGATAAATTTGATATAGAAGATGATGGTTTGTTGGAACCTTATACATTTGTTGAATTTAATTCTAAAAGGCTCGAATGTTTTTAATTCAAAAGCAAAGTATAACCCTAACCCTAACCCTGCATATTGATGTGGGTTCATATTGCCCGAGGACAGACTTGAAAATCATGAACCTCTCCTTTAATGAAATGTTGTCTGTCTGAAACAGACATGTTCATTAAAAGAATGACTTGGCGAGTTTTAAACTTAGCACTGATAAACGACCGAGCCACCTCGGCCCACACGGTCTGATCCCTCTGATTATGTTACAATCGATGGCCGGCATGTGAAGCGACAACTTGAATTACTTATGCAGATGAGGTAGCTCGATACTGTGAAAGTTCAAGTTCAAGGTTATTGGCTGTGGCTAAATGATATCCCAGAAATGCGCGGCTGTCGCTGTCAGTCTGATGCTCTTTCCATTTCTCATCTGCATATCTCACAGTTACGCTCCACTGATTTGTCATTCACACGTACGCCACAAACAAATGAAGCCAATCCAAGGCTTTGCGCTGATGTCATAGTCAAGTCATGTACGCTGATGGTCAACCGACTGCTGCTCCCTGACTTTCTTCAACTTGATCGCACTTTTCTGACTGTCAAGAAAGAAACTTGAGGTATGCGGCGGCTGCTCGAGGTATTTCTACCTTGGCATTCTTTGTTTCTGCACACCGTGTACTCAGGCTGGCTACGCAGAGTGCTCCCTCTTGTTTATTTGCTGTGTATGTCAGTGATATCCTGCTGTTGCAGCAGGAAGCACCAGAACCAGAACTGACAAATCTAACTATACAATGCTTCAACCTCTGATGCGAACAAACCCAGGACCACCCCCCTTCCTCCGTGGGAAAACGTTTTTAAGTTGAATGCTTTATTATCAGCTCTCTAACTGCCGCCTGGCGTTGAATCGCTTCAGCGCTTGGCAGCCAACAGCACATCACAGAAGGTCCAAATACTAAACCTCGAGTTCTGCAGTGCTGAATACATATTTGTGATGGCGGGAAAACACTGGCAGATCTGCGGCGTGTGCCTTCCAATAGGATGCTGCTGTGCCAGAGCGTGAAAGGTTTTCCAAGTCCTGGAGAACTGCACACACCAGCTGTAGTTTGGGGAAATAAACACAAGTTATAAGTTGACCTCCTTGAAGAAAATAGCACGCCCCTAGTGTGCATATACCTTAGCTAACATGTATTACGTGCTGCTCCATGGAGTGCAGCATGCTCTGTGCATAATTCCAGCCCAGGCTAAAGTGGGATTACGCTTGATGTATTACTTAATGCTGTTTATGAGCTGTTAGATTGATGCCATTTAATATACAACTGTACAAGATCATAAAATTCTCCAAACATTGTGCATTTCTCTGCACTTTTCATCAGTGATATCTTTGTCAGCATCCGGCAGCTCTTCGCATAGTTTTTGCACTTAACTATTCATCACATCGGCCTCATCAAAGATTAAGAGTATCCTCACAGTTCATTACAAGATGCCTTGCTTTTTATTTGATGGAGTAATTCATCCATAATACATGTGTATATTGCCATTTTCAGGATGCCTGCGAAACTGGAGAGCAGCATCGGCATTCCAAAGACTTAAACCCCCAAAAAGGGCGAATAAAGTCAGTGCATTTGTTTTGATTAAGTCAAAAAAAAACGTGCCTTCCCTCAGCTATGAACCGCAGAGCAATTACTGTACACGGAGAAGATCAGACTCATTGTGAGAACCGGGGAAGGTGTGATGGGAAAAGCATGATAAGAATTACAGTAGCAGCAAATTGGTAGAGCAAAATTAGTTTTATCTTAGTGTGGGTGATGAAGAGGCTATTGCAGCGAGGCGATCTTGATGTGGTGGGAAGCATGGGTGCTTTATCAGAAGTGGCAGGCTGAATGAGGATGATCAGGCAACTCTCTGATTGAATTCCTTCTCATAGTCTGTTGTTGTTTCTGACGGACCGCGGAACACTTTCCTGAGTGAGTCAGCGTCCCTGGGATTGGTTGCCTCCACTCATCCAAGGGTGATAGCAAGTCAGCCTATTTTATCTGCGAAAATGCCTCCTGGGAATCCAGACAATGTCAGCTGATGCTTGAAATACATCTCAGCGCATTGACAAATGTCAGAGCTAAACTGGAAGAGGCCCGGGCCAGAGTATGCAGCGGGGTAACGGAGGCTGTGAAAGCAATCCCGTGGTAGTTGAACAATGGTGCATTTTAGGCCGGGTAAGTGGAGGGGCGGTTGCCATGGCAAAATGACAGTTTGTAGCTCTGCAGCATTGTTTGACTCCTGTAATTTCTGCTGAGATCAGGAAAACCAAGAGCATTTTCAAGATGCTTTGAGGTGTTGCTTGTTCATACAGATCTTCATTCGAAATCTGCCAATAGAGCCTAAACATATACTTATTTATGTGGCACAGGCCGTCATCATGTTGGATGGCTCATGTTCTACGTATGCACAGATGGCAGTGGGCAGAAAGATTGGTAATTGGAAGAGCCTGCTTTGCACACTGAACCACTCTGCAGGGGGAAAAAACCACAAGCTGAAGAGATCACTACACCGAGGAAGTTTAATTCGACGTAAAGATCACAATTAAAACACTGTAATTAGTGTCCGAGGCTATATGTGTCTCAATGACAGATTACACCCTCTTCAAGTCTGTTCAAGTTTGTTAATGAATGCTTGTGCTGACATGTGGGTGTGGATTAGGTCATTGTCTTACTCATACGCTCCAGAAATAGCCAAATATCGCTTTCCATCTGAGCAGTCTGATTTCTTCTCAAAACAATGAAACGTTTCTCCGTCGTCGGTTTCAACATGTGAAACGCTGCTGAGGTGTCCGTATCAATATTAGATCTGTCCTAGTTCTGGCCTTTTCTCAGACTGCTGAGACTCGAGGTGGAAAGTCTATTCAAAGTCTCCATTATCCGTCGAACACGTCGTACCAGACCTATCAGTTCAATGTAGAGTTCCATTGCTGCCATTGATGTCGCTAAAAAGAGTCAAATATCTCTTCATATAATACATTTTGCTAATGAAATTTGAAGCTGAATTGAATTTAGGTATTCAAGTTGTCTTCATCCACAATGGACCAGGTAGTCAGTGAGTCGGGATAGGGCCACGTTTCGGTCCCCCTCCGCCTCCTGTGGTTCCTGTAATGAAAGAAAAGGATGAGAGGAAGCAGAAAATGAGTTTGGATTTGTGCGATAAATGAGAGAGAAAGGGCTTAAAAACACCTACATGGGTAAGAACAGGAAACCAAATTAGAGCACAGCGTGGTCTTTGTTCCCGGACCTGAAGAGAGACTGTAGCAAAGGCAAACATAAACCAAAGAGCACCCTCATAATCCGATGTACAAAGCTTCTTATGTTTCTCCTTCAATCATGTGGTCGTCCTGGGTGTTCTCACTTTAATTCCGAAAACTCGATCTTGGAGGTTAGCTTGTATCTGTTTTGAAGTTTTACTTGGTTCCCTCTCCACCGTTCGAACTATTCCTCTTTGCAATAGTATTCGTTTTTCAAGGAGGTTGGCTACGGTCTCATGGGCATTAAAGTTCCTATAAATATTATCAGCCGTGGTCACAGGGACATCAAGCTGCTTGGAGATGGCCCTGTATGTTTACCCATGCTTGGCAATTATTTTCTGTCTCATCTCCTCAGACATCTTTCTTCTCTTTTTCCTCATGAGTACTTTTCTTCCTTTTAACAGGCTGAATATCTGATTATAAAACTGACGACATAATCCACTTATTTATCACCACTTTTAAGACGTATCAATATTTGTGCAGGCCATTTCAGAACATTGAGTATTGATTTCAATTGAATTAAGTTTAATACTTTCCAGGGAAAACAGAGCATTGTTGTAATTTGATGGGAGGACACCAACTGTGTCTGTTTTTATCAGTCATATCATTCTTGCCAACAGTGATGCACTGGTGAACCCAGGAAGCGCCCAAGTTCAATGATATTGGCTCAAGACACGTATCCACCAGGTGGCCCCAGAGGAGAGTATTACTGTGATGCTGGTTCCAGTGGCATTGCAGTTGCCAATTTATTAGGTACACCTAGTTAAAAAGAATCCAGTCAAATATAATGGTCTTGCAATGAATCCTTTTTTATGAAGCTTGATGTTTAATTCAACTGTGTGGTAATTGTGGAGCATGTACTTCGCTGCTGAGTTTCACTGTATTACACTGACAGGAGTTTATATTATTTTGTCTACCCCATTTAATATCAATGAAGGCAGGTACTGCAGCTCTCTGTGTAATACAATGCAGTTCAATACCTCTACAAACGACACCATCGCAAAGTTGATTCAGCATCTCTCTGCATTTGTTTTAGCCAGGTGTACCTAATAAACTGGCAACTGAGTATTATTTTGAGCTGTAATACCTTGGATCTCACTCATTGCAACATTGTTTTGCTGGTGACAAATTTTCCTCTAGTTGTTTTTTTTCTTTTAGTCATTAAATTGATGAGAAATATATTGTCGCTATAAAGTAAAGTTGGCAAAAGAGCACCCGACTCGTCAGGACAGTTGTCTCGTACTAAAAGTATCTTCCACCTTCAGAGGGTTCAGAGGGCACCTCAGTCAAGGCCACCTCTGTTGTAGTTTTCTAGCGGAGGGAGAGCATTGCTCATTCCCCGACCGCCTTCCCCTGACCCGCCTGCTTACTGAGAGTGGCGACTCAAGCTTACAACAGCCTCCAACCTACATATACCCCCATAAGTGGCTGTAATATACCAACAATGAAAATAGATTGGGACGACTCGTGCACACATGATTCCTCACATCATGATCAAGCTAGCTTTGTGGGAAGATTGAAATGCTCAGCAGTGCTCAAGGCGTCCACTTGAAATCCCTTTGCATTGTTATGCAGAGCGTTTGGATAGTTGACAAAAATTGGGGATTTTTACTTGTTCTGTTCTGGATTATACCTCATATCCCCCCCCAGAAATTAAATATGTGAGCAGCTTTTTATAACTATGCTGGCTTCTGTACTGTCTCTGTGCATGACACATATCACTGTATCTATAAGGGTAAGGTTAAGAAGGAAGAAAAAAAATGATCATCTCTCTCCTCTGTGAGCAGCTGAAGTCTTAACTTGTAACAGAAATTAATAAAGTGAGCCAGGAATCCCACTGTGAACCAAAATGCATCCATAATTTAAAACCGGTCTTGCATGTGGGAGTGAGGTTTCAGAGTTACAGTTGGATGTGTGTGGGTGGGGAATACATTGTACTGGTTTTTTGAGGGCCTGCTGGAGAGAAGGGCTGAGGGAAAAAAAGGTAGGAGCAAAGGGGAAAGTGCAACAGAAAGCAGGCTGACGGTGCCTTTCTGTGTCCCAAGTGATGTTTTGTTTTGAGGGGGGGTGGAAGGGTCAGAGGCATCTTGCACGAGATCATCTAACAACGCTGTGAGCCACTGATAAAGAGATACAAGAGGCTGAGATGGAAGCAAGGCAAAGACACAGTCAGGAGATCAGAAGAGATTTCTACGCTCAGGTCTGCTTCAGATTGTATTTTTTTTTTTGGTCTTTGCCCATGCTGGAAACAAAACGGTATTCTATCACAGCTGCGTGAATTCTTTCAAACGTGTGACCACACCAGAAAAAATGCATAGGAACAATGATTTATCCTTATAACTTGCTCACTTGAATCCATTTAACAGTAAGTGCCGCCCTTTGTAATCAGGCTTTATCGTCGTACAAATTATTTTGTACTAACGTCTCTAATGAGCAGCCATTAAAAAAAATAACAAAGCTGCCCTGTACAATACCTGCTGCCCGCCACAGTTAATGGCGCGGGGGGGCTGCTACATATGAATGAGGGTTTGTTCTGAAGATGTATAGAGGCAGCTGTTTGGGTTAATTTGTGGGAACCTGGCTTCCTGTGGCACCGGGAACCTGTGGAGCCCTCCTCTTAGCCTTAGTGGGATATAATGAATAGTGCAGCTCTGTTAGCACTGCTGTGTGCTCAGGCAGTATAGGCAGCACTTTTGCTCCGGTGCCAGATGAGTTTTGAAGCCGAGATAATAGTCGGCAAGTGTGCGTGTGGGGGGCTCTGTATCGTGGGTTCAAGTGGGAATTCGGTATAGGTTTGATTTTGTTATCTCAGCAACCGTGCCACTGCCTGCACTCAGTTCAACTTCTGTACCCACTTACTTATAATCAGGGTCAAATAGGGGATGGAGAGTATCCCAGTATGCAGGGCAGGGAGACATCTTCAGCCTGATAGGACACTCACAGAGCTAATGCATGTAAAACTAATGCAGTCAAAGTGTCTTCTCTACTTCCTGTCCCGAACTGGTCGCCCCTCACTCCCAGTCTAATTAAAAAAGTCGAGCCGTTTTAAAAGACAGGGAGGGACTTAACTGTAACTGAAGAGGTATTAAGTGTTCATATTAGGGATGCACTGATACCACGATCTGCTAATACTAAGTAACCAACATTAGTCTTCTCTTGAAATTTAAAATACCTCACTGGGGTATTTTTTTATGTAACATTCAGCCTGGCGCTGCTGTGTCCCCCAAAGCAAAAAACTATTGATTACATCATGGCCAATTGGTGCTTTGAGTTGGTGCCTAAATCTATTCAGCGCAACGGATCAGTGCATCACTAGTTTCCAATCTGGTTTATATCACTGTATAGTGAAAATATTGTTAGCAACAGAAAAGGGGAAATGCGGCACTGCAGTACGTGTTTGATAAAGCCGTGTACACCCTGTAGCACTTCCACTTCAACCCGCATCTCACCTCAGCTGAATTTCACGTCGCCACTTCTGGCCTAGCCACACCTTGGTGCGTTTGCCTGTGGAGGATTAAGCTGGTGCACCTCCAGGGCTCCAGAGGGAAATGAGTACAAGTAGAACATGCAAACTCTATAAGCAAATAAAAAATACAAAAAAAAAGTGCCCAGAGCAGGGATCTGAATATAGACTCTCTTGTTGTGAATCAGTAGTGAGCAACCACACACAGGTGATATGTATATCCTGCTCTTTTTAATCTTCTCCCTGCCACCCTGTGCCACTGGCCACACAGTGGAAATATTCCTGGTTAAGTGGTCTGCCAGATGACGTGGCCCCCATGTGCCGAATGAAGAGCTGGAAAGATATGCATCAAGTGCTGAATAACACAATAAGGCCCAGCGGAATGTGAAACAAGGGCTCCTTCCAGGTGGCGGTGCGCTGTGAGAGAAGTGGGGGGAATTGGATGAGACAGAAAGCTCGTCTGGCTGCCTGGCTGTTAGCATTGGACTTGGCAGCTCTCTGCCAGCGAAACGCTGACAGGCAGGCGCGCCTGTCACAGCACATAAGTGCCTCCTTGCACAACCACGGGCCCTCTAGGGCAGGTCAGCTCTCCTGCGCTCAGCACACAGGCCCGGTGCCACAGTCCAGGCACGGATTGTAGTGTGAAGTGGGGGCATGTGTCATAGCCTTTATATGGTTGAAAAACTCTGTAAGGTGAGATAAAGGCCACTAGTGACATCACAGAAGTGCATCTGTGCACATTGGTAGTTCGACTCTTCACATTTGCTTTAAAAGACGAAGTGATTTAAAATGTATTTCTGCAAGAAGATAATTATTAATTACAGCTGGTCACTAAAACAACCAAAGTGCACAGATTTAAAGGAGCAGTGTTGGATTTAACTGTTTTAATATTACAACCAGCCTCGTTCTCCCCTTTGAAGTGTGTCAGAGAATCTGTGGTGGCGATGAAACTCGTATAAAATATGAAATGCCCTCTCTAGAGCCAATGTTTGGTTTGTCCGTTACTGTAGAAACGTGGGCACTCTGTGGAAGAGGATCCGCTCCCTATGAAGATATAAAGGGCTTATTGTAAGGTAACCATAACACAACAATTCTTATGTTTGGTGATTGTACTCATTAAAAACAAAATAAAGAAATATACATGCCCTCTAAATCCTACACACTGCTCATTTAATCAGTGATTATCTTATAATTTAATTATAATAATAACACATTTTATTTAATTTGATAATTCCTACAGATCACACTTTCAGATCAATTTATTTAAAAAAAAGTGTGTTTAAAAAACGGTCTCTTTTTAATTATAATGGTGGATCATTTTAGACTAAAACTGTTTTTTAAAGCGTTATTTTGGCATTATCCAACACAAATTGAGATGGACGTCCTCAGCTCTTCGTTACATACAGAGTGCTTTCCGTATTTTTTTTTTCTGATAATTATTGGTAAATATGGACATAAAAAGGCTATTAAGAAAATAACTGCTATCAAAGAAAAGATGCATTTAACAATATACTGTTTCTACTCTAAACCCCAACAGATGCAATTACAGTAGATGCAGAAAGTGAGGGAGGACTTCAGAAATGTCTTGATGTGACTAAGTAAGTTGTAGTGAACACTCTGTCCGTCTGTGTGCATCCTCGTGTTTGTGGCGGTGTGTTCCCAGGCTGAGAGTATCTGCATGTGTTTAGATTACCTTCCCGTGACCTTTGCTGTTGAAGCTGGATGTTTGCATAGCCGGGCCCTGTTGTTTTGACTAGCACTGTGTAAGCAACAGCTCTCTCGGCCGGTTTTCCTCGTGAGGACATCTGAAGGCTTGCTTGCTTTTTAAATTAAGTCCATGACATTTGAAAATGTTCCTTCTGCTATTTCAACTCATGGCTGCTTGCTACAGAGTAATGGATCATTTTTATATGGAATTTCTTGTGAAATAAATGAAGTGAAGGTAAACCATTTGATCAGTGTCTATTGAAAGCACAAAAACAAGGCAAATATTTAAATATTTAACAGCAACATGTTCAAAGTTTAAAAAGATGAGGCAGCAGATTAGGATTTTCCCATTGTTTTGAATGAAGGGCTCCTCTGCACTGTTATAAGTCAAATTCAACACTCAAACTCCTCCTCCTCGTTGTTTGCTGAAATCCATTGCTCTGCTATTGATTTTCTTGGCATGTATAGGAAATCAAAGCCACCTAGAAGTGGGAATTTATCTGATTTCCTGCAATACATTTGTTCCTTAGATGTCTCCAGATACCTTGATTTTGATTGCCCTGGAGAGGTGGTGTGTGTGTGTGTGTGTGTGTGTGTGTGTGTGTGTGTGTGTGTGTGTGTGTGTGTGTGTGTGTGTGTGTGTGTGTGTGTGTGTGTGTGTGTGTGTGTGTGTGTGTGTGTGTGTGTGTGTGTGTGTGTGTGTGTGTGTGTGTGTGTGTGTGTGAGAGAAGTGTATCGATTCAGGTGTGGATTTTGACCTGGTAAAGGAAGACAAAGCGCTTCGGACTTGTCTTCTGGCCTTCAGCCACACATGCATACCTCAGACACGTGTGATGAGCTGTCTGACTAAATGTTTTTCAGCTGGAAAAATTACAGTATCAATTGAAAGTGACTTTATAGAGTGAGAAAGCAGATGGAAAGAGGTGAGATGAAAAGAGACTCAAAGAAAGATGAATTGAGATTATCCTTTTGAGATGATACACTTATAACAGACATGGATTGTATTTATGGCAGGATTACTTTTTCAGGGGAATGAGGAAAGTGCCATTTCAGTATAATACAGACATTCATTCTGCTTTATATGCCCGAAATCTAAAAGCCTTTTCTTTTTTTTTTTGTCTTTGTTCTCCCCTACAGATGTGCTGTGGACTGCCAATGATTTTTCCTCCTCCTCCTCCAGTTCAGATTCAATGGCAGACAAAGACTGCATTTCTCACTGCTCTTGTTACCACTGAGCTCAGAAAGACAGATCTGGTGTGCAGCTAAACCACTGTCTCCTATCTCGCTTCTCTCTCTTTGCCAGTCTCCACTCTTGAGTCCATCACCATGGCTTGTTTTCTGGCATCAGCCTTTCTCCTGGTTCTCCAGACATATGCAGCCCCACCTGAGCTTGTCCAGGCAGGATTTGGCATAACACTGGATCCCATGGACTTTGATCCTGGTCTACCAGCCAACTTCACTGGAGATGTGACATCTTCTCCACCGCCAGGAACTAGCAAACGAGCCCCACATAGTATCATTATCGGGGTACGCAAAGGAGGCACGAGAGCGCTGTTGGAGATGCTGGACATACACCCTGAGGTTGCTGCTGCCGCCACCGAGGTGCACTTCTTTGACTGGGATGAGAACTATGCCAAGGGCTTCGAGTGGTACCGTGAGCTGATGCCCTACTCTTACCCACACCAGATCACAGTAGAAAAAACTCCGGGTTACTTCACCTCGGCCCTCGCACCGGAACGCATCTGTGCCATGAACTCGTCTATAAAGCTGCTACTGATCTTGCGAGACCCGGCCGAGCGGGTCATCTCCGACTACACCCAGGTGTACTTCAACCGGCTGGAGAACCACAAGCCGGTGCAAGCCATCGAGAACCTGCTAGTGCGCAACGGAGGCCTAAATATCCGGTACAAGGCCATTCAGAGGAGCCTGTATGACATCCACATGCGTAACTGGCTGCGCCACTTCCCCTTGGAACAGATACACATAGTGGACGGGGATGCTCTGATCCGCGACCCCCTGCCGGAGCTTCAGAAGGTGGAGCGCTTCCTCAACTTGCCGCCCAGGATAGTATCCTCTAACTTCTACTTCAACCAGACCAAGGGGTTTTACTGCATCCGGAGTGACGGTCGGGAACGCTGTCTGCACGAGTCTAAGGGACGTCCTCATCCTGCCGTTAACAGCACCGTCCTCCAGCAGCTCCGCTCCTACCTACAGGAACACAACCGAACCTTCTTCAGGCTGGTGAAGCGCACTTTTGACTGGCAATAAGGAAACTCAGATTCTGAACCGAACTCAACAGAGCCAGTACCTTGCCTGTGACGTGGGCAAAAAAGAGGGGTATAGAGCACTTTACAGACATTTAAAAAGCCCTTTGAATAGCCTCTTTATAACTACTGTTGTGATCTCTGGTTTCAGCAAAGCAGTTCTATATTTACACGATAAGGCAAAAAAATAAATAATGAAAAACTGTAACTAGAGGCATAAGATTAAAAGGAAGAACCTCCAAGCTTAATAAGTCATTCTCTGTGCTGGAAGCATTTAAGTGGTCAAACTGCAGTGAAAACAAATTTATGAAACTGATGAACTTTTTTTCCCCCCTCTCTCTTGTTTGATATTCTTGTTCTTGATAATAAATTGTTCTGCTTTCAAATGTACAAGAGAAGCGGCATGTTTGTATCTGTCTTCATTTCATTCAGGCCATCGAAAGCCCCTGAGCCCTCTAACCTGTGTTATTTAGGGAGTATACTGAGGTAGGCAGAGGCATTGAAATGAGCCTTTGATTTGCTGTGGTGGAAGGTAGACATTAATGCAAGGAAATGGGTACCCTGGAGCAGCGCTTTAGTCGTACAGGAATCACTAATAGCTTTGGACATTGAAGGTAGCCAGTGCCTGCAGCTAAATCACTCAAATCTCCATAGTCAGCAAGCTCAAATCCACGGAGCTTCTGTTGCATTTTGCTGCTGCGCTGTTCAACAATTTGCCCAGGTGTTAAATGTAGTCATTAAATGATATGCCTAACAGTGCTGTAAATCCTTCACAAATGACACCGTATCTGCGTAGATAGCCTTTCTACATACCATCTCTTTCCTGAATCATACACAGCATGCAGTTTTTCCCAGAAACAGCTTGTCGTCTTATGCACAACAGATAGACATGGGTCATGTTTCTTTCATTGATTAGGCTTTAAACAGCAGCCAAAGCTACAGCTCCACTGGGATATGATATTCATGTGATCTCCCCCCTCTGTCTGCTGGAATAAGCACTACAACTCTCCCAAGGCAAACAGTCATTGATGCTACACTGGATCTATATCCTGAACTGAACACGGGAGGGGGGGGGATAAAGCTGGGGGCTATATCGAAATATGCTGAATATTTATTTGAGTAGTATGGTTCACGGGTGATTTGGGATTTTGAATTATAATTAGACTGGAAAATTGGGTGTGTAGACAATTTTTGAATGTTGAAAAAGTCAGTGGAAAGTGAAATTACCCTGAACTCATCTCTCAGGGACTTTTCTCCCCTCTGCTCACCAGGGGGCACTTGGACTCCAGAGTAACTCATGAGGGACCTGCATGTCTAGACATGCTCTCTCTAGGATCCCCGCTGTCGGTGCACACACAGGTGAAGGGCCTGCGACAGTCACCCTGTGACCCTGTCTGCTCTGGTATGTATCACACGGCCGCTCATCTGGAAGATAACGAACCATCCTGCGGCACAATCAGCCTTGCACAGAGACACATAAGCGCGCACATTACCCATCATTCCCAAGGTGCTACATTGGCGCAGCACATTGTTTCCATTAAGCAGGTGGGCAGGAAGGACAAAAGGGCAGGTTTGCTTACAATATGAGAACACGCTGAACAAATTCCCATTTACAGCCTTTATTTAGATGAGTGTGCTTGCTGGGACCTGCACAGTGCATCTGCAACAGTCTAATCTTGGGCTCAGAGGAGCTGCAGTTGAGCAACGGGTTGTTCAAGGATAAGGATATTCTTATCAGTAAATCCCCTTAAGTTCACGTCATTACAACAAATGCAATGACGTGACTCTTTTTTGGAGTTGTGTAGGAATTAGCGTTTAAATGCAGGATGTTAAACTGTGACCACACTGACTTTTTTGGAGGATAATCCAGTGTTGGTTTTGGTTTGTTGGCAAATAATACTGCCATTCCAAATGTATTTATGTATTACTCTTACTGCATATAGAGCAAAACTACTGTGGAAATGATGGTTCCTTATTGTGTTGTTCTCTAAAAAGAGTCTACAAGCAGGCTACCAGCTCTGCCAGCAGCAGTTCTGCTTGTCCCTCAGGGAGTTGTAGAGTATTTTTGTGATTGCTGCAATCAAAAATGTTTGATTTTGCAGTGGATTTTCTCAAAAATAACAGAGTTTTTTGCAATAGAATTGTGGGTATTACAAAAAGTTGTAAATTGAGGAAAAACCATAGATTATTTTTAGAAACTACCTGATAAAGAGTAATATGTTCACTTTCTTTGACAATAAGCACGCTGCACATCACAGAAATATTTTAGTTCTAACCTTCTAACCAGAACAGGCAGTCTGTGACTCATAACAGAATACAAAGGCTTCATCTGCAGTCAAAATAAGAGCTTTGGATGCTGTTTACTTCATATTAATGAAAATGAAATGTAATATTATTTCAGCACATAGGCCTACTGTATATATGCTCCCAAAAAAAAGAGCTAAGCTGATTGCAAATGAGGAGTTATTTTTGTTAGCGAGGTTTTTTGTGGAGAGGCTACTTTATGCCGTAATACTTTCAGCAAAGCTTCTATCGAGTATATTTTAGCGGAAAAATCATGTGAATGTTGCAAAACTGCAAGCTCTGGCAAATGTTGCGGAGATTACTTGAATTTGTGTTAATAATTGCGACCGAGAGATCTTGATTCTCTGGAGGGACTGTTTGACTTACAGCACACTAGTTCCAGACATACTAGCTATTGTCACTATGCTAACATGCCAATTATGTACTTAAAATGGACACTATTATACCCATCTGTGTTAAGTATATTATTTATAGCAAGCAAAGATTTGCTTATCAGCACTAAACACAAAATACAGTTGAAATTTTGACCTGATGGTGGTGCTAAGGAAAATGTAATATTTGTACCGAATGTCATGGTAAGACAACATCTGGCTACAAAGTGTACCACTTAAAAAAAATCATTGTGTTAAATCCTTTGTTATGAAATACAAATGATCTGCCCAATGCACTATGTTGAGTATCACCTTTTCTGTACAATGATAAAAAAAAAAATAATAATAAAAAAAAGCTGCTTTGGTTGTGACATGCTGTAATGCAAGTCATTTAAAACCCTGACACTAACAACTTTCTTTAAGTAACGGCTACTATTGAGTGAGTCACTTATCACGGCATGTCTTTGATAACTGCCAACCTCTGGCGTAATTAAAGGTTTGAGGGGTGGTCGGGAGCAATCTGCTGTAGATGTTTTGGCTGGTCTTGTCATCCTAGAAGCCTCTAATGATCTGTCTGGGATTGTGATTGATGAAGCACTTAGCATCGAATCAAAGCAGGAGGAACGCTCGCTGCTTGCTAAGCTGTTTGCAAACTAACAGCCACTGTATTTGCTTGATACAAGTCTATTACAAAGGTGTCCTTGATTTGAATTAATGACCTCCGTGTCAACATTAGAAGCAGAACCTAAAGCACATTAAGAGTTGATTGACATAGCTCAGCAGATATGCATAAGCCACAAACAGCATGGGTCAGTGAGTTGGGCTGCGGCTCAATAAAATGCAGGAGTCGATTTTTCTTTTCTTTTTTTTTGAATGGTGAACACTGCAACATATGCAGAGTGTCTAGCAGTAATTCATTACGCACTGAATGGTTCACTGTTTTGATGATGATACGGCCCTTTTATAGGATTTCAAAAATAACCTTATTGCCAATTGAATGAGTGACTTTGTGCTTATTTCTCTATTAAATTCACAGCTATTCCACACAGCTGTGCACACAGGTGTGACCATCTGGACGACGCCTGACAGCTCTCATCACTGTGAAGCTATTTCTAAAACATCATAGTGCCTCATTTGCAGGATAAAAAAAACCACCACTTCATCCAACTCTACCAGAAAAGACATCAACCAACAGCAATGAGTTTTTTTTTTTTTTTTTTTTTTTATATTGCTGGCTCAACTGCAAAAGGCCTGTGGGGAATGATGCACACAATAATTACGACAAAACCAAGCCACTGAAGCCTTTTTACATCTCGCTCGATCAGAAAAAGAACAATGAACATAAATCTAATGAGATCAGGGACTCCGACATGTTGCCCAAAATACACATTGGATTATCAAAAACACAAAAGGCTCAGAAACATAAGAAGTGTGCAGATAAGTGTGTTTCGTACACATATTTTAAAGGCTCCTTATGTTGGTTTTTTTCCCTTTGTGATTACTTATTCATTTGTTTGTTGATTTATTTTTCATTGCCTTAGGTGCAGAGGGCATGTGTTTGATGTGCTCCCATGGCAGTCTTTACTAAAGGGGGAGGAAGGCTGCTGCTGCATTCAGGTCAAAGGGAGGAGAAAGAGACATGTCTGCTTATTTGCTGCTGCATTATAAAAGCCTCTGATTAATCATTTGAGGTGATGAAAAAAAAAAAGGATATAAAAACAAACTAACGTGAGCTCAAGGCTACGAATGCAGAGCTCATTGTAAAAAACTTTCAGTGCAGGCATGTGTGAAAGGGGTCAAAAGGAAGCACAACTTCCACATGCTGATCATCCTTCCAGCGCTCTGATAGTTGACCTCTTGCTGTTCTGCAGGAGACAGGATGTCAATAGAGACTCACTGGTGCAGTGTTTCACTGCTCCTCTTAACTAACACCTTTTAATCAGTTTTCTGACTCTGACCTTCACATTTATTGTTAAAAAACACACTCTGTGTGAGTGAATGCTCCTGCAAACACTAAACACAGTTATATTTATTCTGGGATCCTTTACCATCAGTTCCTACTTCAAGAATCAGAACCAGGGAACTCATGCATTATGCTTTTTTGAGGGAGCACAGTGTCATGGTCATGAAAACTTTAAATCAAGCAGACAAATGTACTTCAGATCCAGAATAGTCATTGTATTTAGCCCCCAATGAAAAATAATCTGTTACTGGTGATCCTAAAGGGTTCTGCATATCTTATGAACACTTTTGTATTTACTCTTCACTATTCCTTTTTGTAGAAATATTGAACAACACGGTATTCACCTGTAAAACGTGCAACACACCTGTATGTCCACTAAGGGATACCATGTTAAGTGCCTCTCTAAGTGTAATAACTACAGAGGTCATGTGATGAAGTACAAAGAATGCTGAAGTCCGCAAAGGAGAACGCCAGGGTGGCAGGATAAAGACCGGACCTTCACCTGGGAAAGCGTTGTTAGTGTCTGTGACAAAACAAAAATTAACCAGGATTTCTTAGAAGTAAGCTACTTACGTAACGTATTTTAACGCAAACCATGATCTTTTTCTAAAACTTACCTTGTGGTTTTGGAGCCCAAACCTAAGGCACCTTACTTTTCACACCTTGGTGTTATTTAGTGGACTGACGGGAGTATTACTAGTTTTACTGCGTTGGAAAATGTCAGTACAAAATATTTATTCTCAAGGTAATGGAAGGTTAGCTAGCCAACACTGCTCAACAACGAAAGCTTAGATTCTCTACATGTATAGGTTTATTTGCATTTGTGGTAGCCATGTAGAAGAACTGGAAACTAAAAGACAAAACACGAAATGGAACAAAGAAAGAAAGATGTAAGCATAAGGTCAAAAGAGTAACCAAATGGGGAAAGCGGTTCTGATTATTAACCTCACATGTCATTTTCTCCGTTCTCAAGGAAGGATGACCAACAGTTGGAGCAGCTCTATTGCTTGGATTGACGTGAAATGTTCCCGGCTTCTTCTCCATAGCAATGACAACTAAGGATCATGGGAATTGTAGTAGCTCGAGATGAGTACCATGCCAGAAGGACTTTTTTTTTTTTATAAATAAAATTGGTTGCCATAACATAAACCTACAATATTGCTGAATAATCCACTATAAATTAGTATTATATAGCCAACAGAAGACACTCCAGGGAGCAGCAAGTCCTCCCACTTTACAACTTCAAAAGGGGTCACAAACTAAAAAGATTGTGAACGGCAGCTATATACGGCATAAAGGCATAAACAAACTCCACAAACAATATATTTGTGGTGTTTTCTAGCTAACCTGACAAGACATGGATCCTTCTTTTTTAGTGTCACCTCACACTCACGGCTCCATTCCTCCATATGTCTGAGTGCTGATACAGCATATAGACTTTGTGTCTGTTCTGGAGGCTCCAGTCACTTTTCTCCCTCAGCCTCTTTTATCCCTCAGTCCTCCCCAGCAGCTCTTGTCTATTCATATCAAAGGTTGGCGGAACAGTGCCAGAAGGCATTTCACTCTGGAATATGAAATCTACTCTCCTTTGGGTGTATAGTGGAACCCTGAGTCCCTGCTTTGATTCCTGCACAGCCAAACAACAACAACAGTGCACAGCCATGGCAGGAAGCATCTCATTTCACTGCTTGACTTACAGCGGCGGGGGCCCATAGGAGCCAAGTGTCACACAATAGCTATTTCCAGCCGCAGCAGAAAGGGGCAAGAGGGACCCAAAGCAAAGCGAGAAGGTCTGTCTGAGTTCCCTTGAAGTCTGTCAGTCTTTTTTTTTTTTTTGCCTGGTTACTCCGTCAGCTGGGATTCCACCTAGCATTGGATGCTTAGCGCTTTTTTTTCTGGACTTTTTTCGTGGCTGCTTGGCTGCAGCACTTCAGGGGGGAAGGTGACATTTTTCAATGTCGTCCCTCATCACTGTCTGCATTTCATTGTTTCAAGCGAGCCCACTCAAAAGGGTGAATGAGGTGGTTATTTTTAGAACATTAATTTATGTTATACAAATTAAGTATGCTTCACAAGTGACTCGACTCGGGCACCTTCCTATTGCTAATTCATTTCAAAGCAGCCCCTGTGCGTTGCTCCATTTGCAGGCAAGTACAGAGATGTGAAGATAAAGCGTGTTCAAAGGGGTAGCGCAGACTTGAGAGGAAACTATAACATCAGCTCAGTCCCCCTGAAGTCCTCTATAAAGTGAACAACCAACTCCTTTGGGTGGCGGCTAATCCAGCATCCTTATGGCAGTTCAAACAGGTAAATAAGCCAAACGGAGGGAGAGTTAGTGAAGCTAAGAGCAAATAAACAACTTCTCAGCGTCACATATTGAAAACAATTTTATTTCTTACATTGGCATCAGACTTATTAGAAACACTAATATTCCATATTTAGTCCATCAGCACTATCTAAGCAGTGTGTGTGTGTGTGTGTGTGTGTGTGTGTGTGTGTGTGTGTGTGTGTGTGTGTGTGTGTGTGTGTGTGTGTGTGTGTGTGTGTGTGTGTGTGTGTGTGTGTGTGTGTGTACAGCACAGAGAGGTGCAGACTGGTCAGAAAGTTTTACATTAATGTATTTCAGATACTTTTGGAATTGATCCACTGCTTACTCAGGATGCAATAAGTAAAAATATTATCAGAGAAATCCAGAATGACATGCAAATTTAGCAAACAAATATTCAAATGCAATATGTTGAAATTGCCACTTAATGAAACCCGCAGGAGGCAGGATACTTACTCTCGACTTATCAGGTGATGCCACAAAGTGGAACCTCAGCAGCGAAGAGACTCCCATCATCCCTCTGTGGGTGGTGCACATTTACGATGTTTGCCGAAACTTCAATTCTGCTGTCGGTGATTGGTGTGAAATCTTCTCTGCCCGCTGTGAAAAATTATAAATGTGTCTTCTTAACAGCAGTGAGCGAGTAACCTACAGAAAGCTGGACTCCAATGTTTTTCCTTTCATTTCCTTTGGCATCATCAGAGCAGCCAGGTTGAGCAGTTTGCTGATGTTGGTAGGATTTCAGGGGTACTTAAATTTAAAGAGCTTTTATACCTTTTATAAATCATATTAGTTTTAAACATGATTATATAATCTTTTCAATGTCTGTTTTAGCTGTGAGACGTCATATGTGATATGTGACAGCGAGGCTGTGGAGCTGCTCCAACCTGTTAACATGGGCGCTGAAATGAAAACCTAAATGTTTCGCAAACGCCACTCCGGCAGCTTATCCCGAGCATGAGGGACTGTTATTTTCTGTCGAGTTTAAACGTTGTCACTCTATTTAAAACAATTTTAAGTTCTTCCTTTTTGATATTTAACGATTTGTATTTTGAGTTCTAAAACCTTCTACGACAATCTTGTCATCTTTTGTTGACTTTTCTGTTCCAAGGTCATAAATTAACTTGAATAATTTGCTTTAGAAACAGATCTACTATTTATTTATTTTTTAAGAAAATAAAACTCACAGTCAAAAACAACTCGATTAGAGATGTTAATATTGCCGTACATGTGTGGGTTATTTGCTTTTGTCTGCCCTCAGATGATCAACATGGTAAATTTTTCCAGATAATAATCTGAGCCACTTAAATGTCAGTGGGTTGTTTTTATTTTAAGTATTTTGTACTGTCCTTGTAGTGAAGTAGCAATTCAGCCTATACTCAGTAAGTGAAAGCCTTCACATTTACTGTTCCGACCACCGACTGTGTTTGGTTGATTACTGTTCCAAATTATGTTCCTGGTGCAGGTTCTCACTAAGATTTATCTACAATGGCTTGAAATAATTTGCTCCAAATCCACCCAAAAGGGCGTTTTCATTTCAGTCAGAATGTATTATTCAGTTTGACCTTCCCTGACGGAAACCGAGGGGTCAGCATTATCATGCATATAAACGTGTTGTTCATTTATGCTCCTTTGCACATAGCTCGTTGATTCAGAAATTGGGAGCATTTTGCACACACACACACACACACACACACACACACACACACACACACACACACACACACACACACACACACACACACACACACACACACACACACACACACACACACACACACACACACAAACACGGTTTTAATGAGTTTCCCACCTCAGCCAATATGAGAAGAGTGTATGTGTGTGAGTGGAAGTTGGGAATGAAGGCTTGTAGCCGGTCAACTTGAACACAGCCTTGTTAAAAAGTCAATTAAAGAGAAACAAAGAAGGAGCGGGGGTAAAGAATTGTTTCTCTTCACATCTGTTTTCACTTGCAAGGCAGCGAGCAGCCTCAGCGAATGAGTGCAAGGATTATTTATAGGCAAAGCCCGGCTCTCTGAAGGGAAAGAAGTCTGAGTCCGAGATTATGACTTTCCTTTCTGTGTGTTTCGACATCAAACCCAGTTGTCGCAACGTACAATTTCACACTTGCGCTCCAATCTTCTCCAGTCCTTACAAGAAAAGAGTTTATAAGTGTCTCAGAATTGCCGAGCTGTGGCAGGTTTGTACAATGCATGGCTGTGGAGATAATCTAAAACAAACATACACTTTGGATGATGAAGCTGTGCATGCTGCACTTTAAATTCAATCAACCAGAGGCATCCACAGACACTTTCAGGGACAGGGCCGATAGCCGAAAGGGCAACTTGGACATAAATCTGTCAAGTAATGATAAATCTGTCTTCTTCCGTCAGTAGATACAAGCGGCCTGTGAGAGGTAAACGGGTTTTGGCCCCATAAGAAATCTTTCAAACATTTATTTCTAACAATGTGGCAATAATTTTCAATTATTTACTAATATGTTGGCTAGGATGGACATTTCTGTCTCCAAAAAAAACATCAATATTTGAACTGTGCAGAAAATGTGTGTCCCACGTGACCGAAACAAAAGTGAATTCATCCCAACTCTGCTGCTGTTTCCTTCTGCCAGCTGTCCGCTGCCTGTTCTTTCATCTTCGGTCCTTTCAGAGTTCGGCTGTCTGTCGACAGAGCAGAAAAAGAGGAGCAGCGAAGAGTCAGCTGTAATTGCTGGCCTGTGGATGTGCACAGGGAGGCTGCTCCTCTTTATGAGCACAGAGGGCACTGGCAAGGCACTTTTGTTTATCACACCACTGCTATGTGCCCTGTCCTCAATGAGAGCCTCTAACTTATTCTGCTTTGATGTTCTGATTAGATGTCTGAGGCCTCATCTCATGCCGACCCAGTTTCAGTCCAGCAGGCCATAAACAATTGCTGTTAAGGATCAAACTTTTAAAGCCAAGTTTATTTCTTGATCTGACCTTTTTTTTATGACACAGATGAATGTTATCTCACCACACCCAATTGTCAAGAATGCAAACTGGAATCTTTTAAGATGGCCGCCGTCTGTGCCCATGCAATGTTGTTTATAGAGCTTTAACAAGTGAGACCTTTCTGTTTTTACTTCTTTAGCTTTTAAACTGTACATATAAATGTGGCTTTTATAGCATTGTGTTAATACCTGTGACAATGCAATTTGTTTTTAATTTGGTCTTTTTCAAATGTCAGCATGCTAGCATACATACAATGACAAAGCAAAGAAATATATTTTTACCTTTAATATGTTTACTATCTGAGTTTATTATGTTAGCATGCCATCATATGATATTTAGATCAACACATAAAGTACAGCTAGTTTTGTAGCTATTTAGTCAAGAATCTTTGGCCATGATGAAGTATGGTGATTACCAGAGTTATTACTATTCATCCTGAACTACAAATTTCATCCTCATGGTGGCACTAGCGGAAAAGTCAAGCGATTACCAAAGTATTTATAAGTCATCATGAATGTGAACAGAATATGTAACACATTCTAAATCCAACGGCATCAAACATGGCCATTTAGACAAAACAGCTGTTTAGATGCACCAAGTGCCTTAAAATTAGGCACCAAAAACCACATTGTTAGGAGTGGGAAAGGATCATGGTCTGGGTTTATTGTGACACGGTCACTGTTTGGTTAGGTTTAGGTAACAAATCGACTTGGTTAGGATTAGGGCCAAAGACTGCCTGGGTAGGGTTCAGAAAATACAACCCTGGGTTTGGTCCATTCAACCAACCCCGACCTCCCTCCTGCGTAGTTTTTACCCGTCTTTGTCCTCGTCACGTGACCTTCTTTGAACGGCCTCATCACAGTGGATAAGACATAAGGTAGCCAAGCTTGTGTGTGTCTCTGTGACGTCAACGGCCGTGTCAAAACAACATTATTTGATGTCTTTGGAATGATAACTGGATGGAATTCCAAAAATATTCATCCACTTGTTGAGATATTTCAGTCTGGACCAAAGTGGTCACCAACTAGTTGACATTGGTATCTTAAATCTGGCTAAAGATTTATTGAATCATATCGTATTTGATCATTTTAGACAGTGTTAATACTAATATTTCTGGTGAACATTAAAGGCTGAACAGCAGTGATTTACTGCCATCCTACGGCACCTGTAACCATGATGTCAAGGTGTACTGGCCGACCGTGGAATACACTTCTGCATCACTGCAGCAAGCTGAAACGTTCAACCACGTTTCAGCTGCAGTTCAGTTGCCATCCTGCATCTGATTTACAACAGTAGCTCACTGAGTTACCTGGAAAGGTTTGCTCAGTGAAAAGAGCTGTAAACATATGGCGTATACTTAGCAAAGTTAACCAGATGACCCGGAGCTTCACCAGACACGGCACAGGTGGTCAGATTTTGTAACAACACTTGTGTAACCTGGATGACATATATTTTCCCACTCAGGTGCTTGCAAGTTCTTGGCAAGACTTAACAAGATCTGTGACTTGAGGATTGTTGTTTGCGTAGCTTTTTTTTATATATATATATATAATTTTTTTTTTTTTTTATCATACAATATAACCAAGCTGCATTTCACAGGAGTAAGTTTATCAGAAATCCATCATTTAATAGTCATTCTGAAGCCAAAAAGCTATTTTCATAAAAAAAAATATCTAATTGTGCCCACTTGAAGGCTCATTCTAAAGATGACCTCAGCTGACAATATCGCACATCTTTTGCCTTTTTTCAATTAATCGAGGGTCATGAAGCGGATTTACTCCAAAATGTTAACATTAAAAAGGCTTTTTGGCATGAGGGAGCAGTACTATTCAATCTATTAATGAATACGAGATAATTAATGTCCTATAATTGCAAACTCAGATTTCGGCCCACAATTAGAATTAATTGAATAGATTAAGAATTATCCCTGATCTGGGTGGAAAACCACTTGAAAAGGAATTTAATGAGGACGGGTAGAGAATCAGTTCTGAAGATAAGATGATGCACTTTCTTTAGTGTATAATGTGTAATACTGATCATGTCACAGGGAGCTACACCGATGGAAAGAGTGAGGTACCGGCTCTTCTATTTCTCTCTACTGGGACCACTGGAGATATTTGAACTCATCTAATGAAGTGGTTTGGATAAATGGTCGGACGCTGACGAAGCTCTCTTTCTTCAAGCAGGTTATTATGATCCAGACTTTTCCAGTGCTGTTACACTATTTATAAATCATGCAAATTCATCTACAATGTCTCCTCAGTGAAGAGCATCCCAGAGGGTCAGGCTTATGCAACACACTTTTTCTTCTTAGGTTTTAGTGAAATATGAATCTATGAGGCAATAAAACAACTCCATATCTCTTTCAACTCATATGGCAAAGAAGGAACAAGTAGATATTGAAATATTTGAATATCCTTACAGCAGATTTATTTATGATCCTAGTTTTATCTTGAGGCAGCCAAAATGTATTTAAAGTTGACATCTTTAAGATTTCAGCCCTGGTTGATTTAGTCAATACCTGGGATATTGTGGCAAATGTGGTTTTACATGAAAAAGCCAAGCAGCGACTTTGTGAGATATGCAACCTATAGAAGTACAATGTGAAGAGTATCTTTTCGTGTATCTGTTTACAAAGCAACCAAATAACAATCATAATCTGAACTAAATGTGCATGACACAAGCCATTTTCATGGTTTTCGTATCCGTGTGTCAGCCTTAGATTTGAGAGCACAAAGATGGTGTCCATGGGCTTTACTTAGACAACCTAATGTAAAATGGTTTATCTCTTCTCTTACAGGAAGAAGTTAAGTCTTCAACTCAAGCCTCCGAGTATGTGGGGTGCGCCGAGGCTCCGTATTGAGGCCTCTCATTTTTTGTAAATGCCAGTGTGAAACCCTGGGCCATGTTAAAAATACGGCAAATGGCGTACTTACATACTAACGCTCACTATTCTGAGTGCTTTCACACTGCAATGTATGGAAACATGCAGTGCATTATAAGTCACCTTACGATGTACATAAAACGGTCCAAAATTGAATTGTGAAACGGTCCCCATTATGGCTACGTAGCTGAAAGGGAGGGACGGCCGACTGGAGGTATTTTTAAACTGCAGCGTTTGAGGAAGCTGCAAAAGTGTTTATTTTTCACTAAATATCACCATACTGCTGTTGAGTAAAAGCTTTCAGTATGTTTATTGTGTGCATTAAACAGAGGGTATAAACACTTGTTCTCATCTCGGTAAAGCTGGAAAATGTGTTGGCGGGTGATACATTAAAATGCTACGGTGATTATGTGTAAGTGTACTAAGGGGAGTAAGTTATTGGCAACACAGACATGGTATTGGTTGTTTTGTCTTCCTTATGCTTCCCTCTGGTCTGAATCCTTGGCCCCTCCTACTTCGTGGAAGGACTGTTTCCACCTGTGGAGGAGTCTATATAAACCGGTTTCATCCCAAAATGGCTCTCTCCCTCCCAACTTGCTAAATTGGGTTTCATTGTGTTACTTTTATCGTTTGCTTGTGGCACTTGTAGTTCTTACTTGATTTATGTTTGATCTCTGTTTGACTTATTATTTGTTATTTTCTGAACGAGCTGAGCATGAAAGGCAGCTACTGTGAGAAGCAAACTGCTGCTGTATGCTGATCATTGCGTGTTGCTAGTATCTGTGAAAATATCAACAAATATTGTGATCACTCATATGTAGGATGTAGCTTTGTAAGAGTGGCTCGTAGATAATAAGCTGTTAATTCATATGGTAAAACGTATTCAATTCTATTTGTAACAAAGATAAATTTGTAACAGAAACTGACATTTATTACATATTTAAGAATATTACAGAACCACTAATGTTGCCGTGACTCTGCTTTTACTATCTAGGAAAGCCAGTACACTGAAGTTATTCAGAATAATATATATGATTTTGATGATGCCTGTTTGGTTTAACATGCAGGGTTTTGACAGCTAAACTAACTGCAGCTACAGACAAACAATATTTGGAATATACTGACTGCACCTCCTCAAACTCAGGCTGGTGATGATTAATTCAGAGGAGTCTGACTGGGGCTTCCACAGCTCAGGGTAGAACAACAGACTCTGCATCATATGTACAACATCATCAGTGGAGATGTTCCTGAGTGTTTGTGTTAACAGATAACAACAGTATGCACTCAACATGAATGTAACACTATGCACAGCCAGAAGTTCTCTTTTATACTGCTGTTGTACTGTGGATTATAAATTATTATAGTGCTACTAAACTATTTTAACGAATGCCACACAGTAAATATACTAAGATTTAAATTACTGCATTCAAAAATGTTCTTAAGTAAAATTATGTAAGTATTATCATCAAAATGGACTCAGAGTATGAAACGTAAAAGTACACAATATCAGTGTTTTATTGTTATTATGATAAGTGATGTTTTGGGATTAATATTTCTGTAGACTTTACTGCTATAAGGTTGTGCTTATTTTAACTATTTATGTTGTGTTGGTTCATTTAATCTACAGTAATGCATCATATTCCATAAGATCATCATATGTCTATATAGTTTCTCTTCTGTCAGAATCACGTATCTTTAAAAAGTCAACAACCACAAAAAAACAATGCGTTTTCACAAATCCAAGTGGGTTTTACAATACAATTTGTTTATTTATCTTCAAAAGTATGGACATTCTTCATCCCACAAAGGAACTGAAGGAATCCCTCAGTTTATTAGAAAAACTCTCATTCAAAATCATCACATTTGGAGATACATGGCTTTTACTGGACAGGAAGGATACGAAAAACTAATCTGAAAAGTAACTGTCGGACAAATGTAGTGGACTAAAAAGTACACGATTTGCCTCTGAGTAGAAGTATAAAGTTGCATCAAATGGAAATACTCAAGTAAACTACAAGTACCTCAAATTTGTCCAGTACTTGAGTAAATCTACTTAGTTACATTCCACCATTAAGAAATCTCACTTTAATGGATTAACGTGTTAAAACATTTAATGTAATTGAACCCATCTGTTTCTTATATTTCTGAGGATAAGCACACACTTTTCTGGTTAAGAAAGGAATATTAGACCGTGTTGTTGAGGATTTTTTTTCTTTGTGCTGCTCTCTGTGAAGTGCTGGTGGAGGACACGTGAACAGCCCCTTTACACCTGCCCTCATCATCTTGATATTTCACACAGACTGGACAGCTATTATCTGAGAAGTGGGTCCTGAAGTTTTCCTTCCACCCCTCTGGACTACAATCTCACACCTCCTCTGTGTCGCAGTGATGAGCTGATAAATATATCACATCTGTCCTCTTCTACAACCACCTTTATGTGTGTGTGGGGGTGTTTGTGCGTCCATGTCCGTGTGCATGAGGCACCTTGATTGGAGGTGTATGTATGACAGCCGCAGCAACACCTGGCCTCCCCAGCAGGAAGCGATGTATCTAATAATGAGAGAAAGTGCCAGGGACACACAAGATGTATCCAGCAGAGAGAAGTGTATAAAGACGACCACAGTCTCCTTACTCGAGCTGCAACCTAACCGCGCACACACACGCACACACACACACACACACACACACACACACACACACACACACACACACACACACACACACACACACACACACACACACACGCATGCTGTCTACCTTTTTCCTATCGTAAACCACGAGGGGTAGAGATAATCACATTTTCTGTCAAACTGAACAGGTGATGGCAGCTCGAGAAAAAAATAAATAAATAACTACAGCGATGCAAATCTGCCTGTTTGTTTCTTTTTCTGCAAGCATCAGCTGTCATCGCAGCTCAGGTTTCACTGGAGAAATAACTCCGTCCTCCCTGGAAGCTACCCATGAATCAAACCTTGGTCATTTGATTGACAGCTCATTACCCTCCCCTTAACACAGGCAACAACCTTGGAAAATAGAGGCAAAACTGGTGGAGTTCTGGTATTTTCAAGCCGAGGCTGAGAAAAGAAGGGACATGAGCACAGAGGTGGAAAATATCGGCGTGCTTTCACTTCTTGAGTTATTGTGCCAACTTTTATCTTCTGTAACTTTAATTTTCTTGAGATAAGAGATCAGATTAATGAGCAGCCTCCCATGACAGAGTTTATATTTTTGTTAATAAGACCATAAAGGGGATGATTGCCAACGTTTTTAGCTCTAACAGCCACTCAGTTATTCAAGGGCAAATCTTTTTTTAAAATGATTTATCACTCACTTTGACTTGGGTAATTACTTTGACTGTTCCTATGACTTGAGAAAAATGTATGCGAAGGGGCAGTTCTCTTTTCCTCCACAGTAGATTTCAGTGCTTTTCCCAGAAAGACTGAGAGCTGAGACAGCAAGTCAAGGTCGAAGCAGTTTGCTCCAAGAAGGGTCATCCTGACCTGTGTTTGGGTTTACCTTCATCAGATATTAGGTTTTTGAGGCTTTTATTTCGGGTGCTACATTTTGCTTTTTTGACATGCTGTGACAATGTTGCATGAAAAAAAAAATGCCACCTGTATTCATGGGTGGAAGAAGATGAACACAAATACCCCAATTGAACACATGCAAATACCCTGCAACCTTCATCCCCTCTGTACAGCAGTATCAGAGGAGTCTGAGAACTCCCTGTTCCCTGGAGAAGGCCCAGCAGCCGCCACACCGCCCACCTTATCTCCGAATTCCCACCACCGGTGGAAAAGGAAGGTCTTTCATACGACTCTTATCACTAGAGAAGGAGGTGGGAGGGAGAGGAGGAGGGGCGAGAACCCCCATGGCGCAAGGCCGCAGCCCCTCTTTCCCATCCCACGTCTGATCATCAGTCCCACCGGGGTGCAGTGTACAAAGAGAGAGAGACGGCAGCTCACTGTCGGTAAGACAGTGTCAGTGAGGGAGAGAGAGAGAGAGAGAGAGAGAGAGACAGACAAGACAGGAGAAATGTCAGAAACTCTGACGACCCTCACATCTCCCCTCTGCTGCCTCGGCGCCGCATTAGGTTAGATATAGAGAGAGGCAGAGCCGGAGCGCCACATTTCCATTTCTAGCAACAGTTCTCATGTGCTACTATTTGTGTCTGGCTCAGTTCATACCTTTACGCACACCGAAAGTGAGCACATTTAGATGCTGTTAAGCATTGATATCACTAGACTGGAAGGGGGGAGGGGGAGGGGTGTTAGATCGAGCATTAGACGGAATACTTTTTTGTGTGAGTGTGTGTGTATACAGTGGGCTATATATCAGCATGTAAAATGACTTGAAACAAGATTTGAATGGAGAGACGATAAGATCATTACGACACAAAAGAAGTAATGTTGAAGTTGGGATATTCAGCGATCATCAGCAGTAATGTTGGAATTTTTCTGCCTCAGTTTAAGTAATGACGTGATTTAACTTTTGACCTCTTATCACTGTTTCCATCATTCACATGTCTGCTATGTCTGTCAAATGTGGACATCTTTATAGATCTAAATGAGACAATAATTTTTCTCCTTCCAAATTTAACTTGAAGTTTTGCAGTTAGTTTGCAATCTTAATTTGCAATACAAATTGTTTTGAAACATTCAATTCAATTGAGAACATATTGTTGTGAATGAAATTATTCCAACTAACAACATTCCCTATTTAAAACATATCCTATTAAAAGTGCATGAAAAAATCTAAACGCAGTATGTTTTAATGTCTGATGATAAAATAACTGCAAATATTTTATATACATATGCAAAATTTCAGATCTTTGTCAGGCCAGACTGTTAAAAATTATCACCACAAATCAAACCTGACATTAGTGGAAAATTACATTCAAAATAGTGCTAGTACAAATGCAGTTGTCAGTCAAACGTAGAGTTACACACAACACAAAAAGAGAAAATGTAATTCTGAAGCTCAGCAAATATACAGTACATCCATCATATTTTGATGTTGGCGAGCACCAACGTTAATGTATGTTGTATGGTGAAAAGGAAAGCTGTCAACATGTCTGACAAGTGAGAAATAAGACTGTGAGACTGGGATATTACATTATGTTTGAAGGATGACTCTGGTGTTGTGGTGTAGATGTGTTTTTTGGGGAAAAAAAGAGTTCCTGAAAGAGGGCAACTGCCCAGAGGCCACAAACTCATGAGGGCCTCACCTTCCAGAATTACATGTGGGAATTACATCAGCTGCAAATTTGCTGCAAAGGCATTATTGTTCCTCAATATGGTCCCGCAGATTAATTTTACCACGAGGCCTTCCAGTGGGTCAGTCTGGTCCTGACTTGAAGCACATTTTAATGCATTTATTTTGAAAGCATGATTTTTTTTTTTTACACCAATAACTTAATGAACAACTAGTTAAAGTTTTGCTTTTTTTTGTGTTATCTTATATTTCGTTGCAGTCCCCCTATAAGTACATCACCTTGAAGGCCCCATTCAAGACCTCAGACACAATCCAAGCAGTGATTTCCCAGGAAAGGACTTGTAAACCTCTGTGCATCAGCCACGTCAAAGGCCCAGAGGGGCACGGTTGATCGATGTGTGAACACTAAATATTTAATTCAGTAGCGTTTGATCTTTAATTGCCATATTAGTGCACCATTAGCCCCGATCAAACCAAACAGAGCCGTTCAACAGCAGCATGCCACATTAAAGTGGTGGTGATGCATGGCAACGCCGAGTGTCAGTCAACTCAGACAATAGTGTGCCCTCACTTCTGTCAGCTCCCTGCCAAGTTCTGTAATGTCTGCTTTAGTCACTGCCAGGCTTATTACAGTCCCTGCGATAGTACAAGAGAAGCTGCATGTGTGCTGAAAGAAGGGATGTCATCATTCATTTACCCGGCAAAACAAAAAGATACAGAGTGGAATGATAGAGGCATTACTCAAATCTGGGTTAACACGAGTCTCATCAGCAGGAAGTTCAGGTCTTTGTACTGCTGTTAAAACCTTCATTCAGTTATATTTTATGTAACACTTTAAGGTCTCAGCTAATGTCTTTATCGTACGGTGACTCACAATGAGAGAGCAGGTAGGGATTTAATGCTGGGAGTGATATGGCCTGCAGGTTTCTCTTTGAGAGACACAATTCACAAAAATCCTCAAACACAAACGTGTTACCACTAAAATGTTGAATAATAGCTCTGGTTGTGGTTTTATAACATATACAGTTTGATCCATACAGGTCCAGGAACCTCCAGAGTAGAAGGGGTTAAAGGATACTTCTAGTTTTCCCTCATTAATAGTTACATTTATATATTTACATGCTGCGCATGGTAACTTTGCAATCAAGAAGTTGTACTAAGCATATGTTGGGTCAAAATGCTTTCTGCAGCTTTCTAAAACACCTGAATAATTTCAAATGTTTGTTTGTGAGTCTGACCCACCATAGACTGTATATAAAAATGGACTGTCTGAAGTGTTAAGCCAATGTGGAAGCTCCTTAAAGTGCCGTAGAGTGCAATACCGCTGAGGACCCCTAGAGGCTGGCTAAGATATAAATTCCAAAAGGCTCCAATGGATTTCTATTCAAAAAGACTTGACTTCTCTCATAAAATACAAAGTCAATGGATTTTCTGTACAAGTCATTGTTATGTCATTAGCTAAAGTCACTCTTTCCGATCAGTGGCGTGGTGATCATTTTTAATTAGATATTGGGCCTCAAATAGAGGTATCTTTGGGGGTGTGGCTGGTTTGACTGACATGATTTCAATGCAGTCAGGTTTCCTGTATAGGTGGGCGGGGCATAGTGTATTCAGGTTCTCTGTCAGATCCACCTCTCACTCCTCCCCAAGCTGTCCAAATATGGTCAGCAAAATGGTGATGGTCAAAATGCCAGAATCAAAGATTCAAAACATCACTTCATAAACCAATGGGTGACGTAAGTATAAGATAGATAGATAGATAGATAGATAGATAGATAGATAGATAGATAGATAGATAGATAGATAGATAGATAGATAGATAGATAGATAGATAGATAGATAGATAGATAGATAGATAGATAGATAGATAGATAGATAGATAGATAGATAGATAGATAGATAGATAGATAGATAGATAGATAGATAGATAGATAGATAGATAGATAGATAGATAGATAGATAGATAGATAGATAGATAGATAGATAGATAGATAGATAGACAGACAGACAGACAGACAGACAGACAGACAGACAGACAGACAGACAGACAGACAGACAGACAGACAGACAGACAGACAGACAGACAGACAGACAGACAGACAGACAGACAGATAGATAGATAGATAGATAGATAGATAGATAGATAGATAGATAGATAGATAGATAGATAGATAGATAGATAGATAGATAGATAGATAGATAGATAGATAGATAGATAGATAGATAGATAGATAGATAGATAGATAGATAGATAGATAGATAGATAGATAGATAGATAGATAGATAGATAGATAGATAGATACGTAGATAGATAGATAGATAGATAGATAGATAGATAGATAGATAGATAGATAGATAGATAGATAGATAGATAGATAGATAGATAGATAGATAGATAGATAGATAGATAGATAGATAGTTACTTTATTAATCCCACAAGGGGAAATTTTTTTCGCTACAGCAGCATTCACAGAAACTGTATTCGGGATTTCAATCTGGGGACACTTGTCGTCTCACCTTACACCTGCATATGCATCCCCATTAACCGGTGGTTGTTAGCAAGTGTGAGGTTGACTTTCTGGAAACTCAACAGCTAAATGCAATAGCAGATCAACCCATGGTCTATTACAAGGACGAGAGTCAGTCATTTCAGTTTAATGGGAGATGGATCCAGAGGCAGAGAGACAACAGGACCGTTCTGAAAGTCAATGTCTCCCAGGACAGCGGTGGTTGTGGTCACTGCTCCGCTTTGCAAAACAAAAAGAAAGTTGATGTTTCTTTTCCCAGTGGTCAAAAACCAACAAACCTAACACAAATTCACCTTCAAATTCATTCATTTGTGTTCACCTAACACAAATTAAAGACATTAGACTACTCAGAAGAATAATGAAGCATCCTTCCTACTCTCCAGCAGAGAGTTTTGTTTAGTATGAAGAGACAAGCATACTCAAGGGGTACCGGGCCCTCATCAGCATTGCTGAGCAGGCGGGCGAGGGAGAGCGCGCGGGGTGTGTGTGGTGGTGTGTGTGTGGGGGGTGGGGTGGGGGGGTGTAGAGCGTGCTGGGCTGGTCCCACTGGGAGCGACCTGGGGACTCGCAGCCTTTTGAAGTGGTAATTTGCCCGGACTCCAGGGAGGGCCGCCAAATTGAAATGTCTTTTGACAACGACAGACAGCCACTGTTGTCGTCTGATTGAGCCACCCTCAGGGACAGAGAGAGGGAGGGAGAAAGGCAGGAAGAGGCTGGGACGCAGACGGAGAAAGTGTGAGTTACAAGGACAGAAAAGGGTCATCATTTCACCGGATTTTTTTTAAAAATAATTTCATTGGAATCACTGAACTAAAGGTAGCACGGCGGTGACATGAAAAACCCATATCAGTTATCCGTCTGTCATAGATTTGACTTCTTATCAAGTCTTTTAATGGTATATTATTTCACACATTTTTAGCGTCCGGCCTTGAAAAGTGAAGTCTCCAGAATAAATGGGAATGAACAGCATACCTATTTCTACTGAAAAAGAAAAGAAGCTTGCAATCATGGAACCAAAGCTCCTGCTGCCGCTGCTGCTCGCTTTGTCAGTAACTCTGTGTCAGATCAGGTGAACACCAAATAGCAAGAGAAAAGGAGAAAAGATGGTTGCAGCCTTGGAATGTATCAGCACATGCATTAGATTGATGAGAAAGCCTGAGCCCTCCATTACCCGTGTCTGACTGTTCTATACTTTCCTGTGCATCGCAGGGAGAAAAGAAAGAGCATTTACTGTCACAGACATTCACTCAAATTAAAAGGAGATTTTTCCCTCAAAATGTTCATGGTGCGGAGAAGTGGTACGCCAAAATAGGTATAGGGCTGGTGGAATCTTTGTTGAAGATTATTTGTCTTAAAATAATGGCGATTAACAATTAAATGATCTTTTTGGTCATTTTATGACACTCTTATAAGCTCTTGCACTGAATATTGGAACAGATAAATACAAAAATACCTTTCTGTTTACTTTTAAATGCACAGAGCAGGCATGACATAAATAACTACTGAAATATTCAAAGAAATTACCGACAATGAAAGGTACCAATATTCAGAATAAACAATGTACCATGGATGCGCTAATTCTCCACTCATGTGCATTAAACCATAGATGAAAAAGAGGGCGCAACGAGATGACATCATTTAAAGAGCGTCAATCAGACTCATCGACTACATTGGACGTAGCTTCCGTCGCTGATAAATGAGGCCGGTGCAGAAGTGCCTTAAGCTGCAATACCACCGAGTGTCACTAGAGGTTGGCTCCAAAAAGCTTTTGGCTCCACAGACTCCCATTCAACTAATTCAATAAACTTCTCAGTCAATAAAATGTTTCTACGAGTTATCTCGGTTTCGCTCGCTAAAGTCACTCCTGCCTATTCGTTTTCTGGCGGTCCATCAGAAAATAATCCCGTCATTAATTATTAAATAATCTTTTAAAAAAAAGCCGTGTTTGTGGGGTCGTGTCAGTTTGATCGACAGGCCCGTCCTGCACTCTGGTTCGGCCATCATTGGTCGGGATGTAGTATTTCCATTCTGATCGAGTCAGATCCCCGCTCGCTCCCCCCCAGCTTGTTCAGACATAGACACACCTACAGAACAAATGTAAAGAGCCATGTGACTCTGGGTTGGGGGGCTTTTAGCCCATGTATGCCTGAACTCATGAGACTCCTATTGGGAACCAGGTGGCGTCGTGGTGGCCCGACTCCCCAGAGGACCCGGTTGAGGTGCTTGTCTCACCACCCCGTGGCCTTATTCTGTCACCCGCTCTGCCTGATGCAGATTGGCCCGCACTATAGAGGCTCAGGGAACCTCTCCCTGTCTCCATCTGTTTTACTGCACCTCCAGCATCTTGCACCAAAGCGCGGCACAACGAGGGAACCGGAGGGAGGGGAAGTTAAAACTCACTAACTGCTGGGGGCTGCGAAGGAAGAGAAAGACAGAATCACAGCAATGAAACAACATTTTCAGACTCAAAAAAACATTCCAGGAACAGCAGTGCTCGCACAGGCCTAGCTATGTACGAGTGTAGTTCCAACCCATCCTTAAACAGAACATAACAACACTGGTCTTACTGTTGAACAGTGTTAAAGTAACTGTATTTACATTTATTGCGTTTATATAGACGTATGGAGGGATCAAACAGAACTTTCACCCACATCGCTGTTCGTGTTTGATGTGAAACCAAAATTTAACATTGACTTATTTGAACTTAATCTTATGTATTTAATGAAGATATCATTCACCCAGATTATGAATGTCTAAAGATATTATGATATATTATTTAGATTACGTAACTAATGTTATTATTTTAACACAAAAACAAGGCCCCTTACAGTACAGCTGAGGGTGACGGGAATGTAATTGTTTGCAGATATTTGGTCAAAAAACTAAATATTTAATAAACTGAAATCACAAAGATATTTTCAAATGGTCTGCGGTGTATAAGCAAAACTTTTGTTCATTATATTCAAATATAAATTGATAAGTAGTACTGGGACCTCTTCTAATACAAATATGTATGATTTATTTGTTTAATAGATAAATGTACAGTATTTGTTATGTATGCATTGTTTCTTATCTATCTTCTCCTCCTGCATGTATGCAGACTTTGCCGAATTACATCGCAATTTTTTTGAAAAATAAAGAGTATTAATATAAAAGAAAATGGCCTACCCAGAGGCAAACTAAGAACTTCCCAGTGGCATCATGACAATAATACTATGAACTGCATGAGAAGGGAGTTTTTAGAGAGCACATTGACCTGCTCTGATACAGGTCTACACTAAGATGTCATGCTGGTGGACTTTTCTTTATTTTTTTATTGTTATACTTTTCGTTGCCTTTTCTAAGTGAAATGTCTCTGTAAAGTGTGGAATTCTTCCAGAAGGCCAACATCTGCTGATAAAAAAAAAAGCCTATTTTACCCAGAACAGAACTGATTGCAGATTTGTCCTGCTTAAGGTGATCCAGAACTACACACCTTTTTTCAGAGTAAAGCTCTCGTCCAAATTTATCTTTGTGAAACTGATTGCTAGTGATGATGCTCGTTTTTGACCTCGTGATGGTGCTAGATCAAAATTCAAGGGTTCACCAAAGCCAATGGGAGAAATCTTCTGGGGGACAAGTTTACTATCCCTGTTTAAATAGTTGAGACATTTTACAAAAAAACTAAAATGTCAATCTCAAGGTGGAAAAGCTGGTGTTCACTCTAGGCCACAGGCTGCATCCTCTGAAGACCATGGTAACCAATCAAACAGTCATTACAAATAATTGTTAACTAGAGACATTTGACTAAAGCAGAGCTGATAATAAAACACTTTACTTACTGACTTGCATTAGTAGATCATTTGTATTCTTTCCTCCAAACATACAAATTTGCAGAGCAGATTCTGGAGTCAAAATCTGTGTTTACAGAGAGCACCCGACCTCCATTAGCTGCTAATGAATATGACACATCCTGTAAATTGCCAATTTAAGCCCCAAAACAACTACAGGTGTTTGCAGGAAATATCGCACACCCATCCTGTCAAAGTGTCACCAAGTTGTGCCTCTGAAATGTTGCGCTGACTGAACCCGCTCCTGGCTCTGTGGCAGATGTGTTTAGATGAATAAGCAGCTTGTGTTCCCTTTTTTCCTGCAGAGTGAGACATTTCTGCTTAACTCTGCAGATTTACCTCGCTCAAATGAAACTCTGCAAAAAAAATAAAATAAACAAACCAAGAAGAGTGGATTTGAAAAGCTACATGTTAAAGTGTACCCAATTAAAAGCAGGTCCTCATGAGACGTATTGGAAATGAGTCCGACGTGTTGATGTAGGCGGAACTGCTGCTTTAGAGTACACTTGTTTGCCTTTTTTTTTTTTTTTTAAAGCCATTTGTTTTGCACAAATGTGTCCAAACAAGTAAAGTACAGAGGATCCTGAACTTCAGATTTACTGTATAAGTAAAGCACATATTGATAAGAGAGCGCCGGCTCTTCTGCATTCCACAGTGAGCACACAAATATGCCACTGTTCATCAGACCTTGATCAAATAGTTTTGGGTTTATCTCCCCAGAAGAGTACACAGGACTCAGTGCATCGCTCAGATGGCCATTTGGCTTCACTTCACCGTAACTCATTGTCTTGTCATACAGCTGTAAACTTTACTTGAATGTTATTCTGAGTGCATTAAAACAAATATGTACTATTACACCGTATACAAACAGTGTTTGACCTTCTGCCAGTCACGGTTTGAGACTGCTGCCACCAAGTGGCGATTTGGAAGACTTGACTTACGTCTGACTGGCTGGAAAAGGTTTCTGAGCTTTAATGTAGCAAAAATACATATTAAGTGTAGAAATAAGTCTGCACCCTACAAGTAAAACCATCGTGTCCTCTTGTCAAGGAAACATATCTTTATTGCTGTAAACACAGGTAATAGATGAATCAAGTCAAATTAAGTCAATCATTTAATGTAATATTTTCTATTGTGTCATTCATGAACAGCTTTGCAAGACCCCTCTATATATTTTGCAGCTTTCATTGCAGCAGCTTGCGACAATGAAACCAGTTAATGTGTTTTTCTCTGTCTCAGCACAATGTATAAATCTCAGAACAACACAGCAGTGGTTTGTCTTGCCTTCTTTTTAGTGCTTTAGATAGAAAGTTAAAGCAACTCGGACACTTTGAAATACAGCTACTATTTTATTTCTTATCAACAGAATATGATTTATGATGGTACCCTTACAACAAAAACATGAATTCCATATGTGCAAAAACCTATGTGACCACATACACATGTGGTTGTGCACGTGAAACATTTGAAACATTTTCATGGTGTAATGTGTGAAGCCCATGTAGATTCACATGTTTTCCTCATGTTATTGTATGTTGCAGCATGTGGTAAACATCTGTCATACAACTGATCACATGTGAAAAACATGGGAAACTCATATTTTTTCTGTAAGGTATGTCCTTATGTTTGGTTTTGACAATATATTTTTATACCATTTTCCCTTTAAACTTGATAAAACCTTCCTGTGAATGGAATTAACGTTACAATACAAAAAAAAATATTCCTGTGTATATCAAGCACATAAGCTTCCTCATAAAGCGAGTTGGGCCAACACGTGCCGTGTTAAAATGGGATGTAACACATGCATCTGTGGGTGCCAGCCAAACACACACAGATCTAGAAGATGCCTCTAAAGATGTTAATAAAAATTAAAAAAAAATTGCAGTGCTCATTAGCAGCTTTATGCCAAAGATTCTTACTGCTATATCGGGGTGTGAGGATGACCTCCGCTGGGCCAGCTCGCTCATCTAAGACAGATATCGCTTTACCAAACCTCTGTGATATACGACTGCTGCTCTCAAACACAGAGGTTCCGAGAAAAGAGCAGTTTCATCTTCAGCCGGTTGCACTGGCCTTGACATGCCATAACACTCCCTCGGCTACACACTACACAGCCTGAGAGTATGTGTGTGTCAGTGTCTCACTTCAGCACACCCTGAGAGTCCTTGTCTGGAGACCTTGAGTGCTAAAAAGCATGGAGGGGGGGGCCTCTTCTGGGCGAGGGAAAGGGAGCAAAAAAATACAAAAAACCCTGAACAGATAAGAAACTTTTCCACGGGCAGGAACAAGCCGTCCTGAATGTTTCCCTTCTTTCTGTGCGCTGCCTCTGACATCTGCAGCATGTGTCAGATAGGAGATAATAACTGTAACAAGTTCACTGTTAACAAGAAGGATTTGGGCACAACAGACAATGAATTGCGGAAAGGAATCCGAGCTGTGTATCACTGCAGCGTAGCAAACAGAATTTTTTTTTTCTTTTTTTTTCCTCTCTGGAGGCATCTTCACAGGTGTGTGGCTTGAAACCAAGGAAGGGAGGATAAGTGCTGAGTGAGCAGACAACAGCTACTCTGTCTTTGTTAAACATCTTCAAGGTCCCTGTGGAGAGATAAATGGCCCACAGGAGGTGCTTTGCCAGGAGACACTCATCTGGACCCTTAGGAGGTAAGTCCTCTTCATGCGTTGTGCATTATGCTCAATATTCAAACAAAATGTTGGAAACTAGAAAAGCTAAACTTGAGCGTTGTATGTTTTAAAGATGGGTTTCTTCTTTTTTTTTTTTTTTTTTTTAAAGTCAGTAAGTAACTAAAGCTTGCTGTCTCTAGATGTCAAGCAGTCTCACCCAGTCAGACTGCCAAAGAATATGTGAGTAATTTCTTCTGTTGTGCATGCAGTCATGCAATTTTGTGCCTTTTGTCATCCCTGCCCTCCAGGTCTCCAGCGGACAGCGCCGGGGCAGCAGGGCTCGTTACACTCGCTGTTCCTTTTTCCTATGCATATACTTCTTTGAGATGTAACTTTAAAGAGGCATAAGGCATGGGAAAATGGGGCTGCAGAGGTATTCCACCAGGCAGACAGCCATTTCGTCATCCTCCCCGCATGACTGCTGACCTCAAACTGCATACACACACACACACACACACACACACACACACACACACACACACACACACACACACACACACACACACACACACACACACACACACACACACTGTGCTACAGGCTGCCTTGGACTGACAGAGGAAGACATGCAGGGCATAGATTTGGACATACTGGCCGCAGGTGATTTTCATGTGATTTTTTTTTTTTTAGGAAATACCAGAACTCAAATTTCATTATATGTATTCATGATAACGTTTGCCTGCATGAGTGATGTAATATTACTTCTTTTTTTTATGCATTATTGTTCATTTTAAATGTCTCTTTGGTGCTGTTTTTTGTTAATAAATACATTGTGAAATTAAATTCTGGATTTGACATGTACACATTCTGTTTTTCAACGTGATGTTTTTGTGTTTAATCTGAAGAGGCTGACTCATACCAGAGAGACTTTTAAAGACTTAGAGTGGTGATACACTAGGCAATTTTTTTGGGCGACTCTGATGGGCAACAGTGCCCAGGAAATTGCCTCAGTATTGCTGCTTTAATAAAAACATCCTCATTGTTATTTATAAATTACTATTTCTCTTTTAATTAACATGTCAAAAAAGGAAGCGGTTGAAAAGCTACTCAGAAAATTTAAAACTGCCAGTACAACAATTACAAAATATTAAAATCTATTTAAAATCTTACTTATGTAAACGTACAAAGTATTAGAAAAATGTGAAAGTACTGACATCTGTGACTGGTACATTATCATATAGATCCTTATTAGGTCGCTAATGCATTAGTGTTTGAGTAGCAGTTTAGTTTAGTGCATAAAAAAGTGCACAAAAAAAATCCAAGTAAGATAACTTTGGTCTGCATTTTTTTCTTTTTGGTGAAATGTTGGATACTTTGATCTCCCTGGTCCTTAGACTTAGTTATATAGATGAAATCTTCTGAAAAATTTAGATGGGAGGTCAGAATTTGGTAGAAAAAAATGGAGCTCATAAACATCTGAAACGTGACATGGGGCCCCTAGTTAACACTCTTGTTTGTTTGTTGTCTTTTGTAAGAGGTCACAACCCAAAAAGGTTGGAATACACAGTTTTACTCTTTAGAAGAGTGTTGTCGTTTTTACAAACAAAATTGTACAAGAAAAGTCATTGGTAGCTGTGGAGTTCAGTGGAGTTAAAACTTCTCCAAGGGATCCAAATCTTGGGCCATGAGATGATTAACACAAAAACAAAGAAAAAAACAAAGTTTGTGTTACTTATTATGTTTGAAATGTTCTGCTTTTATTTTCAAATGTATTAACCTCTATAATAATCATAGGTTTTACCTCCTTTTGCTCTGAATCTATTATTTAAATGAAACCGTCTGATCAGTTTAAAGGTGAAATTGCTCTTTTGGTGAAACTGATAAAAAAAAAAACTCAACGAGGGGCCTCGACCAGATACAGCATTTATTTAAAGGGTCACAAGCCATACAGTTTGAGAGCCACTGGTTTTATCTTTATAATTGTACGGTATCATATTAACCTATGTTTTAATGTACAAGTTTAATCTGCAGACAGCTGTAAAATACATTTAGTTGGGTAAAATAGTGAGATATTTCTTCCAAATTGGGGTCAAAGCAAAATGTAAATTACACTACTTGTGTCTTAGTTATTTTCCAGCCATGAAGCAGCCTCCACTCCAGTCTGTCTGCAGCTACAGCTTCAGCGAGACTCGTGGCACCTCTTCACCTACACACTCACCTGAGCCAAAAAGTATCAGTCAAACACTCATTGTCATTCAACTCACAGATTCTGTGGCCTCTCACAATGGATCATTTATTGATGCTCATGTCTCCATTAGTAGCAGGGACCATCCCGGTTAATGCTGGAGACCGAGGCCCCTCAGTGTCTGGAGGTTTGTATACAGGTGCTGCATAAATGGATATATGGTCCAGTGAGCCTTTTAATGAATAATGCTCCTCTCATTATAGTAGTTACTGAACAGCCCCAGGCATCATGTGAATCTCGTGGCTTCTGAGCATAAAATCTGCCACATAAAATGACACAGCACATTTGACAACCTGCATTGGTTGTAGTCAGTCCACCAGCCGGTATTGATTTCTGCAATTTGAATTGAAAATTCTAATTGGAGAGTGACCCCATCAGTCCTCTGTTAAGCCGCTGCCACCTAATGATTTTAAAGTGAGGCAATAGACACCAGAGTCGGGCAGAGTCCATCTGCGTCTTTCAAGTAATTGCGAATTGTTCAATCGTCGCACAATAGAGCTCAATGGATCTCAATGATCGAGCAGGTTACCTCCGCTTTGATGTTCCTCTGAAGATGCAAATCTACAAAGAGCGGAGGACGAGCACTGGAGTGATGCCAACGGACGCCAGGAGGAAATATTCGCCTGCAGCCGAAGACAGGCAGGCAGGCCGGGGTCTGTTATAGTGCATCATCACCATGTGCTTCTTTCCTTGTATGACACGCGTGTCAATAGACGTTCTGAAGCGACCAAAATGTGAAGGAACTGGTCGCTCGCTTCTCCACCAGGAAGTTCCTCCAAAGAAAAAGCAGCAGGGAGAGACGAAAAGAGAAAGATTAAAAAGCAACAACAGTGAAACCAGGAACTAGACTGCGGCATTTTTTTGTTTGTTTTTGCTACAGTTAACATCGATGCAGCAACAGATGGCAGCAGACTTGATGTTTTTGATGTGATCACGTGAACTTACTAAGAGTTCTTTCTCACTGCGATTGTGTCTTTTTACAACTAAATGAACATCATAGCTTTCGTATGATGAATTTGTTTCAGTCCCATTCCTATTTAGCCTATTAATCAAAGATCTGAACACGTTTTTAATTTCAGTATTTTCATTTGTAAAACTATATTTACTGTACGTTTGTTTGTTTCAAGGAGTTTTCAGTGTTATGCTTCTTCAATAGTGCATTAGAAATGAGCTATAATACTATGAGTATATCGTCAATAATCCACATTATTTTGGTTGAAAGTCCAATAATTTTTTTTAAGTTATTTTAAAGTCTTTAATTCGGTTTTATTTATTATAAAACATAGAAAATGTACAAAAATAAATTTACATTTCATTACATTAATTATACATACAATGATAGGTGTAGTGCTACAGATATATTAAAAACAAGTATACTATACAGTGGTGTGAAAAAGTGTTTGCCCCCTTCCTGATTTCAATTTTTTTTGCATGTCTGTCACACTTAAATGTCTCAGATCATCAAACAAATTTAAATATTAATCAAAGATAACACAAGTAAACATCAAATGCAGTTTTTTTTTTTTATTATTAAGGTAGAAACAAAACAACATGTGAAAAAGTGTTTGCACCCTCCCGTTAAAACATAACTGGTTTCACAGAATCCAATTCAACTTTATTTATATAGCACCAAGTCACAACATAGGTTTCACAGAATTCCAATTCAATTCAACTTTATTTATATAGCACCAAGTCACAACATAGGTTATTTTATTGCACTTAACACATTAAAGTCCTTACAACAAAACTTTACATCACCTGAGTTCAATTTCTCTGGCCACATCCAGGCCTGATTAGTGCCACACCTGTTCTCAATCAAGAGATCACTTAAATAGGACCTTCTCCACAAATGGAGAAAACATGGAACAGTGGTAAACCTTCCCAGGAGTGGCCGGCCGGCCGGCCGACCAAAATTACATTTTATTTCATTTCATTTAGCTGACGCTTTTATCCAAAGCGACTGACAACACACCGATGGTACACCATCGGGAGCAATTTAGGGTTCAGTGTCTTGCTCAAGGACGCTTCAGCATGTGGGCAGGAGGAGCTGGGGACTGAGCCACCAACCTTCCAATTAGTGTGCAACCCAGTCTACAGACTAGGCTACCGCCTCCCTCCCAGGGAGACTGACGGAAACAAAAGACCATTCACACTCTCATTCACACCTAAGAGCAATTTCTACCACCAATTAACCTGAGGTGCATGTTTTTGGATGTTGGGAGGAAGCCGGAGCACCCGGAGAGAACCCATGCAATTATATACAGAGAAACCCAACAATTCAACAATTCCCACATAAAGCTAGGAGGGGAAAAAAACCTCCTCTTTAAGGGAGAAAAAAAACAACTCCCTCTTAACAGGAAGAAACCTCCGATTTCCCCTTGGGGATTAATAAAGTAACTACCCAACCTAAAAGGACAACATAGAGATACAGGGCCATGTGGGTTTGGATTTTTTTTTTTTTCTCCCTTAATAATAAAAACCTTCATTTAAAAACTGCATTGTGTTTACGTGTGTTATCTTTTGACAAATATTTAAATTTGTTTGATGATCTGAAACATTTAAGTGTGACAGACATGCAAACAAATTTGAAATCACTAAAAGACAAACCTATCTAGATTATAGACGGGTTGGGTGACGTGGCAGTGCCAGGTCAGCTGACAGGGGGCGGTGTGGAGCACAGCAGCGGGGAGGGGCTGCAGCTGCGGGTAGAGGCCGCTGCTGGCTGGGAGCTGTCCGCACATGAAGGGGTGCTGAATCAGCGTTGGCGGCAGCAGAGCGGCCGGTACTGCCAGAAGCCCGGGTCGCAGGTCATAGGCATTCCGTTTCAGCTTCATCCTCCGGTTCTGGAACCACGTTTTCACCTGGGAGATTAAATACATCCGTCAAATACACATTTTCAGCGAAACAGTGGTGCAGTGGTTAGCATTGTCGCCTCACAGCGAAAAGGTTCGGGGTTCGAAACCGGTCCCTCGGCCTTCTGCGCGGAGTTTGCATGTGCTCCGGCTTCCTCACAACATCCAAAACATGCATCTCCCCAGCTCCTCCTGTCCACGTGCCTAAGTGTCTTTGAGCAAGACACTGAACCCTAAACTGCTTCCGGTGGTGTACCATCGGTATGTTGTAAGGCGCTTTGGATAAAAGCGTCAGCTAAATGAAATGTAATGTCATTTTAAATGGGAATTATATTGATTTAATTGTAGATGAGCCCCACCACTGAGGTTGCTTTATATGATCAGGCAACTTTCTAAGGACATGAGGCCACTTTCTGGCCTGAGGAACGCAGACATGTAAACCTACTTGAGTTTCAGACAGGGTCAGCTTCTCTGCTATTTTCCTCCTCTGCGGGGCCCTCAGGTATTTGTGCTGGAGGAAGATATTTTCCAGTTTGCCGATCTGCTCGGAGGTGAACTTTGTCCTCATCCTCCGTTGCTGCGTCGTCTCCCCCTCGCTATCATATACCTCGCTCTCAGACTCAGAAGTGCAGACGGAACTGCCTTGAAGGGAAACATAAAGCAAATGAATAAATGAACAGTCAAAATCAATACGCAAACAAAAAGCCTGTCGATTTCATCTCTTGAGAGAAAGTTTATCTGAGAA